>NC_090266.1:270980689-271290295 GCF_040414725.1 Anabrus simplex
TTCAAGTCTACGGTACTTGGTACAAATCTGTATTTTATCATAAGAACAGCTTAGTTGGATTGAGGTTTCTGATAACATGGAAAAATTCATAACACTGAATTTTCTCCTTCTAAGATCAATGGTGATCAATTTTCACAAGCATAGGGCCAATGTCTAATTTAAAGACTAGGCAGTTAGGGAGTGCTAGTCCAGATAGCCCAAACCAAAATCGCAGAAGGAAGGAAGGATGTCAATGGAGCCAGTTCTACAATGAGAAAAGGGGAATGAGTAACCACGGAATACAGATGACCTCAACAGAAGCTGAAATTGGTGAGCCACAATTAGATAAAGCAAGCAACAGTAAATTTCAGTAACGCAAATTCTAAATTCTCTCCATGCTTAAAGGAACTTTTCCAATTCATCTAATTTTTTTGGTAATAAATTCATTTTATTTTATATTGCGTTAATTTTCTTTCTCAAAGCGATACTTAATGGTTAATTATTTAAAATCCCGCCCCTGTGATTTTTTTTTTGTTAGTTGCTTTACGTCGCACCGACACAGATAGGTCCTATGGCGACGATGGGACAGGAAAGGGCTAGGAGTGGGAAGGAAGCGGCCGTGGCCTTAATTAAGGTACAGCCCCAGCATTTGCCTGGTGTGAAAATGGGAAACCACGGAAAACCATTTTCAGGGCTGCCGACAGTGGGGTTCGAACCTACTATCTCCCGAATACTGGATACTGGCCACACTTAAGCGACTGCAGCTATCGAGCTCGGTCCCCTGTGATTTAAGTGTACAGTAAGTTTCTATGCTATTCAATATGATTTTTGCTGTACAGTTGTACCAAACTCCTTCCTTACCACTGGTAATTGGCCCAGAACAACATGCAAGTCAGGAGATTCGTGGCGTGGACTTCAAACAGGAAAGGCAGAAAACAGCCCTGAACTGGAGATGTCCCTCGTAATTAAAGAACAAGGAAATATACCAAGCACTACTCTGAATGAAAATCATTTAAAGTTGAAATGAATGGTTATTGAATAAGCAGATATGAAGCATAAAAGAACTGAAAGTCAGTAATCAAACCAAAATAAATGGGTTACAACATAACGTACCTTCTCGAATGATCAACTTAAAGTCGTGGTGTGAGCTCAACATTTCCATTTCCTAACACCCAAGAAGTATTATAACAAGCTCACAGTTTTTGTAATGGTCTCGTTACATCATGGATTTATACCTCTGCCATGCACATAGCTGAAAGGTTGATCTTTTTACGAGAATAACTTCATTCATCTCATATTTCTATTCACACCGCTATCCACACAACCATAGCTCTCTGTTACACTCAATCAAAGCCCACACGTCCGAGGAGAACCCAAAAAGAAGGGCAGGCAAGAAATTAAAGAAGGTATTAACATGGAGCAGAGAGGAAGATCTCTGGACCACGGGGATAATAATAAATCAAATCAAAAAATCAAATCAAAATCTCTTTATTTGCAAATGAGGTGTCTACCTCGGTGGCAAATGGTACACTAAAATACATTATTGTCAAGCACTAAATTTTAAATTAACAGGAGACGAAGAAAATTTTCTTAGAATACAATATTATACAATTTACGCTAATAATTTTTTCTATTAAACACACACATCATCCTTAATAAATTTATATTGTTTACAAAATTCTACTTATAATATCTTACAAACATAGTCAACTCATATACAGTACGGTATGTGAAATTACTTCTAATAATACTATACAACTGGTATAAGATTAAAATTAACATTGAATTTATTTACATATTTATATTTTACCCATTTTGGAACCTAAGTAGCATAACGACCTGCTGCGTCTTAACCAGAGCCCCTTTTGCCACCACTTTTCAGAGTTCCTGAAGGGCCTTCACAGCTACCGTAGCAGTCCCAGGGCCCTCGAAGTCCCCACTGTACGTCACCCCTACAGGCAGTCCCCTACTTGGGCTGTCCAAACTCCTTAGACCAGGGGATGGAATAAATTTAATCACACACATTTATTATTTACAATATCCTGCACTGGTCGAATGTCCTCTAACATTTAATTTATTATCTCTGTTGTTGTTTATTCTCTTCTTGAATATCTGTACAGATTTTGGAAAAGGATCAAACACTACCCCTGGTAAACTGTTCCACTCCTTCACGCCCTTCCCAATGAAAGAAAATTTACCCCAATCGCTTCTGCTAAAATTCCTTCTAATTTTGTACTTGTGGTCAGTTCTACCAATATAATTATTTTCCAACCGAAGCCTCTCACGGATATCTCCCCATGCTTCTTCTCCTGTATAGGCTCTATATAATCCTATAAGTCTACTTTTCTCCCTTCTCTTACTTACAGTTTCCCATCCAAGTTCCTTTAACATTTCTGATACACTACTCTTTCTCCTGAAATCCCCTGTTACAAACCTTGCTGCTTTCCTCTGCACACCATCTAGTTCTTTTATTAGGTATTCTTGGTGAGGATCCCAAACACTGTTTGCATATTCCAATAATGGACGAACCATACTTAAGTAACATTTTTCTTTTAATTCTTTGTTGCATCCTTTAAGTAGCCTCATTATGACATGTAACGATCTGTATGCTTTCCCAACAACGTCATCAACATGACCCTTCCAGTGCAAATTACTTTCAAATCTCACACCTAAGTATTTGCACTTGCCATCTTTTGGGATAACTACCTCATCCAAAGTATATTCAAATTCAGTTTTAAAGCTCCTGTTTGTAAAAGTTGTAACAGTTGATTTGGCTCCATTAATCTTCATATTATTTTCTTCAACCCATTCCTGGATACTGTCAAGGTCCCTTTGTAATTCTGAA
The DNA here is from genome assembly GCF_040414725.1 of Anabrus simplex. Classification (NCBI taxonomy): domain Eukaryota; kingdom Metazoa; phylum Arthropoda; class Insecta; order Orthoptera; family Tettigoniidae; genus Anabrus; species Anabrus simplex. The sequence continues at coordinate 270,983,514 of NC_090266.1, forward strand.
CAATCTTCAGTGTTATTTATTTCCCTATAAACAATTATGTCATCTGCATACAATCTTATTTTCGATGTTATATTGTTCCCTAAATCATTTGCGTATATTAAGAAAAGTAACGGACCGATTATACTACCCTGTGCAATTCCCTTCCAGACTTTCTCTTCCTGTGATATATTATTTCGTACTTTGACTTTCTGAACCCTTGAATTTAGAAATGTTCTTATCCAACGTATAACCCTTACGTCCAATCCTATTCCCTCCAATTTAATAATATTCCATGTTCCACTCTATCAAAGGCTTTGGAAAGATCTATGGCTATGCAATCTAACTGGCCTCCTGAATCTAACTGATCTGATATGTCCTGCTGAAATCCCACCAGTTGTGCCTCGCAAGAAAATTTCATTCTAAATCCATACTGGCTCCTCATGAACCAATTTTTATCATCACATATCCCTCTGATGTACTTTGCTATTAAACTCTCCAGTATAAACAAAGGGGATCACGGGCATGTGCGTAATCAAAATATAAGAAGATAAACATGGCCGCCACACGGACAGGGAAAATCCAAGTTAAAGACCTGGCCAAAAATAAATAATGTTGTACAATGAACAAATATAAGGTACAGAACACGGATAAAAAGAAAATAAAACTAATCGAATGGCCATCTTTTCACTTCGCCCAATCACCAACACTCATTCTAACATTCACACTATGTCAGTTTCGGGAAGTAATTATGCGAGCGGCCGCTCGATTTGAAAGTCAAACACCAATTCAAATAAAATGACTCACCTTGTCACACAGTTAGGTCTCGCATATATCAAGTAGTAGTGTGCACACTGCACAAACATTTCACACAGGAAAATCAGAGGGAATCACTTACCAAAAACCCATCAGGTCCGCGCTTCGAACGACCCAAATGGAAGCTTCTAGTCGACTCGAACGGCATACAGTCATTGATGGCGAAGTGCAATAAACGTAGTGCACAAAATATGTAATCAGTCGGAGACCAAAGTTACCAAGATATCATGATCATAATAGTGACCATACGCACTCACACAGATCGTTTCACGCAGCGAAGCAGAAAGAAGCACATCGATCAGTTATCGATGACCGTGAGAAATGTTTTACAAACATTCATAAAATCAAAGTTAAAAACCAAGACCAACATACCTGTAATATTCATACTTACCTTACCAAAAGAATACAGTTAGAACTTGTTTTAAAAACATCAAATATCCATTTGAAACATAGGAATGCAATTCTGGTCCATATGGGCTGCATTGTTAATAAGTCTCATGTAAACAAAAGCAAAGATAAGACTCAAAGAAGATGAAAACAGTTGTCTCGTAAAAGGAACGATCTTTAGTACATATTATGAACAGTGCTGCGCTCTCGAGTGCAGCCATGGAAGTAGATAGGTCATTTGAATAGAGGTAGACAGAACTCATTTGCATATCAAACCATTGCAATTAGCAACACAAATCATTTGAATTAAAGAAACATGCTAAGGAAGCATGGTTCACAGTTTTGTTTAAAACTGTAAAGCTGGCACCCAAACAAAACATAGAGAAGTGGGAAATCATGGAAGGATAATTGATATTCTATTTGTGTGGCAATTTGCGGGCAAGCCACATACAGTTTATATTTATATTCATGTGTCCCCATCTGTTAACTTTCGTCTCCTCAAGTGTGAAGCTAGGTGAGGCAAACAGTTACATTTGGCGCCCAACATGGGGCTCGAAAATCATTAAGTATTCGTGAAAAGAAAGCAGTAAAAGTAGAGTCTGTGATTGTGGGGGTAAAGTGAGTGTCCATATAATTTATATGTGTAATTTTGGGGGAATCATGGCTGCACAAGGTGAAAAGGACATGAAACTACCTAGCGGAAACTTAGCAAAGGGAGGCGAGGCGCTGAATTCTAGGATGATTGTGGATGAGAGCATTGAAGTAGATAAAATGTTAGAGAGTGGAAGGAACATGGAATATAGCACAGAATCTGAGGTAGCTAGGATAGAGGGCGAGAAAGAAGGTAATACGAATAGTGAAATGAATATTCAACCACTGTTTGTGATGATGCAAGGGATATTAGAGCAAATGAATGAAATTAGGAAAGAAACAAAAGGGGTAGATGAAATTAGGAAAGAAATGGATGAAATTAGGAAGGAAACAAATTAAATTAAGAAGGAACTAGAGAGAATGCAGACAGAAATAAAAGAAAATAGAAAGGAGAGAGAACAGAAGACAACCAAAATTAGCAGAGAAGTTAATACTAAGATGATGCTTTAAATGGAAGATTAGATGAAGCACTAGAGCAGCAGAAACATTTTGATAAACAGTTAGAGGAACAGAAGATGAAACGTAGCCAACATGAGAAAGAGGTAGAAAGAAAGTTAAGGGAACATAGAAGCGAAGTCATGGAGTTGGTAGAGCCAGAAAATTGTAAAGTTAGGGGCGAAGTAGACCAGTGGATCACAGGAATTAACCGTAAAGTTCAAGAACAAGTAGGAGAAGTTAGCAAAGTTAGAGAACAAGTACAACAATAATACGATGATCTGTGTGGTAAGGTAGAGATTAATGTTAAATATGTAATGAAAAGTTTAAGAAAGCAGAGGAAAATGCGGTTGAAATTAAAGTCACAAAGGAAAGACAGGAACAAATTGCAAGTGACGTAGAAACTAAAGTGAAAAGAATAAATGAACGTATTGATACGTAAAGAAATCAGAGAAAAGCAGGGCAATATAGGAAGTCAGTGCCATGGTACAAATTTCATACGTGAAACAGAACTACCTAAATTCAATGGGAGGCAGACAAACCCTTTAGATTTTTTAAACACTGTGAAGAAACGGTTTGAAAAACGAATAGAAGAAGGAGTCATTGAATGGGAGAAGCGTTTGAAATAATTAGTAATACTTTTATTGCGGGAAACAAAATCATGGTTTGCGGTGTATAAGGGCAACATGACCAGTACAGTGGAATTCCAGAAATATTTCACGGAGAAATTCTGGAGTGAAGTTATACAAAGCAGGGAAAGAGAACGAATTGTCTTTGGGAAATTTAGGCCACACGAAGGGGTTTCTATGACAGAATATTTTCTGGCCCATGTTATGATTTGTAAAAACATACATGGGATGTCAGCGGAGAGAGATATTGTGAAATTATTACTCGGACATTTTCCCAACAAAATCTGCGAAGCTAGCTGTATGCAACAGATAGTCTATTCAAGGAATGGAAAGATTGCTAGCAAGTTTTGATGCATTAGGAAATAGTAGTTGTACATGAGAATACACACACTATCATACACCACCAAGAAGACAAGAACACAATCACCGTGGTCAATTCCAAGTTAGACAACAAAATATAGGTAATCAGTCACACCAGCAAAATAGGAATGTTCAGAGGGAACGTAATGCTGAGGAGGGTACACGCCAAAATCAGGATTCAAGGAGACAGAGTAATTTAAACTGACAGTAGACAGTAATGAGAGATCGGATTATCAGTCTTCAGTACATGTTGCGAGAAATTGTGTGATGACGCACATGAATTATGATCTCTGTCAGAGAGGAGTTATTACGGGAGGTGGAAGTGGATCAAGTCAAAGTTGCTAGTAAAAGTGATAACCCCGTTGTTACAATCATAGTATGGAGGGTGCATTATCAGGCTTTATTAGATTCAGGCAGTCAAAGGCCATGTGTTAGTTTGAAGGGGTATGAGGACAGAAAAAAAGAAGAATATTGAGATAGAGGAAATGCCTATGAAATCCACATATATTGTCAGTGCTGTAGGTAAATGATCCAAGCAAATATGTAAACAAGTTGCCATACCTATTTGTATTAATGGGAAGTCAAAAATTCAGATATGTCTTGTAATTCCGAACCTTATGTTTGATGTTATCTTGGGATCTGACTGGCTAAGTTTATACTCAGCTCGGTTAGATTACAATGAGGCGATTATATATTGAAGGTGGGATAATGATATTAAAGTCAGGTGGGATGCCGAAGTTCAGATGAAAGTGGAGGTTTGTAACATGTAGTGTGTCAATGAGGTTTCAAAAGATGAAGAAGATGGAGCATATTTTAAGTTATATGAAGTGTGGTTGGAGGAAAATCAGGATGATGCTTTGAGAGAAGCAGTAAATAGTAGCAATTTGGAAGAAGGTCAGAGGGACCAATTGTTGTATGTGTTGAGAAAACACAAGGATGTATTTTTGTTGAAACTTGGTAAGACACGTGTGTATGACCACTCATTTTCAGTGCTGGATCAAAGTATATTCGCTGGACTGAGATACCAGATACCACATAAATATGCTAAAGCAGTAGACAATCAAATTGAAGCCATGTTAGAGAATGGTATTATTGAATTTTCGAGTAGTCAGTTGTCAATCCTTTATTGACCATACCTAAGAGCGACAGTTCTGTTCATTTATGTATTGACGTGAGTGAGATGAATAAACATATTGCAGCAGATCAGTTAAAATCGTTAACTGCAGAGGAGCTGATACAGGATTTTCAGGGAAAGGTTTGGTTTTCAACTGTAGATTTACGTAGTAGTTTTTGGCAGATTCTGCTAAGAGAGGAAGATAGATTTTTAATAGCTTCTAGTCACAAGTATGACCTGTATCAATTCTGTCGTGTCCCATATGGTAATACCAATTTAAATGGTCCGTTACTGGACATTATAAATTTTCCAGCTAACTCATTCCTGGTTGCCAGCGTTTCGCCCCCGTGTACTAGGTTGGGCTGATCAGTTGGTACATAGCACACCTACCAAGACACTGGCTAGTGCATACCATGGAGGCCACTGCCAGTGTCTTGGTACTCGTACTAGTTCTTCTGACACTTGGTGGGGGGGGATAAATTAACTGAAATGTGGGTTGGCGTGAAGTTTTAAGATGAGCATATCTGCGGTATATCTCAAACACTTAACATGGTACAGATGTGAAAATTGGTATTTTTAATATTTTAGAAATAAGAAATAAACAGTTTTTTTAAAAATAATACTTAACGTGGGGGGTAAAAAGGGACTGAAACGAGGATTGAATTATTTTTATTAGGTTACTGATATATCAAAAACTGAAGTTGTTCCTTGGTATTTAGAGTCTCCTTTAAAAAGAAAGAAATATGTATTCTTTTGGTTTCCAAAAATCCACTTAAGGGGGATGAAAGGACTAAAAAATATTAGTTGAATCATTTGAATGAAGATACTTATATCTAAAAAACCTAAAGATGTTGCAGACGTGAAAATGGGTATTTGAAATCACCTTTAAAAATAAGAAAACACTCATTTTGGGGGCAGGGAGGTTGAAATAGGTGTTGAATTCTTTTCATGAGGTTACAAATATCTCAAAACTGAAGATGTTACAGTCGTGATAATATGTATTTGGCAGCTCCCTTATCAATAAACACGTATTTTTTATTTTCAGAAAACCATAAGGGACTGAAAAGAATCGAAAAAACAGATAAATTTTAAAAATGAGTCCTGGAATATCTACAATGTCTGTCAAAAACTTTACATGTTACAGGCATGGAACTTGGTACTTGGAATGTCCTTTAAAAATAAAGAAACATGTAATTTTTTTGTTTTCAGAAAATCCATTTAGATTGGGGTGGAGGAAGGGCTGATAAAGGGGTTGAATTCTTTTTATGCGGATACTTATAATCTCAAAACCTGAAGATGTTACAGATGTGGAAATATGTATTTGGAATTTCCTTTAAAAATGAACTTTTTTTTTTTACTTCATAGAAGTACAGTTGTATGTCGCACCGAGCTTGATAGCTGCAGTCGCTTAAGTGCGGCCAGTATCCAGTATTCAGGAGATAGTAGGTTCGAACCCCACTGTCGGCAGCCCTGAAAATGGTTTTCTGTGGTTTCCCATTTTCCCACCAGGCAAATGCTGGGGCTGTACCTTAATTAAGGCCACGGCCGCTTCCTTCCCACTCCTAGCCCTTTCCTGTCCCATCGTCGCCGTAAGACCTATCTGTGTCGGTGCGACGTAAAACAACTAGCAAAAAAAAAGTTCTATGTTGCATGGTCATCTTAGCTCCAAGAGGCAATACCCCAGGCGTAGATTACAAAAAGTTTCTGGGGTAAATGAAACTCAATTTTTCAGTGAGGTTTTATACTTTAGGGATTTTCAGATGATGTCCTGGTACAGTACCGAGGAACGATTACTTTTATCAAATTGTGAAATCCACGCAAGAAGCCGCGGGTAACTGCTAGTGTGTACATAAAGTTCACCGCAGATCGTACAGCACACAAAATGAACGTCTTTCCCATCACCGTCAACTGCAGGCTTGAATACCAACCAAATACGACTTTTAAGTTTACCATCCGGTTCAGAAGTCTTGTATTGTGTGGTTTTTAGTTTGTTTGTTTCTTCTTTTTTTTACTTCACCTTTTTTTGCCATGGTTTCTTTTCTTTTGGAACTACAGTCCACATTCGTTTCTGATAACAGGATAGACGGAGAAGTCAAACTGAAAACCACAGCAAACTTGATCATCTCTATTCGACTGTAATGCAACACACTCCGCTGACACGCAGTACACTGAACACATTGAAGCAGTCAGCCCATAGAACTACCACAGCGCTGACCTTGGCTCACCGCGTGCGAATGACATAGCGCTGCCCAGACCGGCCCGTGCGATGACGTCACGGGCTTCTTATGTTTGAGCCTTTCAAAGCCCATTGCAGTCTATTGCCGAAGCAGCTCATGGGCTGGGCCGCTCTGCGGGACTCTTCCTCTCACTCCACACTGGGATGTATTCCTTTCTAAATCCTCAGGGAATGTGCTTCCATGCTACAGAACATATCAGTCCAGTAAAACGGTTATAGTTTTTGAGAGGTGGTGGGATCCATTGAATGTTGTGTTCCATCTCACTGATGAAGAAATCCCCTTTAGCCTTTGTAAAGTTCCACCTGGACACTGGATTTGATATTATACCAACTTTCAGAAGAACTGGCATGTGCTGACTTCGGGGAGAAATTGTCTAACACTCTTCATCTGCAGGGAAGCGGTCTAGTTGAATATGATGGCACTACTGCCACTCCACCTCAGTTGTCGTCCAACATTACATTTCTGAAAGTGACATTTTTATGTTCAGGTACACTTTTCTCAACATACAACAGGTTGTTGTTGTTGTTTGGGTCATCAGTCCATATACCAGTTTATTGCAGCTCTTCATGCCACCCTATCCTCTGCTAACCTTTTCATTTCTACTCAACTACTACATCCTGCATCTACTGTAATCTGTATGTCATATTCATACCTTCGTCTACCCTTGCCGTTTTTACTGCCTACACTTCCCTCAAAAACTGAGCAAGTCCTGGGTGTCTTTGTTCTTTTGTCACCTAAAAAATTGTAATATAGAACTCTCAAAGCCGTTATACCTCTGTTTAGAAAATCCTGCACCGGGCGAGTTGGCCGTGCGGTTAGGAGCGCGCAGCTGTGAGCTCGCATCCGGGAGATAGTGGGTTCGAACTCCACTGTCGGCAGCCCTGAAGTTGGTTTTCTGTGGTTTCCCGTTTTTACACCGCTTCTTCCAAATCCACACGACTCAAAACATTGTTTCAAGCCTATAATATGGAAATCTTACCCCTCTCTCCGACTCACCATACATCTCATTCGCACACACTATTAGATCTTATAGTTACCAGCAACTCAGAGTTCTCAATGTTGGTCAAACCTCCGTACCTGGTATATCTGCACATGACGCAATATACATCTCGTATAACCTCCGGCCACAGAAACCCTCCCAGAAATTTATCACCTATCGACCATTGAAAAATATAAATAAAGATAGACTCTTAGAGGACGTAGGCAAAATACCCTGGCATGACATAACGAACTATAACAATCTAGATGACAAAGTTGACTTCTTTAATAGCAAAGTAACGGAACTATTTGACAAGCATGCCCCAAAGCTGTGAGCGAGAATATCGAAAGGACCCTCCCCGTGGTAAAATGACGAAATTAGACAACTAATGAAACAAAGAGACTGCGCTCACAGACAGTACAAAAATGACCCTACCGTACAAAACTTGGCGAATATAGGAAGTTACGAAATAAGACAACACAACAAATACGAAATGCTAAACTGTGACACGCTTACAGCTTAATTACGCCTGACGGTAGAACAGAGACGGCACTTTGGAAATCTATTACTAAGCTTGGACTTACGAAGAACAAGACCAGAGGAGAAATTACAGTACCTCTCTAGACTCTTAACGAGTACTTTACTGCTAACTGCTCCGCAGTATGACATGACGACAAACAGAGAGTTATGAATTATTATGGTACACACCCTACTCCTGACAGAGAGGAATTGTATTTCAGTCACGTGACGCCCCTCCAATTCAGAAACGCAGTCCTCAGAATAAGCACGAAAGCAAAAGGAATTGATGACATTGGGACTGACATGGTCAAACTAATTCTTGATTGTATATTACCAACCTTAACTCATATAATCAATTTCTCTCTTCTACAGTCCACATATCCAACTCTCTGGAAGAAGGCTATCGTGCTACCTCTTCTGTAAAGTCAAACGCCTTCAAACGAGGGAGACTATCATCCAAATCTGTATTTTATCAGCTTTATCTAAAATCTTAGAATATGTAGTCCATACACAAATGTCTGAGTACCTTCGAACGCACAATCTCCTTAATCCTCTCCAGTCCGGTTTCCAACAAGGACATAGTACAACTACAGCCTTTAGACAAGCAATAGACAGAGGACGATTCACAGTTCTGTTACTACTAGATTACAGTAAAGCTTTCGACAGCGTAGACATTGACATTTAACTTGTAAAACTGAAGGCTCTACATTTTTTCAGAGTACGATTGCTTGGGTGCATTCTCACTTTTACGGACGTCAACAATGTGTGAAAGGTAATAATGGAATCGTTTCCTCGTGGCGCTACGTGAAGAGAGGAGTCCCTCAAGGCTCTGTACTTGGTCCTCTTCTTTTCGCACTCGTTGTGAATGAATGATATATCATCCAATTTAAGACACTGCAAATACCATATGTACGCTGACGATCTTCAACTCTACATAGACTCTACAGCACGAGACCTCTAGGAAAATATCGACTTACTAAATATTGACCTACAGTCTGTTAGTGATTGGTCTGCTGCGCACGGCCTGAAATTGAACCCTACAAAGTCACAAGTAATCCATCTTGGCCATCAAAGTCAAATAACAAGTATAACTAAACGTCCGTTGCCAAGAGTAATCCTGCAGGATGTCCCATTTCCTTTTGTATCACAAGTGAAGAATCTTGGTGTTATCATGGACGAACGCATGACTTAGTCTGCACATGTCTTACATTTCTGTCAAAAAGTTTACTCAGCTTTACATTCTTTATATAAATATAAACATATATTTCCAATAAAGCTTAGAAAGAAATTAATTGAAGCCCTTGTAATGCCACATTTTGACTATTGTGATGTTGTTTTCACTGACGTCAGGCCGCAATTTTCCCTAAGGCTACGTGCACTCAAAATGCATGTGTGAGATATATATGCAGTTTGAGAAAATATGACCACGTGTCACCATCTTTCCTAAAATTAGAGTGGTAGCGACTCCATGTTCGTCGTAACCATCATACTTCGTCTCTCCTCCATCGAGTTCTTACTACATCTTCCCCATCTTACCTTTCTTTGCATTTCCATTACTTCTCAAATGTTCATGACAGACATACAAGGGCTCAAACATCCAACCTGCTCATCATCCCTCATCATCGAACTGCCGCATATAACAGCTCATTCTCGGTGCTTGCCGCACAAGAATGGAATCGTTTACCGGACGACGTCAGAGGAATACCAACTACAGTGTCATTTAAAAGAGCGTTAAGAGGTACAGCAGGATGCGAGTGACCTGTGAATATATTATTATTATTATTATTATTATTATTATTATTGCTGCTGTTGTATGTATGTCTCACTGTGGTGGAATTTTATTTCAGTTATATTTTGATTGTGTTTAAATTGTGTCTTCTAGTATTAATTACGGTAGTTATTACTTATGCCTTTAATGCATACTAATTGGTTTAGTGTAAGAGAAGGCCCAATGGCCTTAACTGTGCCAGTAAAGACATTTATCTATCTATCTATCTATATATCTATAAAGAATGCCAGGAAAGTTTTCCAAGGGGTTTCATGATCAACACTGGATACTGCTGCAATGGCAAGTTAACCATTCACCATGTCACTAATAATGTGAAGGTGAACTGTACATAATATCAGCGAGAAGTTCTAACACCCAATTTCAGCACAGATATCCCAGCACTGCATGGGAGGGCGAAAAATCAGCTATGGATACACGGATAATAGATCCAGCCACCCCTCTTCTTTGACACGTCTGTTCTTAAGGAGAATGGAGATGGAAACTAGAATTTGTGCAAGCCCTTTTACTGACATTTCAGTGAAAGCACTCAGTGGGTCACCTATGGACTTCTGTGCATTTGAATTCCTTAGAAGAGCCTTAGGAAATAGACGTCCATGCACTATCAGTGGCGTCTGGAAAGCCTGTCATGAGGAGTGGATAGACCTTCTATCTCTGGGCGGTGTTCTCATGGTTTCAATTAGGCCCCATGGTCCGGCTGCAGGGAGTGCTGATAGGTGCATGTTATGTGGACATTCTTTCAGACCATCTGCATCCCTTCCTGGCCCTAGAGTACCCTGATGGAGATGTCACGTTTCAACAGGACAATGCGCCATGTCACAGCCCCGTGGTGGCACGCAGTTGTTTGGAGGAGCACTCCAGTGAAGTTACGAGCATGGATTGGCCCTCCAGATCCCTCGATCTTAACAGTGTCATTTAAAAGAGTGTTAAGAGGTACAACAGGATGCGAGTGATCTGTGAATTTCTGGCCTTTCAGTGATTGTGCTACTACAATATTATTATTATTATTATTATTATTATTATTATTATTATTATTATTATTATTATTATTATTATTATTATTATTATTATTATTATTATTATTATCAATTATTATAATCAGTGTGGTTTCGGACCACAGAGAGACTGTCAGGATCAGATTTTCAGTATGCGCAAGGTAATTGAAAAACGCAACGAGAGGAATAGGCAGTTGTGTTTGTTTCGTAGATCTAGAGAAAGCATATGACAGGGTACAGAGGGAAAAGATGTTCACTATACTGGGGGGGTATGGAATTAAAGGTAGATTATTAAAATCAATCAAAGGCATTTATGTTGACAATTGGGCTTCAGTGAGAATTGATGGTAGAATGAGTTCTTGGTTCAGGGTACTTACAGGGGTTAGACAAGGCTGTAATCTTTCATCTTTGTTGTTTGTAGTTTACATGGATCATCTGCTGAAAGGTGTAAAATGGCAGGGAGGGATTCAGTTAGGTGGAAATGTAGTAAGCAGTTTGGCCTATGCTGACGACTTGGTCTTAATGGCAGACTGTGCCGAAAGCCTGGAACTTGAAAATAGGTGCAGTGAGTATGGTATGAAAATTAGCCTCTCGAAGACTAAATTGATGTCAGTAGGTAAGAAATTCAACAGAATTGAATGTCAGATTGGTGATACAAAGCTAGAACAGGTCGATAATTTCAAGTATTTATGTTGTGTGTTCTCCCAGGATGGTAAAATAGTAAGTGAGATTGAAACAAGGTGTAGTAAAGCTAATGCAGTGAGCTCGCAGTTGCGATCAGCAGTACTCTGTAAGAAGGAAATGAGCTCCCAGACGAAACTATCTTTACATCAGTCTGTTTTCAGACCAACTTTGCTTTACGGGAGTGAAAGCTGGGTGGACTCAGGATATCTTATTCATAAGTTAGAAGTAACACACATGAAAGTAGCAAGAATGATTGCTGGTACAAACAGGTGGGAACAATGGCAGGAGGGTATTCAGAATGTGGAGATAAAGGCAAATTTGGGAATGAACTCGATGGATGAAGCTGTACGCATAAACTGGCTTAGGTGGTGGGGTCATGTGAGGCGAATGGAGAAGTATAGGTTACCTAGGAGAATAATGGACTCTGTTTTGGAGGGTAAGAGAAGTAGAAGGGGACCAAGGCAACGATGGTTAGACTCAGTTTGTAACGATTTAAAGATAAGAGGTATAGAACTATTCGAGGCCACAACACTTGTTGCAAATCGAGGATTGTGGCGACGTTTAGTAAATTCTCAGAGGCTTGCAGACTGAACGCTGAAGGCATAACAGTCCATAATGATGATGTATGTATTGCAACCTTTCCACCCCACGCCATTTGCCGGACAGAACCAAATGACTGCATGATAATCCCTAAAAAAAAAATCAGGATACTGCCATATAGCACCATACGCCAAAGCGCCTGATGGAAAGGGACCTTTTTAGTCTAGAGTCAAATGCCACCTCATCAGGAAGGAACAAAAAAAATTCAGAATGATGGGTGAGCAAATGCTCTTCCGACCGTGCAAGGGTCTACTGCACCCTTCCGTTCCAAAGAATCAAACCACCGACCTCCCAAGGCCATGGTACGTTCGCGGCAGAAGATCAAAGAAAATAACACATAACTAGCTTAAAGGCATAAATGAACGGAAGGAAACCTGGGATACAATGTTATTCGGCAAAATGACAGGCAGACAAACATTTAAATACCTATTTATTGAGCCTTGATAAATCAAATTAATTAAAGGTCGATCCTGAATATTTATAGTATATCAATGTTGAATATGCAATGTCCAACGGACTAAATACAAAATTGTAAAGTGTCAAAACAAAAATTTATTTCTCCTTTACTTCTATCTTCTTCCCGACATGATGATAAATATTACATCATAATTTGTATAACATACTTTTCAAAATTAAAAAAAATCAGAAATATCCTTATAAATGCGACGGTTATCATTAATAACTTTCTTCACTATCAGAAGAAGCAATTATTTATACAACAAAATAAATTGAAGATAACTTGAAGTGGTCACCTAGCTAAATTAATTATATTACAAAATAAACAAAGAATAAAATGAATGCTAGTCGATATAATCCTCATCAAAATAAAATGACTGATGTCGGGTCCAGAAATCGAACCCACATCCCAATGAATCCAATGACGAAAATTACGAAAATAAAACTCGATTTTTTATCCACATAAAGTGTGAAACACGACTAAAAGAATGTATTAAAAAAGAAAATATGTACACAGTATGAAAATAAACAATAACAATATACACATGCAATTGGCTGTATATAAAAAAAATGTGACAACAAAAATCCATGGTTGCCTCAGAACTCGAACCAATGATATCCAAGATAACATCGACAAACGGGACTAAAAAAACTGCCTTTCTTAATTAATCATATGGTCTACAAATAAATGATAATACTGGCGTTCCAGTTAGTTACATATTATTATAAGATCATACATAAAAAAGTCAAAGAACCCTTTAAACAATAATCGGTGTCGCACGGCCTTCATTCTAAATGGAATAGCTCGAACAATACAGCATACGGTAATCCTTTAAAAGGGACAAACCTTCTTCACTCTCCCCTCATCGTAAATCTCTGGACGTCAAAGCCCGGCTAATAATGGCTCGGTGTGGCAGAAATATCCTTTCAACATCTCAAGGTGAAAGCAAATCGTTTCCCTTGGAACACATATTTGTTAAATAATCTTATTTCATTATATATTCTCATATCATATTTCCAAAGCTCCACTGGCTTATAAATTCACTGTCCTGCCACAATTATATAATACAATATCAATCCACTGTTCATTGTCTCATATTCACATCCATCAACTCAGAATGACCAGCTTCGATTCCATCCGATTACAGAATACAGCCTAGGTTTTTCCTACATTTTAAAATCAAATCAATAAAATCAAATATGGATTTTAAACATATCCATAAGGATATTCTCATATTCAGAAAGGGAAATTATTCGACATTAAAGGAAAACTCTAATCTCAATAGGAAGGTGTCTGTTCGATGTCTAGGCATGTCACAAGTTACGCATATAATTAATACAGCCATCTACAAATATATCATCATGCGAATTACATGAAAATAAGAGTGCCTTGCTGTCCTAATGTTAACAGTCGATAATCCATTTTTACAAGCATAATCACCATGCATTATCATAATAAGCTTGGATATCACGTAAATAAATTATACAAAATTACGGCTCGGCTCAGTGCCAAAAACAAATCCACTATCTATTACATTTACCTAATCTAAGCACTCTGACTAACTAATATTTTATCATCACGTCAAATACATGCATTACGTTAATTATATATATATTTAAGCCCATGGAGTAGACTATTAATTCCATGAAATGAACATAAATGAATATGAAGACCACTCACAAGTTCTCTTTCTAATTAAAAAGAAATACATGCAATTTACATGTCTAACCTAATTTACGTGATCTGCATAATGAATAACCGCGCATTTATTAAAAAATTATTTCATTTTAGTACTTATCATCATGTCGTAACAATCCAAGGTTCGGGTCCCGGGTAAGACCCTCATTCTTTCCCTTTAAGCTTCCATGGTGTTGACGTTGGTCACGGGTTCATGTCCGTTGCTACTCCCGCTGAGCTCGTTCATATTCCAATGGTTATCTTCTACACTTATAAGAGTTTTTATGAGATTAAGACTTGTTGCGTCACTTTAACACACAAAATACAATTAATTGCACTATAATGAAATTAATACTTGTTGCATCATTTAAAAAGTTACAATTATACCGTTCTTGCGATCACATAACTTCAAGCTGTTTTTAAATACTATTGTTTGTAGACAATTACAATATTCTCGAAGATATAAACTGTACATTTACAGTCTGAAACACTAAATAGATCAGAACACCATCAAAGCGTGGTTCTGCTTTGGATCCTTCGCGTAAAGTCGATCGGTTGTCATCATTGCGGTTCCTTTTATAAACTTTTCCCCTTCCATGCAAGAGACAATGGATAGTCCCCACTACTTTTTTTAAATTAATAGTTCCACGTGTCGTATGACATCGGTAATACACTCAAACGTGTGACTCAGATTCTTAAGTAGTCTGGTTATGTGCGGACCCTGAAATGTTCGGCCATTTATTCAAAATTAATTATCAAAATAATGCCCCAACAATGTCTTCCATGAAGGTGCTGCGTACAAGGGACGCTTAGCTTGTTATATAATGCAACGATTGCGTATTCTTCCACACGTTAATATATTATAAAGAATTAGAATTTTGGCAGATGTCTATAATTAAATCATATCACATCCCGAGGTTTCCCATATTAAATATTATGCATGTCTCGAAATCTCATCATAATAATGCGATTCGCGAGCTGGCAACATCGTGTTCGGCCATTTTTTCAACGGGTGACGGTATCATTATCGATTTTTCTGGCTTGAGATTTTCTTCCCTCTCTCTCTATCTGTGTATCCTTTTAGTTAAGACGGAGTGGTGTCTAGCAGGTTACAAAGGTTGTGTAAGCATGTGCAACCTAATGCAACTTTTTGTAACAAGTACGAGGGAGCTTTACAAAGGTTTTTCACTGCCAAATAATTAATAAATAAATATGTACATGACCGATAAGGTCACAGTATGTATGTATGTATGTACCCGTAAAAAGTGTTCATATCTTTAAGGCGCTTGATATTAAATTAACGAGCATGATTCTTAACCTAGGGAGTGGCTTTATCATTGGAGCTGGTACAGAGAGAGGTATAGTTATCAATTTGAGAGATTCTTTTGATAAATTGAGTAAGCAAGTTCATATCACCTTCGTACAGCAGCGTGGAAGTGTCGTGGCTGGTTGGTACCTCCAAGTCCTGGGATGGTGCTGGACATCGACTGGGCAGGGACCACACCTGCTCGGATGAGGAGTTCTGAAATGTCTGGAGGTTCTGGAAATGTCTCGACGTTCTGGAAGTCTCGACATTACGTTACCCACAATTGATCTTGTGTAGTTGGTGTGGGGTACATGGAGCATACACCAGCATCTCATAAATTTTATTTATTTATATTTCTTGATACTTCCTTGAAGGAATCGTTGTTCAATCCATTGACTGGTCGGCTTGGTTTGCGGATGCCTCGGAATGTCTGCGTCATTGTTGAGAATGTGTCTCAGGCTGCTTCAAGGCTTCGGACTCCCCAGCATCCCATAAATGCTAAAGTGGATTAAGATCTTTCTCTGATTTCTTTACGTATCAATACGTTCATTTATTCTTTTCACTTTAGTTTCTACGTCACTTGCAATTTGTTCCTGTCTTTCCTTTGTGACTTTGGGAATTTTAACCATAATTGGTTAATTTCTCTGGCATGGGGGCTGGGTGTATGTGTCGTCTTCATCATCATTTCAACCTCATCACGACGCGCAGGTCGTGAAAATTCAAAGTCCTTTCAATCGTCGTCGAATAAGTAAGTCCCTATGTGGCACTTCAAAAAAAAAACAAAGTTCCAATGTGTAGAAATAACAAAGTTCCAATGTGCCAAAATATTGAAGTCCCAACACGACACTCGAAGAAAATAAAGTTCCGATGACAATGTTCCAGTATGTCACCTTAAGAAAATAATAAAGTCTTATCGCGACACTTGGCGAAAATAACTAAGTTCCAATGAGACGCTTCAGAAAAATAACAGAGTTCTTATATGGCACTTTAAGAAAACATCAAAGTCCAATCACGACACACAAAAAAAAAAAAAAAAGTTCCAATGTGTCAATATGACAAAGTTCCAATACGATGCTCGCAAAAAATAAAGTCCCATTCAGGCACTTCAAGAATATGATAAAGTCCCGATACAACACTTAGAGAAAATACCGAAATACTTGTATTTTGCAGGCTGTCAACTAGAAGTTCGACACACACAATACTTCTCCTGTCACCCGTGTCACAGAGACGGCGGAGTGACAGACACTGAATTCATAGGTCGGATGGTCCTCCTTTTATACACGTTCACATGGAAGTGTCTAGAACTCGGGTACTATCTACTCTTATAACTTCTATAATACTCGGTGGATTTTCTTGAAATCTTAACAGATGATGTCCATTGTAAAGGCTTTTAAGATGGTAGTGTCAAAATAGCGATAAATTAGCTAAAAATGTACTTTTGAGGATGAGCTGGAACATTACCATATATGGTACCGGATAGCTGGCTTACGGCGGCCATGTCACTCGCTGGGTACGTCACTGCGTTCGGCAGGCTGCCTACCTTCCACCTCGCGCGAAGTTCAACAAACATACTTCGGACTTCTCTCGTAGCGGCGTTCCCGGTACAGTTTGTATGTATGTTATTATCATTATTGCTGTTGTATGTATATCCTACTGTTGTGGAATTTTATTTCAGTTGTATTTTAAATGTGTTTTAATTGTGTCTTCTAGTATTGATTACGGTAGTATTACTTATGACTTTAATGTATACTAATTGGTTTAGTGTAAGAGAAGGCCCAGTGGCCTTAACTACGCCAATAAAGACATTTATCTGTCTATAATTAAGGCCATGGCCGCTTCCTTCCCATTCCTAGTCCTTTCCTGTCCAATCGTCGCCATAAGACCTATCTGTGTCGGTGCGGCGTAAAGCAGCTAGCAAAAGAAAAAAAAAACACAAAAACTTGCTGCTACGAACAGTTCCTTAAATTCATTCATCACATCTTCAATAATTTAGTTTCTTAATTTTGCGTCAAGGACCAATAATTAATTTACTGATCAAAACTGTAACCTTCATATATACTCTTGTACAATAGGGTTCAAACTATTAGGATAAAAACTAAATAAATAAGATGTGTTCTATCATTCTGTCTCTTCTTCTGGTCATATTTTGCCAAATCGTTCTACTCTCACCAATTCGATTTAGTATCCCTTCATTCATGATTTGATCTACCCATATCACCTTCAGCTTCTTCAGTAACACACATTTCAAAAGCTCCAATTCTCTTTCCTTCTGAGCTGGTTATTGTCCATGTTTCACTTCCATACAGTGCCACACTCAGGATGAAAGTATTTAAAAACATCTTTCTAATTCCTATATCAGTGTTTGAAGTGAACAGATTTTTTTTCTTAAGAAAGACCTTCCTTGCTTGTGCAAGTCTGCATTTATGTTGTCCTTACTTCTACCATTGTTAGTGAGTTCACTACCCAAGTAACAATATTCGTCTACTTCCTTTGAAACTGGATTTCCTAATCTATTACCATATTTACACGAATAATCCCCCCATATTAAAAAAAAAAACGAGGCACGAAATTGGAGTACGGGTTTTATTTGCGTCAAGGTTGATAAGTTTTCGATGCTGGATGTACAGTTACGCTTTGTGTAACCGCAGATGGAAGTAAACTGCCCCCATGTCATATTTAAATGGAAAACAATTTAGACTTTTAATTTAAAACTACATTAACATTTTTAAAAAATAGTATTTTACAGAGTAATTCAAAATTTCTCATGATGGAACATTGGCAATGGTTAAGTCTCCGATCGCGATGAAACTTGGAAAACCCATTGAGTTACACGTAAAAAAAATGTCAGCATCAAGTTTGGGTGCCGTCATTCATTAGGGCGTTAACTAAGGGGCCTAAAAGTTGCGACATTTCAAGTTCCGCGTGAAGAGAAATGAATACCTGCTGGCCAGTGATAAGTCTGCCTCGTGCCACACCTCTGCTCCTCCTCCCCTCAAACCTTCTTGTTCCCACTGCACATTTTCCTTATCCCAGCGCCGGCTTTCTGCTCACCTGCTGAACGGGACCGGTGCTACATTTTGCGTACTCGATCAGCCTGCCTCATAGCTCTCCTTTGTAATTCTCACATTGTATTTGTCAGTTTACTTTTTCTGAAATGTCTATGAAAACGTTTGCGACGATTCCTTAAGCATAATGTCGTTGAGTGTGTCAACAATTATCCAGTGTTGAAAATTAAAACTTAAAATTCCACGTGCAGTGCAAAAGATGACGCTTCAATGTATATTATTACGGTCCATGTCCGACTCGTTGGCTGAATGGTCAGCGTACTGGCCTTCGGTTCAGAGGGTCCTGGGTTCGATTCCCAGCCGGGTTGGGGTTTTTATCGTTCATTGGTTAATTCCAATGGCCTGGGGGCTGGGTCTTCTTGCTGTCCCCAACATCTCTGCAACTCACACACCACACATAGCACTATCCTCTACCACAATAACACACAGTGTCCTACAAATGGCAGATGCCGTCCACCCTCATTGGAGGGTCTGCCTTACAAGGGCTGCACTCGGCTAGGAATAGCCACACAAAATTATGTTATTATATTACGGCCTATGTCACTTAGTGTGACATCACCTCGTGAGCGTCAAAACCTATCTGAAAACAGTTGACTGCTTAACACTCACCCTCAATCGCGTCATAAAGCTGCAGCTCCCTAAAGTTCAGCGGACCTTCTTCACCCTGACTTCCATGATTTGCTTGAAGATGAAAAATAATTTTTGACACTCTCAACAACACTGCGCTTAAGGAATCGTCGCAAACATTTTCATAAACATTTCAGAAAAAGTAAACTGTCAAATACAATGTGGCAATTACAAAGGAAGGCTATGAGTTAGGCTGATAGAGTACGCAAAGTGTAGCACCGTTCCCATCCAGGAGCTAAGCAGACGGCCGGCACGGGGAGAAAGGAAATGTGCGTTGGGAAACCAGAAGGAGAGATGAGGGGAGGAGGTGTAGTGGTGTGGCATGAGGCAGGCTTAGCATTGCCCAGCAGGTATTCATCTCTGTTCGCGCGGAACTTGTAACATTGCAACTTTTAGGCCCCTTAGTTAACGCACTAATGAATGTTGGCTCCTAAAATTGATGCTGACATCTTTTTTATGTGTACCTCAATGTTTTTTCCAAGTTTCATCGCGATTAGAGACTTCCATAGCCGATGTTCCCTTGTCGAGTGTCACGATAGAATACGTCTTCCGGAATGTTCAGGGGTAGCTTTCCGCACTGTCTTTCACTTCGGTGTGTCAACAGTGTGTTTCATAGTTGCTGAGTTTGAGTGAAATCGAAATTCTTTTGTATTCAGCGTTTTAAGGAATGCCACAATATCATGTAATAGGCAGTGTGTGGAGAAGCAGAATCTGCGAACACTGACGATGCCGACAGCTGGCGAAAAAGCGTGGCTCATAATTATAATCAATTTGTATGCACCGAACAATACTTTAATTGCCAATGAAACTGTGTTTAAAAAAAAAAAAAAAAAAAAAAAATTCTTATGCCTAGCCAAAATGGACCTTTATTATGGACTGTATTATGTTGCAATGCAGATGGAAGTGAAAGACTTCCTCTCCTCATCATAGGAAAGCTCGATAAGCCATGATGTTTTAAGAGCATCGGGTATTTTCTGTGCAAGTACAAGGCATCTAAAAATTCAGCAGTACAGTAATCCAAAAAATAAAGCACTTGCACAGGGGAGCCAGCATAATTTGTCCTCATCTTTGAATCATGTTTGTTTTTTTCGTTGGGTGAGGTTATGTTTGCCACTGAGTTATCCAAGTGCGTTATTTGAATACTATAAACTCACCTTGTTGGATACATGTAGATTTTTTTCCCATGGCATTTGAAAGGTTTAAACTGTAAATCAATGTTAGTTGCATGCTGTAATATGTCTTGAATACTTTGGCAGTTAATTCGAAATCACGTAATTCAAAGTCAGATTTCTGCGTCCCAAAGAGTTTGAATTAACGAGGTTTAACTGTATCGTAAATCTAACATTAGTGTTCACCGGTGTTTCTGTTTCAAATGTTTACATTTCACAAGAAGAATTATCCACCACCGGTCATGTTAATATCCGAGTAATAAGAGACCGCGTGTGGAAAGTGTTTTAGACGTGGAATGTGATGAATTTGTAAGTAATTTAGGAGAGGATTCTAGTGATGCAAGAGACAACGAATCTTCCGATCTACAGGGAATCGCACCTATTGAAAGTTCAGATTAATGAAATACCTAGGCCTACTTGCTAAGGATTCTAGTGGCGTCTCCGAAGACCTTAAAAAGTAGTTAGTGGGACGTAAAACAAATAACATTATTATTATTATTAAGGATTCTAGTGATGCAAGAGACAACAAATCTTCCGATCTACAGGGAATTGAGCCTATTGCGAGTTCAGATTAATGAAATACCTAGGCCTACTTGCTAATTTTCATGTCAGATATATTTTATAGCAGTGATATGTATTTTTATCATCTCAAATATATTCAGGCAAAGCAGCTATATCCATAAATTTACACGTTTATAATTGCATAAAGACAATGTGGACCTCGCAGAGTGATATGAAGTGTTTGTTTATGCCTACTTTACTTCTCCAATGGAAGGAATTTTAGTTCATTTCATTTCTTTCAAAATGATCCTTCCTAAAATTAGGGTGCGGGGATTAATCGCGTACATACAGTGTTTCCTGCATCCCCTTATTTCATTCGACTGAACTCCATTACATTTGTTGTGAATTAGTTTATTTTCATCTTGTACTCCTTCTCCATGATTGTGTCCATACCATTTAGAAGTTTCTCTAGACCTTCTGAAGACTCAGGTATAATAATATCATCAGCTAATCTCTGAGTTTTGATTTCCTCTCCTTGGATTGTGATTCCTTTTCCAAATTCCTCTTTAATTTCCTTTACCACCTTTTCTATGTAAACATTGAAAAGGAGAGGGGACAAACTTCAGCTTTGCATCACTCCTTTCTGGATTGCTGTTTCCTTTTCATAGCCTTTGATACTTGTTACTGCAGACTGATTTTTGTACAGATTCTTTCTCAGTATCTGATCCCGCTCTCCTTCAGAATCTCAAATAGCTTAGTCCAGCCAACACTATAAATGCATTTATAGATCTACAAATGCCATGTACATAGGCTTGTCTTTCTTAATTTGACAGTCTTAAGATCAGATGTAAAGTCAGGATTGCTTCATGTGTTTCTGCATTTCTTCAGAAGCCAAAGTTATCTTCTCCCAGCTCAGATTCAACTTGTCTTTCCATTATTCTGTAAATGATATGTGGTAAAATTTTGCATGCGTGAGATACTAAATTAATGGTGCAGTATTTTTCACCCTTGTCAGCATCGGGTTTCTTGGGAATACAGTAGGTATAACAACATTTTGACTAAAATTGGACGGCACTTCCCCTGTATCACACATTACACACTAAATTGAATAACCTCCACATGCCAGTTTCTCCTAAGGCGGTCAGTAATTCTGAGGGTATGTCATTAATTCCAGGTGCTTCGTACTTATTTAGATCTCCCAAAACTCAGTCAAATTCTGACCTCAAAATTGGGGCTCTCATTTCATCAGCCAGAACCCTCATCTAATTCTTTCCCTTGATACAATTGTTTAATATGTTCCTGCCAACATTCTGCCTTGTCTTCTTTTCCCCGAAAGTGGTTTTCCATCTGAGCTCTTAGTATTCATACATCAAGTTTTCCTTTCTCCAGAGGTTCCCTTGATTTACCTGTATGTAGCATCTACCTTTCCTACAACCATACAACCTTCAACACTCTTGCACTTCTCTTTCAGCCGTTTTTTCTTTAGCTGACCTGCACTATCCACTGATTCTTACATGATCATATATATATATATATATATACATTTATTCATAGAGAATAAACACTTCCCCCATAAGGAGGTTGCCCATGAGGACAAAGTATACTATATACATTTATGACTATACAGATGATTCTTTTAACTTTCCTTTAGCAGCCTTGTTGATCTCATTCCTCATGACTGTCCACTCTTCATCTATTGCATTTCCTTAAGAGGCGGCCGGAGCTGGAACGGCCAGCCACCAGCTCAGTAGTTGTTGTAACATGGGTCAAAAGTTTGTAAGAGTTTTTATAAGGAAACGGAACAAGGTAAAATTATTTTGTTCTTATAGCGCACGGTAGTCTGTGATACACTTTTCATTAGTGCAAAAACATTTCAAAAAGAAATGCAGATATAGTTATAAAATGGTAATTAAAATAACGAATCTCCATATGAAATTGAGCTCTGAACCGCGGTTTTCCTAAACTTGTTTTAAGTCAAGATGGTGTTCAAATTGGAAGCAAACTATACCGTAGCGAAGTTTATATTTGTCTCTAAGGGGCTACTTTAACATAC
Source organism: Anabrus simplex (assembly GCF_040414725.1). Classification (NCBI taxonomy): domain Eukaryota; kingdom Metazoa; phylum Arthropoda; class Insecta; order Orthoptera; family Tettigoniidae; genus Anabrus; species Anabrus simplex. The sequence continues at coordinate 271,006,537 of NC_090266.1, forward strand.
TTCAAAATTAGGGATTCTTTATATATTTAATCGTGATTTTAATAAAGCTCTGCTTGTTGACTTACGAGTGTCGGCCGAATGCTAGTGCTGGTAGTTCAGCCAGTTTCCGTCAGATGCCGCAGCGCCTTGTCCTTGAAGAGGGATGATGACAGATTAGCTCTTACCCACGCAAGGATGTGGTGAGTGAGATCTTCAGCTGCTATCAGTCGCTTCCTCACCCTTGCTTCATAACAAGTGGCAGTGGACACGCTGACAATACTTTGTTACTCGCTAGTTGTGGTATGACCTTTCAATAGCACGTTATATTTTGTCGTGTTTTAATATGCCGTATCTTTTTACCGAGTGCAATGGAATGGCAAAATGCTTGATTTGTAATAAGACATTAAACTTTATTAAAAATTTTAACACTGCGCGAGCTGGCCATGCGGCTAGAGGCGCGCAGCTGTGAGCTTGCATCCCGGAGATGGTGGGTTTGAATCCCACTGTCGTCAGCCCTGAAGATGGTTTTACGTGGTTTCCCATTTTCACACCAGGCAAATGCTGGGGCTGTACCTTAATTAAGGCTGCGGCCGCTTCCTTCCAACTCGTAGACCTTTCCTATCCCATCGTCGCCATAAGACCTATCTGCGTCTGTGCGACGTAAAGCTACTAGCAAAAAAAAAAGAGATGTCACTTGAAGAAGAAGGATATATGAAAGTGAGGAACCCGGCACAAGTAAGTGGAAATAAAGCTAGGACTCAGCTAAGGTCTATGTGGTCGCCAACCCAGACTCCCAAGTTCAGAGCCTATGGGGCCCGCCTTAGTTGCTTCTTACGACAGGTAGGGGATACTGTGGGTGTTATTTTACTACCCCCCACCTACAGAGGGAAGTTGCAGTGCCCCTCAGCTGTTGCGTTCTTTACCAGCACCGTTTCCGAGTTTCATAACGGGTAGGTATACAAAACCGTCGTTTACAGTCCTTGAATTTCTTGGAAATTGGGTTATCCAATGTAACTGGAATAACTCACAAGTCAGATAGGTCATTCCGGTGAGCAGCGTTGCTATTGGCTGAAGCGCGTGACGTCACCGAGAGCGAGAATGAAGTGGTAGGCCTATATTTTTGAGCTTAGTAGTTACTCTAATTACACTCCACTCAAGTCATGAAATACAGAACTAATGGATATTTAGATGCTGTAACATTTATTATTTAAAACCTATACGAAAACATACGACTTCAAATCCGTCTTTGTAAAGACAAAGAGACTCCCAGCGGCTCGGGAACGCAGGCCTTCTGCCCCTTGGCAGGTTCGATCCTGGCTCAGGACGGTGGTATTGGAAGGTCGACACGTTAAAGAACTCTTGCGGGACAACATTCCGGCACATCTGTGTCTCCGAAAACAAGTTATTTGATCGAATTGAAATTTTAACACAGTATGCAATGGAATGTTTTATACATTCTTTATATATTTCAGAACTGTTTGTTTCCAAGAGGAAAAAACTGTTATAAATTTGTAAGGCTCTTTTTTTACTCAGGGTTGTTGGAAAATTCCGTTCTTGGTCGCGTTACAATATTTATCGTATGTCCAAAGTATCACTGTGTGACTAAAAAATTCGTAAGTGAATTAACTTCTGTTATATCAGTTTGTATTTTCATTAGATAGAATTATACGAATTATGTATCACTGACTGGCCGGTACAGGGAAAGACGTGAGGCGGGGACGGGATTGATGCTCTACTTCATTTCAACATCGGAAACAGTGTCCGACGTGCTGGCCTTTGGTCACAGGGGTCCCGGTTTCGGTTCCCGGCAGGGTTGGGAATTTTAACCATAATTGGTTAATTTCTCTGGCATGGGGGCTGGGTGTATGTGTCGTCTTCATCATCATTTCAACCTCATCACGACGCGCAGGTCGCCTACGGGAGTCAAATCAAAAGACCTGCATCTGGCGAGCCAAACTTGTCTTCGGACACTCCCGGCACTAAAAGCCATATGCCATTTCATTTATATTTGTCGGAAACAGTATCTTATTTTGACTGTTTTGCTCAGCACTAACCCATGCTCAATAATTTCCTGGAATGTTTCGCATTCCGTACAAATGTCAACACCATCAGCTTCGTGCAAGTACTGTATCACAACTTCCTGGTGACAGATTATGTGACGCTGGAGGGTGAGAGGGGAATCGCTCGCTCGGCCTTGGCCTGTCTTACTGACATCTATGCACCTGCGATGTAACTATCAGTGGAGTTAGCTGTCGACAGCAACGAGACTAGTGGCGATATTTTGAAATAAAATGTGAATCTAGAACTGACTCCGGCCGCCTCTTAAGCCTGTTCATTTAGTCCTTGTGCAACATGTTCCTTGAAACAATCCTTCACTCTCTTTTCTTTCAAATATAGATCCTATTTTCTTGCATCCCTTCCTTTATTCAGTTTCTTCCACTTCAGATCATTTCATGACCACCAATTTGCAGTATTCCACGTCAGCTGCTGGGAAAATCTTGCAATCCAACACCTGGTTTCTGAATTTCTGCCTAATCATAATGAAGTCTGTTTGATAGCTTCCTCTGTCTCTAGGGGCCGAATTCATAGTCAGCACTTATAAATAAGTGGAACCCTTAAGTAATAAGGGATTACTTATAATAAGTATTCACTTATATGAGTTTACATTTCATAGACAGCACTTAAAGAGCACACTCATTGATACAGTATCACTGGAGATGTGGCAGTGCTGTAAATTATGCCCATGCTTCCTGGATCGTGCAGTTCTGGCTATCGAATAGTGGGATGATCTATTGTGCTTTGTTTATCGAAGGACATCGCACGACCGTGCGTGTAATATTTGAGGTTAAAAGATTGTCTATATTGTATTTGGTTATCAGAATGGATAACAAAACAGCGAGCTGAGATGACACCTGCAAGAACTTGCGTATAACATAGAACAAGCAGGCCGACGCAGTTTCTCATCAGAATATGAATGACGTGGGAAAAACTTGTTGTGGACAATGCAAACTACGAAAATGCCCAGTCTAATTTTCTTCTAATATGTTTACAGTTATCCAGGTACTCAAACCTATACAAATACTCATCGAATTGTAGAATATCTAGCCTTACAATGCTTTTAATGATTTGGCAAGTATATCCATAGCCGTTACGTTGTAATAGGCCTAATTACTTCCCTAATAAAATGCAAATAGTATGTTTTGATGCCATAATTTCAGAAACTTCTGATATAATCTGGCAAACAATTTGTTGACTAACCTGATATAATTAGCACAGATCAACCTTAAAATAAATGGTGGTAGTGCAACACGTTCACTTTTTTTATAACTCAGTACAGCTCTTTACTATTCCGTAGGCCTACAGTCTTAATAACTTATCAACTTGTAACACGTTTCCAATTAATTAAGCGAAATACCAGTAATGATGATGGTGATGATAATAATAACAATAACCTGAAATTAAGAGGTGGCATAAAATCTCAAAACAATATTGTAACGTGTTGGCTGTGTAAATAAGTAAATAAATGAGCACAGAACCTGGTAGCATCCTATTTCTAAGATTTATTAACTAAGCACTACAATTACAGATTTACACACACACAGACAATAGCCGAGCTTTCAACTTACACAAGTACACGGTTACACACTTACAAGGTTCGCTCTCTCTCTCTCTCTCTCTTCCTCAGTTTCTCATGTTCCATCTACAATGACACACCTACACAGAGTCATCGATTATTTACAGTACACTCACTCACTAACTCTCACTAACTCGGTCTAAGTCGCTCTTCTCTTATATAGCTGCGCCGACCCTACTGGAACAGTCCGGATGCTAGATGTATCCAGGAACCTCGCGAGATGGAAGACTCCAGATTAATAGTCGAGTAATTTCCGTCGTCCTCTGCTGTGGGACCGCGGACGGAGGCGAGAGGGCCGGCCTAGCACCAAGTGTTGCTTGTGATTGGCGCACTCGAGCGTAAGGGGGGTGGGGCCGAAACGATGATGCCCCCGGCGCGTAGCGACTTGGCATGGCGGACGCTATAACCATTACATTGTCCCCTCCTTAAGGCTGCTCGTCCCGAGCTGCTACATGATACGCTGCAATACGGTTTGTTCGGTTGGCCACCACCTTCCCATGGGGGATCCGCTGGGTCCGGTCGATGGTGTCCTCGTTCCCATTGATAACGATGAGCAAATCCTCACCTGGCAGCCAGATCTTCGGTGGCTTTCCTTTCGCCCACACCCGCGTCTACTTTCAGGGCTTGAGCGCCTTCGTAGTCCTCTGGTGCAATGCCCGGGACTGGTTTGCTCGCCCCAGATTTAGCCCTGCTGAATTTCCTTTTCTTGCGGGGTGCAGAATTTGATGTTCGTACCGGCACGCAGCTTCATGCCGGAACAAGTGTCGTGGTCAGGTGGCATCCTTGTTCGTTGGTCATCGGTTCATCTTCCATGGGTGTTTCGTCTTCTAGTGGGGGGTCCCTTCAGTTGTGCCATTGCAGTCGCTGCCTCTGTCTCACGGGCCATCGTCAGAGCCTGTTCGTAGCTCTCTTTCCTGCCGATCGTCCTCCCTGGACGGATCTCAGCGCCATGTAGTTTATCACAGGCGTCAGTCGCCTCGAGCTTGGTGTTACGTCGGGGTAACTCTTCCACAATCACGTCGCCTAGTTGTTCGACCTCGGCGTTGATTATCCGCGGCGTTATATCGGTGCACTGAGTCCTCTCCTGCAGCTGGACTCGGTAGGTGGCTCCTGGTTGCTGGACACCGCAGTGCATGTCAAGCACTCCCACAACCTTCTCGTAGGTCGCACTTGGCTTGGGGCTGCGTTGTACTGTCATCTTCTGTACACGTAGTCCGGCGATCAGATATTTGGCACTGTTCTTGGATTGAAATAATAACATTAAGTTATTTATTAGACCACCTAATCAATACAAAATCGTCTTGGATGATTTACATAAATTTGTTAGCTAATAGTGGGACATGTTTCGCCTTCTCTGAAGGCATCATCAGCCATAGTCTTAACCTTAAATTAAAAATAAGCGTCTAAATAACATGTAGTGATGAAATGAATTTTAAAATCTTGAAGAGATTTGAAGTAAAATAACATTAAAAATAACAATGATGGTTTGAAAATACAATGTGATGAGATACAATAGTGGAAGTATTAACAAAATTAACCTTAGAAGGCTGCTAAAATAAGTACAATGGAATAAAACAGATTGTTAAAAAACAAGTAGTAAGATTGCATAAAAGTAAAGTTGATAGTAATGGCGGTTATAATTTGACGATGGCGAAAAATCTTATATAATCAAAGTAAAGAGGAGAGAGTAAAAGTCAAAGTTAGTCGGGAGATCCGAAGTTCATCATGATCTTGAAGAAAAAAGATGAAAGTCAGATGCATATGGTGAAGTTGTAGAACACGTTGAGGATATGAAGTTGGTGAATAGAAGTTGAAGAACAGTTTCAAATAGGATCACTATGGACCATCTCAAAATTTGAAGTGATGTTCAAATGTTGTAAATTGTGAGTTTGTAGATATTCTAGTTGAAAAAGCATATACAAGTGGAATCTGTAAATGGAAGCAAGAAACGTAGAGTTAATTGTGTGAAAAGACATTTGAAAAATATTGAAGTAGAATCTTATGCACTTACCATTTGACGGTGACAAAGATAGCTTGTAATATTATGAGTTAGAAGTATTTGCAACAGTAGACTTCTTGCTACGTGTGTTATAACTGAAGTTTTGTGCTGGAGGGGGATCTGTTTGCGTTGACGTAACTATTAGAGGGGGGCTGCTATTGGTGGGAGGGAAGGAAGAGAGTGTATTACTGCGCGTGTTGTAACGGTGTAAGGCTATTGGAGGGAGCGATGTTCCGGTGGGTGTGGCTATGGGTTTATTGGTTGTATTTGAATTAGAGGTACTAGCGGCGGGGGGAAGGGAGGGGGGTATATTGGCTGTAGGGGAGGTGGGAACTCTAATTGATGTGAGGTTGAAGATTTTTAAGAATTTGTTGGTGAGGGAAGTTGATTCTCGTAATAAAATAAGAATCTGTTCATACAAGGGGCTTTTTTTATCAATAGTGTCATTTAGATTTTTATCTTTATTAAAATGTTGGTCGAGGAAAATAAATAAGTTTTCATATTCTGTCATGAGTTTGCTTTTATCAACTCTTTTTAGGATATGGAGGTCTTGTTCTATTGTGGTGAATTTATGCCCGGTGTCCCTCATATGGTTGGCCATTGCGGAGAATTTGTTGTGTCTTTGGGCATTGTAATGCTCGGCGTATCTGGTAGAGAAGCTGCGGCCAGTTTGGCCAACATAAGAAAAATTACATGTAGAGCATTTCAATCTGTATATTCCTGATCCAGAGTAACTATTGTCTGTGATGTTGATAGAGTTGTGATTGAAGAATAAATTGCGATTAGTGTTTTTTGTTGTGTAGGCTATTTTTATTTCGTGCTTCATTAATGAATTGGTTATCGGGTAAATGCTATGGTTAGTGAACGTGAATTTAGCGTATTTTGGTTTGACGGGTTTTAATGGAGTTAAATTGGTAGCTAGTTTCAGTTTGGTTTTACCCGATAACCAATTCATTAATGAAGCACGAAATAAAAATAGCCTACACAACAAAAAACACTAATCGCAATTTATTCTTCAATCACAACTCTATCAACATCACAGACAATAGTTACTCTGGATCAGGAATATACAGATTGAAATGCTCTACATGTAATTTTTCTTATGTTGGCCAAACTGGCCGCAGCTTCTCTACCAGATACGCCGAGCATTACAATGCCCAAAGACACAACAAATTCTCCGCAATGGCCAACCATATGAGGGACACCGGGCATAAATTCACCACAATAGAACAAGACCTCCATATCCTAAAAAGAGTTGATAAAAGCAAACTCATGACAGAATATGAAAACTTATTTATTTTCCTCGACCAACATTTTAATAAAGATAAAAATCTAAATGACACTATTGATAAAAAAAGCCCCTTGTATGAACAGATTCTTATTTTATTACGAGAATCAACTTCCCTCACCAACAAATTCTTAAAAATCTTCAACCTCACATCAATTAGAGTTCCCACCTCCCCTACAGCCAATATACCCCCCTCCCTTCCCCCCGCCGCTAGTACCTCTAATTCAAATACAACCAATAAACCCATAGCCACACCCACCGGAACATCGCTCCCTCCAATAGCCTTACACCGTTACAACACGCGCAGTAATACACTCTCTTCCTTCCCTCCCACCAATAGCAGCCCCCCTCTAATAGTTACGTCAACGCAAACAGATCCCCCTCCAGCACAAAACTTCAGTTATAACACACGTAGCAAGAAGTCTACTGTTGCAAATACTTCTAACTCATAATATTACAAGCTATCTTTGTCACCGTCAAATGGTAAGTGCATAAGATTCTACTTCAATATTTTTCAAATGTCTTTTCACACAATTAACTCTACGTTTCTTGCTTCCATTTACAGATTCCACTTGTATATGCTTTTTCAACTAGAATATCTACAAACTCACAATTTACAACATTTGAACATCACTTCAAATTTTGAGATGGTCCATAGTGATCCTATTTGAAACTGTTCTTCAACTTCTATTCACCAACTTCATATCCTCAACGTGTTCTACAACTTCACCATATGCATCTGACTTTCATCTTTTTTCTTCAAGATCATGATGAACTTCGGATCTCCCGACTAACTTTGACTTTTACTCTCTCCTCTTTACTTTGATTATATAAGATTTTTCGCCATCGTCAAATTATAACCGCCATTACTATCAACTTTACTTTTATGCAATCTTACTACTTGTTTTTTAACAATCTGTTTTATTCCATTGTACTTATTTTAGCAGCCTTCTAAGGTTAATTTTGTTAATACTTCCACTATTGTATCTCATCACATTGTATTTTCAAACCATCATTGTTATTTTTAATGTTATTTTACTTCAAATCTCTTCAAGATTTTAAAATTCATTTCATCACTACATGTTATTTAGACGCTTATTTTTAATTTAAGGTTAAGACTATGGCTGATGATGCCTTCAGAGAAGGCGAAACATGTCCCACTATTAGCTAACAAATTTATGTAAATCATCCAAGACGATTTTGTATTGATTAGGTGGTCTAATAAATAACTTAATGTTATTATTTCAATCTAATATCATCAATACGGACCAAAAATGATATTTATTACATGTAATACTGTTCTTGGATGTCGATCTGGTCTCGAACTGGGTCTGGCAGGTTCTCTTGGAAGTAATCCCGTCGTCCTGTAGGGTTTCCAACTTCACGATGGTGGAGCCGCCGTCGCTGCTAGCAGGATTCATTCACGTCTCCACAGCCATCGTTTCTGCACGCAGGGCACTCACTTCCACCGCTGGGCCTCGAACTCCCGACTCCACAACTGCGAGGATCTCTTTGGATCCTTTCTCGTCCAGTTCGTTGTCATCCCGCACATCGTCATTGTCGACCTCGGTTTCGAGAGAGCGCACTTCGTTTTGTGACTTTAACTGCTCATTCTTCCGATCACTTAAGTCTGTTTCTAGCTGGTCCGGGATAGAACTCCGTTCAGATCTTAGTTCATTAACGAGTTTGCCATAGGTAGATAAGATTTTGTTTTCAAGCTCACTAAACTTGCTTAGAAAAATCTGAAGCTGTTCGGAATTCATTTAGCTAGTATAAATTTCTGTCGACTACAAAACACGCTACCAGGTACTCGATTCTGACACCAGTTTTTTTCGTAAGAGTTTATCCACTAGTTTATCACACTTGTCCATCCCACTTCTAATGCCAGTTGTAACGTGTTGGCTGGGTAAATAAGTAAATAAATGAGTACAGAACCTGGTAGCGTCCTATTTCTAAGATTTATTAACTAAGCACTACAATTACAGATTTACACACACACAGACGATAGCCGAGCTTTCAACTTACACAAGTACACGGTTACACACTTACAAGGTTCCCTCTCGCTCGCTCGCGCTCTCTCTCTCTCTCTCACTAACTCAGTCCAAGTCACTCCTCTCTTATATAGCTGCGCCGACCCTTCTGGAACAGTCCGGATGCTAGATGTATCCAGGAACCTCGCGAGATGGAAGACTCCAGATTAATAGTCGAGTAATATCAGTCGTCCTCTGCTGTGGGACCGCGGACGGAGGCGAGAGGGCTGGCCTAGCACCAAGTGTTGCTCGTGATTGGCACACTCGAGCGTAAGGGGGGTGGGGCCGAAACTATGACGCTCCCGGCATGTAGCGACTTGGCATGGCGGACGCTATAACCATTACAATATCTTCATTAATGGTGAGATAGTGAGTCCTCTAGAGGTTATGTTCATTCTCTCAATCAAGGAACAAGAATATTCATAACTCTCACTTTACTGAAACGAAACCTTCATTAAATTGTTGGTCACATTACACTTCGACATGAAGTTCCATCTCTACTGTGTGCACGGAAAGCATTCTGTGAATGAAATGCAACATATTCAGCAAAATCATTATCCTCCATCTTGCTCCAACATAAGTGAGACACTTAAGTGTGTGTGGGAGGTCCAATTATAGCAATAAGTGGGACAATTAAGCAGGTGCTATAAAATGGAACCTGGCTTATAAGGGGCACTTATGTATAAGTGCTGTCTATGAATTCGGCCCTAGGTCTTGTCCATGTATACAGCCATCATTTGTGGTATTCGAACCAAGTATTAGGAAGGATTTATTTATGATCCATGCAGAAATCAACTAGCTGACTTCCTCTATCTTTCTTTCGTCCCAGTCCGAATTTTCTATGGCATTACCTTCTCTTCCTTGGCTTACCACTGCATTCCAGTCTCCCATAACAGTTAAGATTCTAGTCTCTTTTTACATGTTAGAGCAATCAAACTCAGTTAACATTATCATAATCATCAGTTTACAGTTGCAGATTCCTGGGTACTGTTATTAAGCTTCTTCCAGTCTTCTATTCAAGTTGGCTATGAGGTAATGGTCACGTAGCTGTGAGCTTGCATTGAGGAGATGATGGGTTTCACACCAAATATTGAGTTTGACTTGATAGAATCTGATGATGTTCTACAAATTGACGTACCAAACATGTAAGCAACAATACATTGGACAATCGGGAAGAAGTTTGGCTAAAAGATATAAGGAACATGTTAATTTAAGATATATCAGCAATGGGAGAACACATGGTAGAAAATGGTCATAAATTCACAGACATGGAATTAATACATTCGGCCCAAAAAGGTAAATTTGTGAACATTTTGAAAAATTAGAAATGTATCTTGCACAGAAAATTTATTTTGATTTGAGTTTAAATAAAAATTTACAGATGAACATCCATTATAAAAACTAGCATATATTCATTTAGGGAAGAAACAAGAAAAAAGAAGAAAAAGGTAATATCTGGAGTATATTTAAGAAGTGAATCTCATTTAACATGATCCTAATTTTGACTATATGGTGGTAGTTTACTAATGTACCATTAATAACTGTTTATTCACTGATATTATAAATTGTGATATAATAATTCTTTAAATTTAGACTAAACAAATGAATGTTGTTTTTATTCATTGATGTTGTGTTTGTATAAAATCTCTATTTTAAGTTGCACTTTGACAGTTGAATTAAATTTGTATGATGAAGAGAATGTTTATTGTTCACGGAGTGAGTTGTCCATGCGTTTAGTGATGCACAGCTGTGATCTTGCATTCGGAGGATATTGGGTTCGAACCCCACTGTCGGCAGCCCTGAAGGTCGTTTTCTGTGGTTTCCCATTTTCACACCGGGCAAATGATGGGGCTGTACCTTAATTAAGACCACGGCGGCTTCCTTCCCACTCCTAGTCCTTTCCTGTTCCATCACTGCCGTAAGACCTATCTATGTTGGTTTGTACCTAAACCCAATTGTAAACAAAGAAATAAAAGATACTGTTCTTGAAACACGTACAATGAATAAATAAGGTTCATGAACAGAAAGTCTATTTTGTTAAGCCATACTTTCCAGTTTCGACTCAATTAAATGTAACTTAAAGGTTTTCAGTCTGCTGAACACACAAGTTCAGTAGAAATATTACATACCTGTAAAAAAGAACACCTCTTGAACAAGGAATAAAAATACAAACTATTAAACACAAATAACATTCTTTGTTCTTAAATGAACGTTATCAGATTCTATCAAGTCATACTCAATATTCGTAAATATTTATGTTTATTTTTGTCCAAACACTTACGAATTTGAAATTTGCAACTTAGGGAAGTCCTGATTTGTCCCCACTCCAGTATACAGTGGAAGGCATTTGAATTAGATCCATACCTCAGCATACCTCAGGCTCAATAACAAAGGAAACTCTGTCAAATCAGATTCCATGACCCGCTTTACCATCTTCACAACCCGTTTTGACTTTGAATCCAGAAGCGACTCTCCTTCTGAATTTAAATATCACGGAATAGGTTTATAACAAGATTTATATGTACCCATTCATGCGTGTTTTTTCACGTGTCTAACTTAAGGAAAATTTCAACAAAAGTGAATTATCAGTATCTTCAAACTTGGTACCTAAAAGTTTTTCCATAAAATTCAAGGCCTAGCCAAGAGTCTCGTGGACTTTCCTCTTTGATTACTTTTAATGGATTTCAATGTGATTTGACTTCAAGAGGACATAGAAATTTTTTTATTGTTAACATTTTGTAATCTATTTTAAACTAGCTGATGTACCCATGCTTCGCTACGGGATTCTCAGAAAGACTGACTTGGTGGTTTTCCTAACTGAATTCAACATAGGTCATTACAAAAACGTCAGTAGGAATGTAGCGATTGAAAGCAATGTTATCATATAAAATACTCGATCAAATGAAAAACCGCACACTTCCTCACTTTCAACAAACAGTACTACGGTGCCGATCTAAGAGTCCAAAGTTCCAGAGATGGAGTAACCAGGTCGCAGACTGCCGTGAACACTCCTCTGTCGTTATTCCGTTAAAAATGCACACTACTCATTCCAATCAGTGCCTCATTGTAGGGATTGAATAGCTCGAATACTATGATGAACCAGTGTGTTACGTACCAGATATATTAGGAAATGTATGAACCAGAGGAATGGCATGCCAAAGAAGAATGTTATCCTAATCCCCAGCTACTTCCCGCCAATATACAGGCAGGCTGTTACAGTCGGTACGACCAGGCGAGTTGCCCGTTTGGTTAGGGGCGTGCAGCTGTGAGCTTGCATCCGGGAGATAGTGGATTTGAACCCCACTGCCGGCAACCCTGAAGATGGTATTCCGTGGTTTCCCATTTTCACACCAGTCACACCAGGCTGCACCTTAAAGCCAAGGCCGCTTCCTTCACACCACTATTCATTTCCTATCCCATCGTCGCCATAAGACCTACCTGTGTCAGTGCGACGTCAAACAAATAAAAAAAACCTTGGTATGCTGCAGTAATCCTATCTATCGGGGATGAGAGGAAACAGAAGACAAAAAGCACATCACAACAAACAATGGTCAGTGTAATGTTATTGTTGATAAAGTTTATGAGCTTTCTATGTTGCAGGCCTTCACATTAGTTTTCTTTTGACTCTGTGATATTAGGGTGTCCTACAAAATTATTTATATCGTAGACTGTAGTTCCTTATTCTCAGACTTTACATACCGATTTTCACTAAATTCTGTTTCCCCATTTTCTCGTGACTCGGCGCTGATATGGACTTAGTAACAAAAATCCAAATTCATGAATATCTCTGATTATATGCGGTACGGTAACAATGTATAAGACATAAGTGATCGGAAATTTAATAACTTCTTACATAACTACTACTAACTTATGACATAACTAAAGTTATGTTAGTTATGTAGTATTTATCGATACGACCACTAATAACATAACTTATTTGAGAATTACATTTCAGGCCTTCCCCTAAACTACCATTTCACTCAGTGCGAATAACATTATTGATAGCCTAGATTATAGCGACCTATTCCCCGACATCGCATACCAATTTTCATGAAGACACGACCACTAATACAATAAATATTTGACTATTAAATTTTAGGCCTTCCCCTAAACTACCATTTTTCTCAGCTTGTATAGCCTATATTGTAGTGACTTATTTCCCATCTTTGTCTAGCGATTTTAATTAAGACACGACCACTAATAACATAAATATTTGAGAATTAAATTTCAGGCTTCCCCTAAACTACCATTTCACTCAGCGTGATTAAAATAATTTATAGCCTAGATTGTAGCGGTTCATCACCCGACTTTACATTCCGATTTTCATTAAATTCTCTTCGGCCGTTTTGTCGTGATGCGTGTACATACATACATACAGACAGACAGACAGACAGACAGACAGACAGACAGACAGACAGACAGACAGACAGAAATTACGGAAAAGTAAAAAATGCATTTTCTTGTTACTGTGAACATGACCGATACAAAAATACCATTCTTTTCAAATTCTGAGCAATGTACAGACAAAACTCTTATTTTATATATATAGATGTCTCGTATTTTAATGATTATTAGTTTGTGTCTCACCATTTTAAATTGTGATTTTTGTTTCTGATGTATATTTAGCATTCTAGCTGACGATGTCCCGTAGGGGATGAAACATGTCCTAGATCAATGTATTTAACATGTGTTGAACAGGCGGATCACTAAATAGAATATTTGAGTACATATTCTTAAATATTTCGCTATTTGATTTTGTAGTCAATACCGGTTTTATAATGGAGCTTTTAAAGCACTTACTTGTAAAACGTACTACTGCGGTTTGAGTGAAGGCTCTCTGAGTGCCCTCTAGTCAGTATCCCTCGTGAGCAATATCCCACTGATAACACTGTCTTCTCTCTCGTAAACTTCATCCGCTTGGCATTAACCAGATCTCACACATCTCCAACTATGTTGGTACCTATTCCTACTTGCCTTATGTTGTTGATACCAGCATGAAAAACAACCCCTTTCTCGTTACTGTCCTCCTTCCCTTCTACAGTACTTTCCTCAACATTTGTCCTTAACCTAATTCCTGGGTTTCCCTTCTTCCACACACATTCTGCACATGCCTAACAATATATTCACCCATGACCAGACCCTCAACCTTACCCGCCTCATTTCTAATCTCTGTGCCATGAATCTACTACGCTGACGTAGCAGAGATAGGGGTGATACTCCCACGTGGCGCGTCCCAGGTGCTGGTTAGGGGAGTCCTTTCCGGCAGACTTGAGGGAAATAAAATACCTCTTGCGGACCAAACACACAACCCCCCAGTGGGTGGAAGATGCAGACAAAGAATACACCCACGGTATCCCCTGGCTGTCGTAAGAGGCAACTAAAAGGGGCAACCAAGTGATGACTGTATTAGAACCATGGAACTACTTGTCCCCGCATGGTGATACTAATCACACCATGGGTCGCTTTTACTTGTGCGTAGTACCACTATGTTAGGTACCGTACCAAATAGGTTTGTGATTAGTAGCAAAAGAGCGCGATGCCTTTTACAGTACTTGTGTTTAGTAGCACTATCTGAGCGACACCATGGGGTGAGGGAACCCATGGTTATGGCTTGCCTATGATTAGTACGCACTATATGAGGAACACCATGGGATAGTGCGAGTCCCTGTGGTTAGTACACTTATGTGATGAACACCATAGGTTTGCGTTGCCTGTAAATGGCGCCGCAATGTGCAAAACACCGTAGGTTATATTACATGTGTGAATTTCATTACCTGTGAGTGGTACCAAAATATGTGGAATACTGCGAGTCTACACTACTTTTGATTAGTACTGCAACATGACAAATACCATGGTTCTACTTTTGTAGAGATAAGTACCATTATGAGGGGCCGATGACTTTAAATTTTGGACCCCTTTCGAGTACAAGCATCATCCATTCAGTATTGTCCTGTAGAAGCAGTTCATTGGTCAGTAATACTATTATTTTACACCAGCTTCTGTGCATGTGAGGCACTGTAGGTTGGTTACACTGATAGTTTTAAATTCATATCCATCCATTCATTCTTCATCCTCACATTTTGAATTATGGCTCAGTAGAGTATTTTGGACTTTTAATTTGTCATTTCATTGCATCTCATTTTGCACCATTAGGGGCCGATGACCTAGATGTTACGCCCCTTTAAACAATAAGCATCATCATCATCACCTAATCTCTGTTAACTTCCCTAATGGCTGCGGAACCTTCTTCCTCCTCCCTTTGCTCCCTCTCACGACCCTATTCCAGCTCTACCTCCCTCTTCCTATCCCCTACTCTACGTTTCCCTTTCTTGCCATTTCCTTTCCTTTTACCTCTTCCCTCCTCTTTATGACTTTCATGTTCCCCATCTTCCCTCTGGTGTTCTACCTGCACTGACTCATACAAATTCCTTATCTATGCCTCTCCTGCTTCCTGGTTATAACATGTAGCCCTCAATTTCTTTCCCCTTAGAATATTAGCCCACGTATCACCCACAACTTCTCCTCCCTACTTCCTTACCTGCCTCTCCCACATGTACCTACCATATCCTGCACATATTTGGAGAAAGATCTACCTTCTTTCCTATCTCTTGTCAGAATCCTAATTACCTCCTTAAACTCTCTAACTCTTCCGTCCTTAGTCCTTAACACATTGCGGACCGGGTGCCCTTCACCCCATGCACAACCCTGTTCCCGGCCACTTTCTAACTACCTCTGAGCTGGAGTGCATGCATTCAAATAAACTGTCAGAACTTCACTAGCTTTTGAAGGACTGCGGTGTATTTTTCTAGTGGCCTTCCTGGATAGTTGTTGAAATGCAGGGTATTTCTTGAAATCTATTTCGGCTCATAGTCTTCGGAAATATGGATTTTTTATTAGGGGATCGGTTGGCCAGTAATCTTTGAGACATGATTTCTTCACCTGCCCTATCAATATACACAGAGCAATATTTTTTTAATTTCCCTGCTAGTGACACTAGTCTACTTTAGTGTTTTAGGGGATACGTTATGAAAATGTGAATTCTGCTCATAGTATTTGTCTGTTCAGCTACATACTGAAAAAATTCCTCACCAAATATAAGTCCTGCTACTTGTCCTATGTTTCCAGATTCATTAGGCCATACCTTTATACCAGGAGCACTTTCAAAATCCTCTAGCTTAATTTCACTGTTGTCCATAACCCAGTTGTCAGAAAACACTACATTATTTACAGTATTTAGAATGTTTGTACCCGTAACACAATTATCAGACTCGTTCTGCGCTACGCGAGTTCCACACCTTGAAGATAAGACTATATCCTCGTCATCACTTGAAACATTTCTGTTAGAAGATATTTCATCATCGAACTCTAAATATTCAGCTTCACTTAGATATTCGGAGCCTGTATCAGCACGATTCACGAATAATTTCATCCTTGTCTAAACACGTGCGATCCCTGGGCGCTGCCATTTTGCATGGCTCTTCGATCTTTGTAAAAATGTTGTCAAGAAATGCAAAGAAAATCTATGATATGAAGAATACTCGAAAAGAAATGCTACTATCGATTGTGTAGAACCATAGATAAGAGTTCTATAGCACTTGACCTCCAAATAGTTCCCGTATATCTCAAAAGATAGCACTGAAGTTCAGTCTGCTGGATCTGCTGCTAACACGAGATAACTCGGGACCGGTCTGCAATGCTCGGCTAGGCAAACACGAGTTTTCTCGGGACCGGTCCGCATTGTGTTAATGTCTGCTCCCACCCACACTCATTGCACATACATTCTCTAGCCATTTGGCAATCTTCTTACAGAAATATGAAGTATTATTTTAAATATGAACACCAGTTTAAAAAAAGGATTCTATGGATAAAAATGAATGAAATGAAAGAAATACTGTATACTATGCTAGGATTGCATGACAATTTTTAAAGTACAAAATATGTGTGCGTGCAAATGAAAAGGGACCACATGTCGGGTATTGAGATAAAGGTACTGTCGTGTTCCGTAATATGTAACTAATATCATGTAATTGAATTGAATGCCTCCGAAAAAAATTAAGGTCATAAATTAGCATGTAGTTACAATATAACATTTCATAACTTTTCAGTAGAGCTGTTTAAAAATTTGGTTACCTTATTACACAATTTACTACTAAACTATTTGGAAGTTACAGTTTCTTGTTCACCGGTATTCTGATGTAGAATTTTTTAAAACAAATATTATGAACAGATAGGTTACGGTCTAATTTTTTTATGGAGTTCTATCTATCAATGCTAAGTCTCTGAGTTTTTATGACTTGCGGAAGGTCACTGAAGACAACTAATTGCAACACTACTGCACTTTACAAAAATTATCAAGTACCTTAATGATCGTTAATCACAGCCAGCATAAGACAAGAATATCAGTTATTCATGTTGAAGCCTGCGTTTTGAGCATATTATATGCCCTTTCAGTGTCTGGTCCCAATGTCCTACCTCTCCAGAGTAGCTGCAGGTGTGTCGAGACCTCTTCTTTGGGGAGAATTTTCTCGGAGTTGGTGTTTTTCTCTTCTGAACCTTACTTGTATTTTTAGGCATTACACTTTTTGAAGAAGATGATGATGGTGTAACTTTTGGCAGAGAAGGAGAAACAGAATCCGGCTCCGTAAGATTTTCATTTGAGATGGTTGATGGCGGCGTTATTGGAGCAGGGAAAGATGTTACAGTGGGACATAGTATATTCTTATTTTCTGATACGAAGGGTCTAATTGTTTCATGGAGATACATCTATCTATCGATGCTAAGTCCTAGAGGTTTGATGACTTGCGGAAGGTCACTGAAGTCAGGCGGTGGATCTTCTGGAAGAGTGGTGTAGGGTACTTCGTCAGAAACTATGAATTTCTTTGTCAGCACTACACCAGGATGCCCTTTCATATACACAAAGTGATGTATCTGGGTTATTTGTGGAATAATTTTCATTCCATAATGAAAAAGTTTTGCCACTCATATGTAGGAATTGTTACATTTTCGGATTCTGTGCCAACAGCAACAGGAATAATAGAGCTAGAAGCCTGACAACTTTCACGGGCGACATTAATTATATCTTCAACAACTGCACTTTCATTTTTCTGGAATACTCTCTTGAAACAACCAAAATACAAATCAGGTTGAAATTTTGTGTGTCCCACTAGCAAAAATGAAATTTTGCAACTGAGTGTTCTTTCCTGTCATAACTCTCCACATTAGGTGTCTCATTAAGTTGTTTTTATTTTGCCCAACACAGTTATCAGCATGGAATTTTAAATGCTCCTCCCCTAATGAAATTTTTTTGACGAAGTGATGTACAATGATAAGACAGTACTTAGTCCTTTACTCACAGTACAAGCTTCTGGAATAATGTACAAAACAAATTTGTTAAGTGGTTCACACACTACACCAAACAGACCCAATTTGTAGCCTGTAAGAAAGGAAATGGGTCCAACTTTTGTGGATCATATGGTAAGTGGACCTGTTTGGCAAAATCAAAACGATAATGCATTTTGCTTTTGTATGTGTTACAGCTATGCGGCCCAAGAGACAAAGGAGTTTCCAGTTGTCCAATCCCTTTTCTACAATTTTCTATGGTGTTTTTATAAGCAGTCCACTCTGCTGGGACATGATTATGTTGTTGTACAGCCTTCTCCATCAGATCTCTTTTTTCCTCCTCATCCATAATTGACAGATTCCTTATTACAGTTTGATTGCTTTTACAAGTCATACAAAGATCAGTCTTGGGTTTCTGAACTACTATGTTACTGCAAAATATACACCGGATGGAATACCAGGACAAGAGTGATACAGGAATCCTCTTTAATGATTTAAAACTGTCAGAGTATAATGTACAAATGTTCTTCTTAGACATGCTGGTTGAGAGAAGCATGAGATCACTTCTTTGTTTTGTAGGGATCCGGCCTGGCATGAAGTGCATTTTGTTCACTGAAATTATTCATAAAGTTGACTGCATGTTTACGATCATCAAAAGGAATAGATTTTATCTGAGAATTCTTTAAAATGTTTCATTGAAGTTTAGGCTGCACCCCTTCTTTCTTAAATTGTTCCTTTAAATTTTTTAACCTCTTAGAGCCATAAGCGAATACAAATTGAAAGAATGACTGACACACCTCCTGCCCTCTGAAGTAATAAGTTTCTTTCCCGTCATAATTTTTTCCTTTAGTAGCTGTTGTCATTGGCTGGTTTCATACTAAAGCATTCATCGCACCAATCATTAATATGTAGTGGTGATTGACATATTCTCCACAATTGTAATCCCATTCCTGACATTCTATTATCATAGAATAAATGAAGCTTTCGGAGAAAAGGCCATCGCAATTTCTTGTACAGCCACAACCTGGTTTACAAATTCTTTAACCTCTTCTGTATATTCGGAGGCTGTTTGAACTTTGGGAACATCATGTAGGACACTTCCGTCTGTGTCAGCCGAGTCCTCCTGCAACTCTTCTGGTGTGGAAATTTCAAAAGGTTCACTTTCCTCAAAATCGTTATCCTCACCAGAATTTTCACTTTCAACCTCGAGGGGTGCACTGAAGTAGTCTGATATAACATTCAATAATTCTGGCAGCAAGTCACTGTCTGCATGTTGTTTTAAAGCTTTTACAATAATATCTGCTGCATCACTAGGCCCTGACATAGTGAGAATTATTACTCCTTATTTTGGAACCTGATCTATTTAAAAACATTTTAATAAGGAAATCACCACACTTCTCCACATTATGAAATACACTGAATGACTCCATCGGTATTGGAAATGTTCGGAGCAGATAGGATGTTTATGAAACCTATTACCCTTAAAAGTGCTCAGCTGGAGTTTATTTATCATAAAATAAGATATCCGAGTCATCTTATCTTATGTTTGCGCTGCTGTGAGCATGAGCAAGTGTGCAGAGCCTCGCTTACGATGTGAGAAGTGGTCCCTTTTCTTAGTATTAAAGAAACCTCATGTTTTAGCAGTGATTATTATTGGAGGATTTTTAAATTCACGCAGTGAGTAGATGATGGTCTAAGCAATACATAGGCATCAAAAATGAAAATTCAACATTTTACTCCCTTGAGTGTTTTTTTAACAATTATTTCGTGAATTGTTGACCGAGAAGTAGTCCCTTTTCTTATGCAAACACACACATACTAATGAAATAACTACACTACAATACTAATTATTAATTAATTAATTAATTAATTCATTCATTCATTCAACTTCGCTAATCGGCCAACTAGGGACCACGATAAGCTTCACTTTACATTCTGGCATTTGTTCATTTTTCGCTTGATCCACATTGTTTTTTTGCTAGTTGCTTTACGTCGCACCGACACAGATAGGTGTTATGGCGACGATGGGACAGAAAAGGCCTAGGAATGGGAAGGAAGCTGCCGATGCCTTAATTAAGGTACAGTCCCAGCATTTGCCTATTGTTAAAATGGGAAACCACGGAAAACCATTTTCAGGCCTGTCAGCAGTGGGGTTCGAGCCCACTATCTCCTGGATGTGAGTGCACAGCTATGCGCTCCTAACCGCACGGCTAACTCGCCTGGTCATTGTATTATTATTATTATTATTATTATTATTATTATTATTATTATTATTATTATTATTATTATTATTATTATTATTAATACCTTCGCTGCACTAACAGAAATAAAAACAGCACTAAATTGCACTGAAGTGTAACAGATTAAGGTCCTGATCTACAACAGCCAGATCAATGCAGGCTGAAATTTGTGCGGCAGATTGCACATTTATCCAGAAGTTGGGTTGAAAAGGTGTACTACGACTTTCGTTTATATATAGTGTGGAGGAATATTCTCTCATTCTATAGTTTAGCTATGCCAATGATTGTCCAGCAATTAAAGCTGTTATCTGGGATTCGGCTGTAAGAATCAAGATGGCTGGTCTCCGAAAACTGTGCCAAAGTAATAACATTATTATTCGAGATGGCTGCATATTGTGATGATGGTTTGATGGATCTGCATCTGCAGGTTGGTATACAAAAAATAAATCATATAATGTAATCTACATGTATATTTATGTAAAATCCATCACGTTTTCTGTCTAAGTTATCACAGAGTTTTTAATGTTCTTCTGAGAGAGCAAGTTGTTTCTGCAAACTCTACGACTTGAATGCAATCGCTTTACTGTCAAGCTCGCTTGGTAGCCATGGTTGTTAACAGTATCAACCCTTGATGGTGCCACACCGTGATTTACCGGTTCAAGTCCCATTGACCAGAAATTCTTTTACCATCTTAAGCGTTGTATCTTGATTCATGAGTTTCATTTCCATATTGACAGATTACACATGTACAGATAAGAAAGGATTTCCACCTTATCAGTACTGTTTATTGTAAGAATTAGCTTACAGTACCGTTTTTGACCCTAATTGGTCATTATCAGCTGAACATAAATCCACGAAATAGCCAAAAATAATGGATACAAGAAAGAAAGGGTCAATACAATTATTCACAAAATCAAATCTCAACCCAAAACCAGATTGACTAAAACAGACAAACCTAAGGAGGATTATATATTATTTACTTTCAACAACGCACACATATATCACATAACTAATGTCTTCAAAAAACACAACTTAAAAATAGCATTCAAAACCACACACAAGAGCACTAACATCTTACACAATACCAAGACAATCAATAGTAATAACATGTACAATCAATCAGGAGTATACCGCATCAAGTGTAACAATTGTGAGACCAGATATATTGGACGCACCGGTAGAAGCTTTACAATCCGATATAATGAAGACGTAGATACTGTGAAACATAGTCATTTTTCTGCAATAGGCCTGCACATCGATGAATATAAACACAGTTTCACGAACATCGCAAATGACATGAAAGTATTAAATATGAATCCCAGGGGCCCCTTGCTCAATATAACAGAAGAGTTATATATATCTTTAGATCAGTACGCCAATCCTAATTACAATATAAATGAAATCACAGAAAAAAACTAATATTATCTTCAATAAAGCCATCCCCGCCCTAAAAAATGACTACCTCAAAATAATCAATAAACAGAACATAGCACGTGCCATAGAACTGTCGAACAACACGCCCCGCTCTACCCCTACCCCCACAACAGCAACTCTCCCTACCCTTCTGTTCACTCCCCTTGCAGCAGCGGACACAAGCCCAAGACATACGCGAAGCAGTACACAACAAGCTTTCAGATCGTACGCAACCCAGCCACGACGACAACTGTAAGTACACACTCACATCAGCACACACAAGCTTATAACTCTCTATTTACACTTTATTTATCTTTCACAGACAACTATAACACAAGCACACAGATATAGACGAGGAAGGAGCCACCACAATAGCCTAACATCAAGAAAAATACACGAATGACCAAGTCCATATCATCTGCTTCCAAACTCAAGGAATAAGACTCCCCTCACAGCTGCATATACTTCTCTCTGTCTATATAATCAGATTTGTTAACAACAAAAGCAGTTTATCATATATACACATGTGAAGACATCATTTAAGCAAACAATAAGACTTCTTAAGAGACCTACAACATTACCGACTATCGCAAGCACCAAATTATGTGCCGCACAACTATGGACTCTAAAGACGGGAATGAAGATATACTCTAGACACACACTATCAAGTCCATGAAATGTTTTATACTCATTATTTTAATGTATTTTAATATGTTCTGTGTATTTTAATGTGTTTATTGTATTCGTGTATAGAACTTAGATTTAAGCTTAGGATAGATTTTACAGTCAAATTTCTAGTCCTGAAGAAGATAGCTTTATACCCATGTACCTGAAAGTCAAATCATAACACATAACTACCTCTCACACAACATGCCCAATTCGGACACAATCAGATACGGTGTTTCCTTACGGCATCCTCCTTTAGACAGGGTAATGTCAATTATTGTTTGATACATATGTAAAGGTATTTATGTTCAGCTGATGATGACCAATTAGGGTCGATACCGGTACAGTAAGCTAATTCTTACAATAAACAGTATTGATAAGGTGGAAATCCTTTCTTATCGGTACATCTTAAATGTTGACTGGCAGGGTACCAGAGGTGGCGGTATGCAATTCCTAAACAGTAGTGTGTGCTGAATGCTGGGGTTCAATTCCAGACCTCTTTGCAGGCATTCATATGGAGCGAAGATATATGGCGCTGTTCCTGGTGATTCATCCATGGAATGGGGTTGTTAAGGAGGTTATATTTCTTTGACTTCATAACAGCTTACTACTTAGTATTTACACTAAAGTGAGGTAAATGCTTGCCGGTTACTACTCGTAACATTGTCTTGGAGGAAATAAAATAACTACTCATTAAATTTGCAACAATAAATTGAATAATTAATAATAAAGTTAATGATCCTCCACCGCATGAATGCCAGCCTACTAGTGTTATCCGGGTTTCCCAATAAATTTTACATTTTAACAAAATAGGTGGCATTAAGTAGGAAGATAAACTTCACTTTTGCTGGAACACGTATGGTAGAAATTTTTTGACAAATAATGTAACTTGAATATTAACATTTGCATCTGGATAGCATTATCAGTCTTTTAATTTTCTAGAACAATTTTTGTATTTCATTACATAATCAATTTTTAAGTTTCTTCATATGTGTACATTTCAGTCCTAATAATTTTTTTTTTTTCCTTGGTTGAAATTTCCACATTATAGCCTAATAGTAGTGTAATATTGGACTCTTGTAATACAATTTCAAAGGAAATAGTGCTGAAGAAAGGAAACCCCTAGGAATAGGTATACTATTGTGCTAAATTTCATTTCATTTTCAGCAACCTTATTGCTAATGCAATAAAAATGTTACTACATCTTCTGCATAACAATACCATAGTTAAAATCCATTGGTAGTATGCAAGTAAATATTTATTTTAGCCTACAGATTGCAAAACTGCAGCCTACATATCTGGATGTTTATCTGAAAGTCATAGTACTGAAACAATGGAAGGGTAGTTAAAACTAAATACTTAAATTATTCAACTTATTGTATTTATTTTCCTACTATGAACTACAATTCTACTTAGCACTGTAAAAGAATGCAATTACTACCACTTCACTTAGCTTCTCTTCACTTCCCTACACTGTCATTGTACAAGCTGTTAGAGGTTAGCATAAAAGGGAATAGTATGAAGTGAGAGATACTGAAAATATTGGCTATTAAGTTATTTCTGCAAAAGATATTACTGAAATATGAAAGAAGGTACTAAATTAGGGTGTTGTATGCAAGAACTTTAAATACATAATACCAAGATACTAATTAATAAACCACTGTATTTAATTGAGCACAAATGTATGAAACCAATATGGCCACACAGCAACTTAATTTTGAACAGGAGTGTAACTTAGTTAGTTCATTTTGAGTAGAGAACGAGTGTATGTATTTCATAAGAAACCATAAGTAGTTTAAATCAATTGAAACTAAATATTTGAAATTAAATCTTGTTTAAAGAAAAAAGTTAAAACCAGAACTTTTTCCTTTCAAAAAAAAAGTTTTTTTCCAGTCCTGCTCTCAATCGTTCAAGTTCAAGTTCAAAAAAAAAAAAAAAAAAAAAATGTTTCCATAACAATATGGAGTTTTTTCCCCTTCTTTTAGAGGGAAGCCATACTTTTCAGTGTCGACTCAGTTAATGTAGGAATGTAACTTTAAAGCTTTTCACTACGTACTACTGAAGCACTTTGTTGAGAGGTATGTCATAGTGTTGAAAGGTGTTATAATTAGTGTTCAACAGACAGAAAAGCTTAAAGTTGCAATATGGAAGGATGCTTGGTGCCTTTCTATGCTAACCTTTATATGGGGAAAGGACGTGATAAATAATTGGTATCATCACTTGCTTCTCTGTAGGGCAGCTAAGTTTCGAATTCCAGGAGGTAAATGTGGGATTTTTGTAATGAAAAGTCACTTCCCTGCGAATTGGATCGCGTGAACTATTGCAGGATCTGTTATTATAACCATGACATCAACAGTTGCATAAAACTACAAACTTGCCTGCTCTCTTTAAGTGAAAACTTAAGAGAGATTTCTTTTAAAGCAAACTTGTCCAGCCCCTGTGCTGATGGAGGTGAATGGTTGACATCAGGGGCGTAATGAATATAAAGAAAAAAATACGTACCGTAATCTGAATTATTTTAATGAATCATGCGCGAAGGCATCACCTACTTTTCCGTGTAGGTGAGGGGAGTGGGGTGGAAGCGATGTGAAGTTCGTGTCGGTGATCACTGACAATTTGATTTTTCTGCACACTGCAAGCTCCCGCTCCCGCCCGGCTATCTGCGCGTGCGCGGACAACTGAACTACACCAGTTGCCGCCAGAGGCCAGCACAACAACTGGGTGCCAGGGGTGCGATGAACAGTTCAGTGGCAATCCTTGGTTGTTGTTTACGTTTGTTCAACATCTGTTGTACTGAAGTATGGTGCTGTTTTAAGTGTTAATGTTTATGTACTTTATCAGTATACTGAAGTTGACCGTAAGTGAACCAAATCGTAATGAACAGGCAAGCTTCCATTCCAAAAAATTTCGCCAAAAAAGAAACAAGTGTCAATAAGCCTGTTGGCGATAGTCCTGAAGTCGGTAATGATACGAGTGGACAAAGTGCAAATGGGTGTGACAGTGACAGTGCTGAAGTTTGCTGCGTTGGTAGAACTGCTTCTTGTGATGTCGCTACTTCGAGCTCAGTTAATGTAGTTCCGGTTATGGAGGATAGTTGGCCTAACCAAATAAGGAAAAATATCTATGATATTGGAAACTATTGTCAAAACAATTCCGTTCAGTCTTTCACAAACAAAGAAAATTTTTCTGTTAGAAAATGTTTGGAAACCTCAGCCTGGATACAAATTTCCCTCCATTACTAGCTCAAATCATACTAGATCTTTTCAAATGAAGTGGCTAGAAGAATTTACGTGGTTAGCTTATTCAGAGGAAAAATCTGGATGTTTTTGCAAGTACTGTGTGTTATTTTCCCATACTGAAAATGTAGGGAAAGGAGATCACCAAGTAGCAGGGATGTTGGTCACTCAGGCTTTTACCAATCTTATAAAAGCCAGGGAAATGTTTAGCAAACATGAAAACTTATCCTATCATAAGAAATATGTTTTGATCGCTGAAAATACAAAAGGTATAGTTAAGAAAATGGCTGAAAGTGTTATCAATCAAGTAAATGCCCAAAGAATACTGGATATTGAGAATAATAGAAAACAGCTAATCCCTATAATACACACAGTACGATTATGCGGGAGACAGCAAATAGCTCTAAGGGGTCATCGTGACTCTGGACGAATGAGCCTTGAAGAACTGGACCGAAATGATAGGAATTTTTGATCGTTGTTCAGATACCGAGCCAACAGTGGAGATAATATTCTTAAAGTCCAATTAACGACCAGTGGTGGGAAGACGATGTACACAAGTTCTTTCATTCAAAACAAACTTATTAACACATTCGGTCACTTAATGCAACAAGAAATTGTAGAAAATGTCAGAAAGTCTGCTTTTTATTCTGTTTTAGCAGATGAAACCACTGACATCAGCCAAATCAAACAGTTTTCTCTCTGTGTATGTTACGTAGAGGACCAAACTTTCAAAATCAAAGAAGATTTTCTGACATTCGTCCCCGTTTATGATGTCACTGGAGCAGGTTTGGCCAACACAATATTGGAGACCTTGTCAACATTAGGGCTTGACCTAAACAAAATGAGAGGCCAAGGGTACGATGGTGCTGCTACGATGAGCAGGCAATTCAGAGGTGTACAAGCTTCCATCAGAGAGAAGCTGCCATTGGCCCTGTATACACATTGTGCTTCACACTCTCTAAATTTATGTTTGTCAGATGCGAGCAAAATACCTTCCATAAGAAACTGTATGGGTGTCATAAAAGAAGTCTGTGGAGTCTTTCATATGTCAGCCAAAAGAACCGAAATATTGAAATCAGTGATTTCTGAATGTTGTCCAGAACAAAAGAAAAAGAAACTTATTTCACTGTGCTAAACCCGATGGGTAGAAAGCCACGACTCGGTAATTTTATTTAAAGACATTTTGGAGCCTATCTTTCTCTCTCTTTGCAATATAGAAGAGGAATTGTGATTCAGCCTCTAAGGCTCACGCACTAAGTAGTGCTATTAGTCAATTTGCATTTCTTGTTAATCTTTTTGTTTTGAGCGGGATGCTATCAACCATGCATAACTTATCTGATAGATCTTCCACAGGCCTTGGCTAATGTCACGAGTGTCTTACACCTTCTATTGAAGGAGAGGGCAAATGCTGATGACTCATTTAAAGCCTGTCTAATCAAGTAAAGTCATTCACTGCCAAACTTGACATTAAAGAAGAGATTCCAAGAATTTGCCACCTTCAAACAGCACGTAGAATCATCCCTTACACCACAGAAGAAGAATACTATCGAGTAGCTGTTTATGTGCCATACCTGGATGATTTTAGTAACTCACTAAAAGAACGCTTTGAATCTCACAAGGAAACAGTTGCGTCCTTACAAAACATCCTTCCACAATTGTGTATTATAGCAGATTTCGGTTCACTGGAGGTTGCTTTTAGTTTCTACGAAGAAGATCTGGCACATAAAGAAATTGTGCAAAGTGATTTTATGTTGTGGAAAGAAAAGTGGAGTCAGGAAAATCCTTCAAATCTTCCAAAAACGGTTGTAAATTCTCTAGAAAAATGTGACGAGACTTTCTTCCCCAACATTTATACCCTTCTCAAATTACTCGCAGTTCTTCCTGTTTCTATCGCAATCATAGAAAGAACTTCCTCTAGCCTAAGGAGACTTACGACATACTTAAGGAACAGCACATCTGAAAGTAGGCTTAACGGGCTTGCTTTACTCTCTATCCACAGAGACATTATAGTTAGTGATGAAGAAGTTCTTGATAAGTTTGCAAGTGTACCAAGAAACCTGGACTTTGTTTTGTAACCATTGGTGTACTGTATGCATGTATGTATGTATGTACGTATGTATGTATGTATGTATGTATGTATGTATGAATCAGCCCAAATCAATGTTTCCTTTTTCCTTTCTAAAGTGTTTGAAATCGTCTGACCTCTTAAAATTACTCAACCTAACCTGACATTAATCTTGGCCCCCCTTCCCAAAAATATATTCTATATTCACCACTGGTTGACATATTTCTTGTTTGACCCGTAAGTTTGAATACCTTCACTCCTTCCTTGATCATTTCAACTCATTTTCTATCACAAACTTCACATGACACATATCCTCTTTAACGTTATACCCTCTCTCTGCTATGGCACTTTTGAAACCTTGGTTAATATTTGGATCATTTGGTTGTAAGCAATACCTCCATTTTATCATCTTTAATCTCTCTTCCTGCATGTTGCCAAAAACACACTCTTTATCAGCTTAGCTATGCAGGGTAAGCAGATCTGCTCTACACCTGAAACCCTTCCTCATACTACAGTACCAAATTTCTATGGCCCTTGCTGCAGGAGGTTAACCAGCCTATGCCATCTACTCTATTCATACAGACGTGTCATCCCTCCACCTGGGTACCATCCTGGACTGCTTGAAATCAACCACATTCTCTGTCAGTTAGCTGTTCAAGAAATTACAATCCTTTCCTGCACTGAGTGATTCCAACATTGTGTACCAGCCTAAACATTAGATCACCCCAATTCAGAGGGCTTACAAGGGTACAGGGACCTGCACATGACTTTCCTCCTCCCCCAAAATATGGTGCCAGGCCCAGTGGCTCAGACAGTCGAGTGCTGGCCTTCTGATTCCAAGTTGGCAGGTTCGTTTCGGTCGTACATGGCAAACAAGTTTCAATGGATTTATTGGCACATACGGCACATAAAAGAACTCCTGATGGACAAAATTCTGGTACCTTGGTATTTCAGAAAATCTTAAAAGTAGCTGGTGGGCCATAAACAAGATGTTATATAATTTGAAACAAGCCGTGCGCAGATACCGAAAATCATATCGTACTCCCACACCAAAAGGCAAACATCACCGACATTCTAAGTTAAGAAAGTGTTGGTTGTAATATCTCATTTTTACGCTGGGAGGCACACTGTTAACACGTCCTAGAAACACTCAGTCTGGTGCCCTTGATGGACAGGGAAGGAACAAGTGGGAGATGAAATTGCGGCAGCCACTGTTTGTAAATTGTTAACCTTGTTACGATCTACAGTGGAATGAATAGTGTGGCAAGCTTTTCCCCAGCAATTCCCAAGTTCAGGAGAACATTCCTGCTTTCTGTTCTGTCCTAAATGAAAAACATCAAGGCTCAAGTCGTTCAGTTTGAGATGTTGAATATTCTGAGCAGAGCAGTAGGAATGTTTGTGGGAACCACAGTAGAAGTGAGTGAACATATCTCCTCCCCTTCTCCCTCCCCTCCCCACTCTTTGTGGCACATTTATTTGGAGCAAGTTCAATTATTTTTTTGTTCTGCTCTATTGTGAGTTTATTTTTAGAGTCCTGGCCTGTTTAAGTTTCTCTTCCTTTTCTTTCTCCAGCTGTGTATGTTATTATGTTATTGGTTTTACATCCTACTAACTATTTTTCAGTTTTTGGAGATGCCGTGGTGCCGGATGTTTGTCCCACCGGAGTTGTTTTATGAGACAGTGAATCTACCGACACAAGGCTGGTGTATGTTTTATGAGATAGTGAATCTACCAACACAAGGCCGGTGTTTTTGAGTGCCCTCAGATTCCACTGGACTGAGCTGCGATCTAACCCACCAACTTGGGCTCAGAAGACCCGTGCTCTACCATCTGAGCCACTAAGCATGGCAGCTATGTACTGTAAAACTTTGATACGTCATTCTTGGGACTATTGTTATCCCATATTTATCGTATAGTTTACTCTGCCTCAAAAATATACCATATAAACTAACGTTAAATCCCTTCTACTGTTGTTCCTCAAAATATTGACTTATTGCATCGATCATCAAAAAAAATCTTTGTCTTCGGCCACAAATGATCTGGATTGCTGATCTGTGAGAATATTCACAGCAGCTCAAATTTGTTTTTAGTATGGAATGACAGTAACTTGTTACACGAGAATATAGGAGTGGTTCAGAGTTGGGAGGAGTGCGGTTGCAATGCGCAGGTGTAACCACAATCTACAACCACTTCATTCTGAGTGGTCTTGCGGTGTGTCTTGGTCGTGTTCGTTCTGTTTTTCTCATTATTGTTCCTGTGTAATCGTGTTATCCATGACATGTCACGTTCCATGAAAGTAAGAACTCTCCAGGAACAATTTAAAATCGTCAAAGAAGTTGAAATGGATCTGTTCTAACATAGAGTTGATATCACCAAATATCTTAGGTTTGCATATTCAACTTTTAACTTCTTATTTGCAAAGAAGAATGAGATAAGAGAATAAATTGACAAATGTAGCAGTTTGTGTAAAAGGAGAAAAGCTGAAAGAGGATCTACATTCGCTGTGCTGGAGAATATACCTTTCACTTGCCAACAAGATAGCTGCAAGATTGAATATCAATAATTTTGCTGCGTTGAATGGATGGATTGCTCGATTTAAAGAGACATGGATTAGTTTTCAAGAAAGTTTCCCAAGAGAGAAGAGAATATCCTGTGTAGAGAAGGCATCATTTCATTTGAAATGCAAAGCTTAGATGAATTAAAAAATAAATAAGTAAATGGTTCTTTTGCTAAAAGGGCAAATAATGACATGCTGTATAGTTTAAGATGTGAAATTATACCATTAATTGTTTTTATCATTTATACCAAAAATGATATTAAAATTAGCTCTTTGTAGCATTAATTGTTTGAATTTGAAGAAATAGCATTTGATTGATTACCTATAACCTGTCTTGCTATTTTATTAGGCCTATTTCACAGGGGTAAATTAAATTAAATCTTATGCCCATATGTAAATTAACACAAACAACCTATAAACCATCGGCTAGGGAATCTTTAGTGCTGATTGCTTTCCATCTGCCAGACAATGTGCTTCATAAATCTTTTTTTTTTTTTTTCTCATGCCTTTGACTAGCCAGTTTCTATTCACTGCATTCATACAAGCATTGCCATGAGATATGAGATCTATGTAGGTGGTTTGAAAAGTTCTCGGAATGTACTAGAATTCTTACCTCGGTGGAACTGCTTTTATTTTTCAACATAGTCTCTCTGTAGACTAATGCATTTGGTCCAGCAATGTTCTAATGACTTGATCCCATCTTGAAAATGAGATTCCTCCAGGCCTGCGAAATACCTCTCCATTTCGGCTGTCAGTTCTTCCCTTGTAGAAAATTCAGTCCACCAAGGAAAATTTTCAGCTTGGGGAATAGATGAAAGTCTGATGGTGCCAAATCAGGTGAATAAGGTGGATGTGGCAGCAATTCGTACCTCAGTTCATGAAGTTTTGCCATGGCAACAACACTTGTGTGCGGCGGAGCGTTGTCCTGATGAAAGATGACCTTTTTCCTTGCCAAACCAGGTCTTGTTTCGCGAATCTTTTCCTGTAGTTGGTCTAGGAGGTTTGCATAGTATTGCCCCGTAATTTTTTGGCCAGTAGGAAGATAATCTATCAGCAGAATGCCTTTTGCATCCCAGAAAACTGAGGCCATGACCTTTCCGGCCGAACGCACTGCCTTTGCTTTCTTTGGTGGTGGTGAATCAGCATGTTTCCACTGCTTTGACTGCTGTTTTGTCTCTGGGGTATAGTAGTGGACCCAAGTTTCATCTGTAGTCACAAACCAGCGCAAAAAATCTTGTTGGTTGCACTGAAAACGGGCCAGACTTTGTTCGGACATTTCCAATGTGGTGCGTTTGTCCAGTGTCAAGAGCCGCGGCACCCATCTTGCGGATAATTTTTTCATACCCAATTCTTCGGTTAAAATATAATATACCCATTCAGAAGACATCCCTACAGCTTCAGCAATCTCCCACACTTTCAGTCGACGATCCTCCATGACCATTTTATGCACTTTTGCGATAAATTCTGGGGTCGTAACATTTTTTGGCTGTCCACTACGCGGATCATCATCCAAGCTCTCCTGACCAAATTTAAACTTGCTGGTCCACTTGGCAACAATTGAAAATGAAGGAGCAGAGTCCCCCAGTGTGTTCTGAAAGTCGGCATGAATTTCCTTTGCTTTCATACCTTTCTTTACAAAGTATTTAATCACTGCTCAAATCTCAGTTTTTTCCATTGTCACAAATCACTATGCGGGAACAACAACAAAGAGTCGTCACTACCACACTCCTGCAGCTAGAGCACTGACACGCCACGTGTTCACTCACAAAAGATGTGTGATTATTGCTGGGAACCTCGTTGCTGTAGCACTGACATCTAGCGTGATTCCGAGAACTTTTCAAACCGTCCTCGTAGAAGGCTGTGATAGAGGTTTTTTTTTGTTTACCCTTCCCAAGAGTTATCACTAGGGAAACATTGTTAATGCACAGTATCCCACCATACGCCTGCTGATTGTATTGTTTTTGTTTTTACAGGCAAAAACTTCATTAATTTTTTATGTGTTGTGCTCACGTTTTTTTTTCTTTCTAAGTAAGTTAGGATGCTGAAATGTACCTGCAAATTGATTGATGAGTCACAGAAAGAGTCAGTCCCAAAGACACCATTATTGAATATACATGCACTAATTCAAATACATTTTTAAAGAAATTTTGTATTGAAGAAGCTAGGGTTAACTGTGTAATCTAACATGCAACAATGTTCGTTATAATTTGTAATATACTTATTGTCACATTAATGTGAGGCGATACAAAATTTGAAACGTAAGAAGGGGTTACAATTAACACATCATTAAAAATAATAAAACTAAAGGTGGGAAGCTGGTCCAGGGATCAGAACATGTTGGAGCAATAAGACATTAAAACACAGAAGTCATGAATACATAACAAAAACAATTTATTAATCAAGGATAAGAAAAAGGAGGATATACATAAAAAGAGAAAAGAAATGAAACAATATGTAAATATATGAGGAATAGAGGTATGATTTTCAGAGGCAGTTAAGTTATTAATTTCACAGCCCCCACATAAAATTGAGAAAGTAAGCATGACGTAAAGAAATATATTAAAATAAAATTCCAGTAACCAATAAACAAAAAGCTATTTCTGTTTACCGAGCAAAGATGCGAGGTGACCAGGAACTTAACAACATAACCACAAAAAAAAAAAAAAAAAAAACCAAAATATTTTCAAACATACATTAATGCATGAAGCAACCACAAAAAGTACACAATTCTTTACAAATTTGCATTACATTAAAATTACATAGAGGGGCACAAGGACTTACACCTAGGTGGCACAGAAGGTTCCTTTTTAACAGAGGCTAATCTTATTCTAAAGAAGTGAATGATTCAAAACTATTACATTAATACGTAGGAAAAATAGCTCTTAAAAACCATTCTCTTCTACGAAAATAAATAAGGTTGTAGTTTGAAAAAGCTACCCTGTGTATGTGTTACAAAATAAAGGGCACTTGGCATCCCTAATGTGCTCAGGCAAATTGTAATCATTTAAACACGGTAAGAAAAGTGATCTGGAAATTCCTAACCAAAAACAAATGACAAAGATTAATGACATTTAACGATAGGAAGAAAGCAACGAAACAGGAGAAAACATTATCTTATGTTTCAACTATTTGCCTTGGGAAACCATGGCTGCCAGGCCTGGTATGTCCAACACCTTCAGCAGACATGCAAGGTAAAGACGCTAAACCGAGTGAAGCAATGCACAATCTTATGGCTGCCCATATGTCAAGAAATTAAATTTATACCAATAAAAATTAGGATACCTCAGATCATAATTGGTAGCCATTGAAATTTGAATACAGATAAAGACCAATTTACTTGCACGTGGCTACACCATGCCTAGAAGTTTAGATTTCAAACAGGATGACACACAGACACATTTTTTGTTTTGTTTTACGACTTGCCTTATGTCGCACTGACACTGATACGTCTTGTGGCAACGAGCACATCGTTTTTTTTCCACCACAAATTTTTAGATGTAAAAAAAAGAATGAGATGTGTGACACATACATTCTCATACCAGCACATCCTCCCCTCCTGAAACTAGAAATTTGCCTCGAAAAAAAACAAAAGAAAAAAAAAAAAACAAAAACAAGTGCTGTATTTGACTGAAAACCATTCACACTGAATTTGGGAGGACAACCATTGTAGCACTGCCAAGAGTAAACTGGAATATTCATACTTGGTGTCCACTGAAGAAATCGTACGTTCCTGGGATATTTGTGTTAGCCTCAGAGGTGATGACGCAGGCCCTCACCACCAGCTCCAAAGTCACCTGTGCAGGTCCATAGGAAAAAGTTCCATGGGTTCAGTAGATTTACAGTATGTCTCTAATAAGGCTACAACATAAGCAAGCACCAAACAGTACCACAGCAAGAATTTCCCATAGGAAACATAGAAATGGGGTGAAGAATAGCAGGTAAAAATGATAGGTAATGAAGGATCCTTCCTTATTCTGTAACAATAACTTTTGTCCACAGACTAATTTAGAACAAAACTGCCACCTTGGTGAAACAAAATGCTCTCCCCTTCTTAGAGTAAAAAACAACATTGGTCCCTAACCACTTCTACCAACTTGGTCAACTGGAGTCTCCAGTAAATAACAGAATTAAAATTAAGGGAATTGAATTATGAACAGTAGTCAAAAGATTTAGAAACTCCCAGATCTACAATAAACATGGTTCTAAACTTAAGTTAAAATTTCCACTGACAAAAACCGAAACAAATTTAACATCCGTCAGAACATAACATTAAACTTTAATTCCATATCGTGAGAATTTAACATTGCACCCATTCGTCATAACGGGTTGCAAATAACTCCCGACAGCTCGATGTAATCCCAGGGTATTTTGTTTCATAAGAAAAATCTTAAAATTTTTCATTCGGTTCTGCTTTACGTGAGATCATGAAGAGAAAAGATCACCCAAAAACGCAGTAGTATGTGAATGATCGCCTAAACCCAATGCTAACATTATAACTTCACCATTGAATGCATTCATATCTACGCAATCAACTAGTGAATCATCTTACAAACTAGATAAAGAATTAACTAACACTAAAAATTAACACTCAAAATTATATAAATAAAATAAAGATCCACATTTATTTAATTAGAGAAATGCCCTAAGAAATGAGAACTAAATTTGGGAATGGGCTACATTTATCACCATATAGAATAAATAATTCAAGAATTGTAAGTCAAAGTCAGCGCTGGCTTATTAAAAAAAAAAAAAATATAACATCAACTTATTCGAATTGTTTCTGAAATGAAATAAAAAATATCAGCGTTACTGTCCATAATTATCCTTGGGACATCCTATGTATCACTGGAATGCGTTATCCAATTGCAATTATTATATTGTAATAACATTTCAAAGCCTCTTCTCATAATTATATCACCATTAAAAACAAACAAAAATCTGAACTCGATTCGGGTTCATTCTCAGATATAAATCAGTAACGATTCATGTGCTAAGGCTTTACATCCCTAATGCCTGCTAAATCCAGCTCCTAATGTATCATCTTCCTATATATTAACCTTTCATAAAAATCAAATTCAAATATACGTTGTTTAAAAATAATAATCTTCCTATTCTATCCACATAATTCTTAATTTATATATGTATGGCTTGATATGCTTAAATCCGTCATATACTAATCATAATCCTACTGTGCAAGTTATTTAATTCGTTCATGCAGTGTGAAGATGAACATTTCAGTATAATGCTTTGCGATTACACTACCGCATATGTATACTATGTCTT
The DNA here is from genome assembly GCF_040414725.1 of Anabrus simplex. Classification (NCBI taxonomy): domain Eukaryota; kingdom Metazoa; phylum Arthropoda; class Insecta; order Orthoptera; family Tettigoniidae; genus Anabrus; species Anabrus simplex. The sequence goes on from NC_090266.1 coordinate 271,042,266, forward strand.
ATATCTGGCATTTATACGATTCGAGAATGTGTCACAGAACTCATATACTTCCTACATAACAGCTATCTAATAATAATGTTATTTGTTTTACGTCCCACTAACTACTTTTTAAGGTCTTCGGAGACGCTGAGGTGCCGGAATTTAGTCCCGCAGGAGTTCTTTTACGTGCCAGTAAATCTACCGACACGGGGCTGTCGTATTTGAGCACCTTCAAATACCACCGGACTGAGCCAGGATCGAACCTGCCAAGTTGGGGTTAGAAGGCCAGCGCCTTAACCGTCTGAGCCACTCAGCCCGGCAAACAGCTATCTTGACACTACATCACCATCTAAATCCCAATTAAATATCAATATTCAATATGCATACCTTAATTCTGGTTACTCCCGCGGTGTACTTCCTTTTATTTATTTGCATCGTTTCATTAGATTCATACCTTCCACATGTGACATTTAACTTCCTTCAACATATATATATATACCTTGCATTTACCATAAATCATAATGTAATTCTTCATATAACTTGATATACCTTCTTATTACATCGTTTGACAATCCATTACTATCATCACAACTATTCAATATTACTTCCTATTTAACATAACCTTCAACACAAACGTTGCAATTACTAACATATTGCTTTGATAAATATGTCACTATGTGTTTTCCATACTTAACTCTTCTCAATAAAATTACGATGCATAACCTCATATAAGTTTCTATTACCACAATATCGCTCTACAAGGAGTACCTAATTACAATCATTCACTTCTGACGCGCAGTCCATCTATGACGTAGTCCATGAATACATTCTATGCAAGATTTATCGATATCCTACAACATATGTTAGCTCTTAGCGATCAGCTGTTATGTCAAGTCATTTCAAATTGTATTCTCGACTACTTCACTGATTTAATTGCCCACATACGGCAATCCATTCGCGAGACATATATATAGTTCTATACTGCCTTAATATAGCAGTAATATCTTAAATATCTCACACTTCACTGCATATTATCACTTGCACACTTAAATATCATGGTTTCAAACATCTATTCAACTCCAAAGCATATGCCAACTAATCATATAATTTAAGAATTACGATACTAATTTTAAAGACTTAGCTCGTTTCTCGTTACTCCGATGTCAGTTGTTCCTCTTTGACCATCACATGGTTAGTTTTGTGGTCTGGATCTAGGGTTGAGCAGGACTCCTTCTCCTGTTCATAACTGATCTTCGTAGGCAATAACCATCTCTCCTCATGGGCTGGTCATCTGGTTGGATAATACCTCTCTCGTCACGGGCTGGTCATCTGGCTGAATGATACCTCTCTCCAGGTCGGTCCATCTTAAACGTCTAGCAGTTCATCATCATCTTCGTGAGGCTGCCAACAAAGTTAAAGATTCCCGAGGAGAACATGGTTGTTATAAAATTCATATTAGAATAATATTTTTCTTTACTCTTCTTATCCTTCTTCTGCGATATATATTGCTAACTCTTTAAAATTGCGTATAATATATTTTATCTTTTTCGGGGAAAAAATCTTCAGAATTAACTTAAATAATCTTCTGAACTATTTTCCTCTTAGCCTCTGCGCCAGTAAAATAACCTTCCTTCAGTTCTTATCTTTCTTGTGCAGTTCGTATAATTCTTCCCTGCGATAATGTTGGACTTGCTCTTCGGGTTCCAGTAAGCGTATTTAATCCGAGCTCACTTATCTGTAGTATTTTGGCTATTCACAGTATATTTTTGGATTGATTATCCCGTTTTCTTCTTATTGAAGAATTTCGCCAAAATCTCGTAGAATTCCATTCTATATGTAGCACGTTCGCAATTCATGTCTTGACTCTGCCAATTCAATTTTTCAAGTGCCTTTTTTTATAATAATCTCTTCTGTTCTATTTTTTTCTTTAAAACAATCTACTTGACTTTTTGCTTTTCTGCACCGCCTCCGGTATATATCCGTTCCCAGTTATACATGGCCTTCTGTTATACCTCGATATCATGACTTCATTATCTATTCTTTTTAACTTGAGTGGGCCATACCTTCTTCCGGCGCAATTTTGTAAACGTCTAGGAAATGCAACGGGCACAACATTAAAATAAAATTAAAATCCAACACCAAAATTAAACTTTCATATTTTTACTAGGAGAAGCTAAGACTTAAAAACATTACTTACATAATCAAACCAGTTCACAGTTGATCATAAGATTTAGTTAATGACCTCCTGAGTCATTGCACAAGAATAATTGGTACAATTATATCAACATTACACATGTTATACAACACCTTTCTCATCACAACCTTTAAAAAAAGTCCACCAGGCTAGAGCAAATGGTCAACCACCAAAATAAAGAGAAAAACTGTCCATGTATGCACACCTTAAAATATAACCTTCCAAAACAGTACTGATTATTGCCCCACTTGAAAAAACTACTACTACTTACTACTACTACTACTACTACTACTACTACTACTACTACTACTACTACTATTAAAACACAGTTCCATTATAACTTGAATATCCAAGTATGATTCCAGCCTATATCAGAAAAGTTCTACATAAATTTTCTCATGATTTAGTTGTCCAGGTGGCAGATTCCCTATCTGTTGTTTACCTAGTCTTTTCTTAAATAGTTGCAAAGAATTTGGAAATTTATTGAACATCTCCCCTGGTAAATTATTCCAATCCCTAACTCCTCTTCCACTAAACTAATATTTGACCCAGTTTGGCCCCTTGAATTCCAACTTTATCTTCATATTGTGATCTTTCCTACTTTTAAAAATACCACTCAAGCTTATTCGTCTACTAATGTCATTCCATGCCATTTCTTCACTGACAGCTTGGATCATACCACTTAGTCGAGCAGCTCGTCTCCTTTCTCCCAATTCTTCCCAGCCCAAACTTTGCAACATTTTTGTAACACTACTCTTTTGTTGGAAATCACCCAGAACAAATCAAGCTGCTTTTCTTTGGAATTTTTCCAGTTCTCAAATCTAAAGACTGTATGAACCTTAAAGTTAACCAAGACATATAAAAGTAAAATTACTTCCTCAATAGATTTAACAGAAAACTTACTGATACACTTTAACATGTGAGGAAATGGATGTGGCAAGTTGCCAAATGTCTGTAGCATTTAAAGAGTTAAGATAGAATACACACAAACCAGACTGATTTTCAGAAAGCTGCAACATCAACAAGTTCTGGAAGCGACCCTTGGAATGTATCAGCCTTCCTTCAGCATGTAACAGCTAATTGGCAAGGCTACCATCCACAAACATAGGACAATAAATTTAAACTTGGTAACATTTTATTTATTGTGGGTAGCAACACATCCCAGCTGTCTTCGTCTAAAATAGAAGTGGTGACTGGATCATTAACGAGACATCCATAACAGATAATATTTCCAGCTCATCTTTATGGAGGTACAACAGCTCTGAGATTACATGGTGAAAGAAAGAAACAAACAAGATTTAGCAGAATACACAATCAACGAACCTTAGCCTAAAAATGTGACTCATTTGTTCAACACTTCAAGCTCTAACATCCCCACTCTTCTACCATAATGTCTCGTTAATGTGTGGTGATACAAAATTATAAATTCAAGAAGACATAATTAAAAATTAGAAAGGGAACTTTGGAAGTTGGTTAAGGGATCGTTACCTGTTGGAGCGATGGGGCACCAGGACATAGAACTCAAAAATACTTAACAAAAAAATGTATTAATGAAGGGTAGGAAAGGGAAGACGTATATAAAAAAAGAAAATGTGGAATATATATATTAGGAATAGACTTGGAAAAGGAGGACATACTTAACCTTTTAAGTGCTGAGTTACCAGTTGACTGTTTGGTACCTCAGTGCTGAGTTTTTTCATTCGTATGTAAAAAAAAATGGTAGAAGCCTCAATTTTGAACTTATCAGTGGGGTGATCAGCTTAAAATGTTTATAAATGTTGGTTGTTTATAAATCTAAATGCAAATGGAAAATCCTACACTTATGTTCAATATTAGTTTGAGAGAAAACAAAATTACACTTATGTGCCCATGCGTGCATTATCTTTATCAAAGTAAAGAGCCCAAAATAATATTATTTCCTAAAATCTGTAAGCAACTAATACATGTAACTTCTTAGAAGTATATAAGTTGATATTTTAATATACTTTCCAAACCTGGAATGTGGTGATAGTTAAATGTTTCTACTGGTTGTTTGTGATGCCGATTTGTTCAACAATCTGCACCAACTCCACTGGTACAAAAGTTTCTAAAAAATCAATGACTTGGCCCTCAGAGCCTGTCACAGTTACTTGAAACTTTGGTGAAGAAAAGTAATCTATCCGCCACGAAATTAGCGATAAAATACCTTTTGTACTCACCATGTCTTTCTCCTTTAGTTTAGAAGGAGGCTCTGTTTCTCTCTCACATACAATATTTTCGGCTCACTTTCTATCACTCTCACTTTCAAAATCGCCTAACAGTTCCTTAAAATGATTATCTCCATCATCACTTTCCACTGTGGTTAATAACTGAATGATTATGTGATCCGAAATAACATTGCGGCAAGAGAAACTAGACTGTTGCTCCACCATGTTTGTTTACATCACAGATGAACTCCACGGACGTCTACAAAAAGCTGTGTAAGTTACTTCCCGAAGCTATAATCTCTGATCAGTTAGTTCTACATAATGCCCAACAGATGGCAGAACATGTCAGAGATCAAATCCGCACTCGAAAGTGAACCGGGAAACTAAAAAAATTAAAATTCTCACGCACCGTCTATAGACGGGCGTAGCACTGGTGGACCGGCCGCGTCAGCCCGTCTATAGGCGGGCGTAGCACTCATCGGGTTAAAATTACTGAGCAAAGACACGGGGTGGCTGGGAGCTTAACAACATGACCACTAGGAAATCCAAGTATTTTCGTACATACGTTAGCGTCGTGAAGTGACTATGATAATTACATAATTCTTTACAAATTTGCATCACGTTAGAATTACATAAAGGCACAAGGTCGTACACCTAGGTGGCACAGAAGGTTCCTCTTCAACAGAGGCTAAGCCTGTTCTAAAGAAGTGAGTGATAAAAAACTGTTAAATTAATACATAGTTTAGAATAGTGTAAAAAACATTCGCTTCCACCAAAAGAAATAAGGTTGTAGCTTGAAAATGCTACCCTTTATACATGTTACAGAATAAAGGGCACACAGCATTTCTGATGCACACAGGCAAATCCTAATCATTTAAACACTGCTACAAAAGTGATCTGGAAATTCTTAACCAAAAGCAAATGACAAAGATTAAACTTATGATAGGATGAAAGGAACCAAACAGGAGAAAACATTCCCCCACATTTCACCTACTTGCCGTGGGAAATCCCGGCTGCCAGGCCTGGCGCCTCTAACATTTTGGACAGACTCCCAGGTAAGGATGCCAAACCAAGCGAGGCAACATACAGTTTCATGGCTGCCCCAAGGTCAAGAAATTAAATTTAAACCAATAGGAATTAGGATATCTCAGATCATGTTAGCCGATAAAATTTGAATACAGATAGAGAACAATTTGAACAGTTTGTTATGGAGGGAAGAACTTGATTGTCTAATGTTTTTAATCGCATGCGACTATACCATGTCTCAAAATTTAGGTTTCAAACAGGATGACATACAGACACAAACATTTTTACACCTAAAATTTTTAGGTGTTGAAACACAAATTCTCATCTTGGCACACTTACTATACTTGCCCCATGTTTGGGCATCAATGAAATATTATTAAAATACAAATAAAATGATTAACTGCTCAAATGTTCTCTTCTCTCCCAAAGGGCTTGTACATGAAACTGTGTATTGGAATATCCACTACGGGCCTTGCCTAACCCTCTAAAACAATTTAACAGGGAGAACTTCTTGTAGGTTCTCCAATAACTTCTTCATTTATTTAAAATAACTATATACAGGGTGTACCAAAACTCGACGGCAAAAATTTAGGAATGGATTCCTCCCATAGAGAGAAGAAAAAAAAGTTATGACAACATGGGTCCGGAAACGTATACTTACAGATTTTTCCAAACTTCGTGACACAAATTAATGGTAGTAATAATTTACATGTCCTGTTTGCTGCAAAAAAAATTCGAGACACCGGGTACAGTTGTTACATAAGTAATCATGTTGTGAATGAATCTGTTGTGAATCTTAAAATACCTTAGCTCTCGCACATCAGGAGACTGCTACGAGAAAACCTGTTGTGTCCGTATCATCTGCAGCGTGTAAAAGCCTTGTCTTGTGCGGATTATCCTGCAAGAGTAACGTTCTGCCGGTGGTTCCTATGCGGCATGATGCCTAACTTCGCAGCTTCTGTGTTGTTCACAGATGAAGCGACATTCCCAAGAAATGGAATACAGAATTTCCATAATCAACACGTGTGGAGTGATACAGATCCTCATGCAATCATCCAATCTTCTCATCAACAGAGATTCGCCATTAACATCTGGGCAGGCATTGTTGGCGATTCCTTGTTGGGACCATACGTTCATCCAAATAGGCTTACTGGACAGAACTACATGAATTTCTTGCGTACTGCTTTGCCTGATTACTTGGAAGACATGCCACTTGCATCCCATGTACAAATATTTTTCATGCATGATGGTGCTCCAGCACATTTCAGTCTACCTGCCCGCAGGTACCTGCATACCTATTTTCCTGAGCACTGGATAGGTAGAGGAGGACCGATTGCTTGCCCACCACGCTCTCCTGACTTGAACCCCCTGGTCTTTTACCGGTGGGGTCACGTTAAGTCTCTTGTGTATGCGACTCCTGTTCCTGATGAAGCAACTTTACGCGAGCGCATTGTGACAACCTGTCAGGCATTACGCACTATATCAACATTTTTGATCGCGTGCATAACTCCATGCGATGATGAGTGGAGGCTTGTATTCAAGCTGAAGGTCGTCACTTTGAAAATTTCCTCTGATACATGCTCAAAGTGTTTCAGCTGCTGTTACAGACATACAGTGTAAATGTGCAAAAGTTTGAATAAATGTGTAAGTATATGTTTCTGGACCCATGTTGTCATAGACTTTTCTTCTTTCTATGTGAGTAATCCATTCCTAAATTCTTGCCGTCGAGTTTTGGTACACCCTGTGTATTCTTGAGGAGATACCAATAAACATTAAGATAGGTGATGAAACTGTACAACAAGTAAGTCAATTTTGCTACTTGGGAAGCATTATCACTCAGGATGACAGGTGCACCACAGAAATCAGGAGGAGGATTTCGCTATCTAAACAAGCCTTCATTAACAAGAAACACCTTCTGACAAGCAGGAACATTAACATTGAAATTAGGAAAGAATTTGCCAGAATGCTTGTGTGGAGTGTTTTGTTGTATGGTTGCAAAACATGGGTCTTAGCAAAACAGGATATAAAACTCCTGGAAACAATTGAAATGTAGATATGGGGGAGTCTGCTGAACATAAGTTGGACAGAGAAAATGTCAAACAATAGGGTCCTTAAAGAAATAGATGAAACAAGGGAATTGATCAACACTGTTGAAAAGAGGAAAACCAAATGCCTTGGCCACACACTTCGACATAACACATTCTTCACGACTATGCTGGAAGGAAAAGTTCTGGGTAAGAAGGGAAGAGGAGGGCCGAGGAAGAAGTATCTGGATTCTGTGATGGACAGGCTGAATTTGAAAAAATATGTTGACCTGAAACGCTCAGCAGAGGAGAGAAAAATGTGGTTGCAGTGACAAGGCCTTGCCTTTAGGATATGAATGAATGAATATATATATTCTGACATGACCGTCATCGGCGCATGAGCACTTCATGTTGATCAATTCTGTTGTTTCATCTATTTCCTTAAGGACCCTATTTTTCTGTCCAACTTACTTTCAGCATACTCCTCCATAACCACATTTCCATTGCTTCCAGGCATTTTATATCCTGTGTGTACATGATGCTGTGTATTGGAATATCCACTACTGTATAAATATACAATATACAGTACATACTCCAAAAACATTAACAAATGCTGGAAGATTCTCCCTATACGCTACAAAATGGTCCTGTAACAAAAGCAGTGAGAAAATACATGAAATTTTAATACATTGATTTTGTGTATACAAATTTCAGAATTTTACCATTGACACAGGATATTCTGAGATGAATTTATCCACTTTAATACTGAACCTTTTTATATTCACTAATTCTACTATTCTCATTGAGGCACAAAGTGAACGCTCTGTTATTACAAATCATGTGAAGAACTGAAAACGCTGACCTGCTGTATGAATAGCAGCTGCTAGAGAAGCTACTTTCGTTCATCACTCAGTGTGTTATAATTTCAGTTTCAAATCAGCAGATTGCAGTTTGAAACTAATTTCGTAGCTGTTATACGCAAAGTTTAGTTTTGCATGTACTTAATATGAAACAGTGATATGCATTGCTCAATGTATTCAGGGAAAACTTGAAAGAAAGTTAGTTTTATAACAGCGTCTATTGATTCATCTAGTATGAAGGACTCAAAAATATTTCCAGTGTTAGTAAGGTGCTTTCTGTCCTTGGAAAGGGTGAAAGTGGAACTTCTGGGCTTCAAGTCTCTTCCTGGAGAAACTTCAGAAATATCAAGTACATAATTAGTTTGTAAATATCAGTGATAAAGAAATTTTAACTTGGGCAGAAATTTATTGGTTTCTGTCCTAATAACTGGAACACAAATATTATTGGAATGAAAAGAAGAGGAGAAAATAATGTGTACCATTAGTTGAGCCATGAATTTGGAAGAGAAATTTGGGTATTAGTTGTACTGTACACACAGTATGTCATTGTCTTTAAACAGCAGTTGATACGTGCTATTTATAAGTTTTATCGTTGAAGGCATACAAGTACTTCTACATATATACTGTTGTATGTCCGGCGCTCCCTTCTCGCTCCGTCAGCCAGCTGCACGCGCGCCTGTGTATCATTCTGCTAGCTTCGACGCGCAGCCCTCAGTGCGCGTGCCTGACCATCGAGTGTACCATAAATAGGAGCTCCCTGTCTGCTCACTTGCCCACTTGCCCCGGTGTCCAGCTCCAGAATACACCCTACGTCGAGCACGGAGGCTACTCCTCTTGAAAATGTGCTTCGACCAGGTGGACTGAATTTCTGGCAGTACGAGGTTTCACCTCTGGTCACCGCTCCCTTACCTGTTTCCGCTGCCTATGTTCCGTAATTCTTTTACAAGCCATTTTCATTCCCTAATATATGCAAGCTCCCTTAGTTTCGCTAGGTGGAATTTCTTCAATCAATTGAACTTGCTTTTTAGGAATTCAGGCACTTCAACAAACAAGGACTCTCATAAACATTTATGTTAGTGTGCCAGATAGTTCTCGACTATCAACGTGTCAATTCACGAAGACTATCTTTTCGAGATAGAAGTGTATATAAAGACTGCAAACCTGTACATATTGTATAAAGACAGACTTTTCTCAAGATTCAATATTCCTTTTTGCTTCAAAATAAATTTCAGTTATTTGTGTAAATATCATAAAGTGAAGCAAATAAAGTTGTGTTCTGTAAACTTCAACCTTGGTTACAACATATACAGTACATGCCACAGAGTTGAAGTCATTCTTTGAATTTGTGAACATCAAGTACTGTAAGATTTTATGATGGAAGCACAAGATTTCTGTCTCTTTTTCTTCCCTTAGAGGGGATTCCAGATGTGTTCCAAGGCTTCAAAATTCTATTTTTATTCACAAGAACAGTACCCATCAGTTATTAAGGAGTTTTGAGAATGATTCTGCAGAAATATACTTCTGGTTTGTTTGTGTTCAACTGCATTTCTTGAACCAAACAATAATGAAAATAGAGAAGACTAACATTACTGCAACGGAAGTAGCTTGTGAACTTGGACTCGCGCATAACTTGGAGGCTAGAAAGGAAAACCAATTCATATGCAAGCAAGCTAAAGAAATGAATAAAATTCTTGAAGAAAATGGAAGTACCAATATGAATGCATTCAAGAAAGAAGTGGGTCTTTGTTTTTCAAGATTCGTAGAGTACGTTGAAATGTGGGCAGGTAACATTAAAGCAGTACGGTAGTCTTTCAGTTGGATAAAAGAAAATGAAATAGGTGGCCTGAAATTGCAAAATCAGCAGCACTTGTAAATGCTAAAGTGAGACATTTACAGTCTAAAATAAAAAGTGATGAGCTGTTGTTTGATGAGGTATCACGGATTGGAAATTTTGTTATCAACCATCTTGGAACCTCAAAGCAAGATATTGAACTAGAGGAAGAAACATGTCATTGTATTCAAACACTTTAATAGCAGAATATTCCTGCAAAATTAGTTTCAAACTGCAATCTGCAGATATTTCATGAAATTAGCTTTAGTTTTTAGCCAGGCTGAGTGGTTCAGAAGGTTGAGGCGCTGGCCTTCTGACCCCCAACTTGACAGGTTCGATCCTGACTCAATCCGGTGGCACTTGAAGGTGATCAAATACATCAGCCTCGTGTCGGTAGATAACTCCTGAGGGCCAAAATTCCAGCACCTTGGCGCCTCTGGAAAACCTTAAAAGTAGTTAGTGGGACATAAAAATCAGTAATATTATTATTAGCTTGGTTTGTTTGCACTCTACCTGGAATATAATTTCCAGTAGAAAGTGTGTTCTCCATTATGCAGATTGTCTGGTCGTCTGATAGGAATAGGATGGATGAGAAGGCAGTCCAATCCTTGCGTCACTTTAAAGTAAATTTTGATTTGGAATGCAAAGAGTTTTATAATAATATTAAAACTAACATCAGTGTCCTCAAACAGGCATTCCAGTGAGAAATATACCTGGTACTGCAAAAACGAATGTCAGACAATAATTAAGACTTGATCATTGGTGCTCGTGCGCCGTACAGTAGGGTGTATGTGCGATAAGTGCTCCAGTTTGTGTGAGGAAAAGATTTGGTAACCTTAGTGTAGTTAAATAACTGGACCATTAATAGTTCCAGTATCCTTACTGAGGAAGGAAGACTGAAAAAAACAAAAAAAAAAAACATTACTTTGCAAAAAAATGTGATTTATAGCCATGAATGCTTGGAAGTTTTGTTTACTCATTTGAATTAGAGGATAACATTGCTCAAGTTTGAACAGTTTCTTCCTTTATTGCTTTCCAGTATAGCACTCAATGAACATTCATTTTTAACTTTAACACTAGAACGGCGGCGATCTGTATACCCCCTAGAACCGCGGCAGGGTCACTTATGACCCACTCCTCTTTTTTGTGATTATTAATCTTTTCCGAGATACGGGAAAGTGTTCACGACATATTTGGAGTCTTCCTCTACCAGCATCCAATACTTCTGCCCATATTTGTCTGGTTTCGAGGCCATAAACTGCGTAAATTTACAGCGGCATTTCGAAGGGAAGAGCTGCTTGTCAACAGTTACATATGCTCCAGGTACAAAGCTGCATTGGGAACGTGCAATGAAGGCATATCAGATTTGGGATACCAATGCAAATTTTGCTTCTTTTAGTCTTTCTGACCTTGTAGATTTAACGTCAAATCTCAAGAATCGCATTATTTCTCTGAATCTATCACAAACCATTGTTGATTTTACAATAGGATTGCCCCACTTCTCTGACCACAGTGAGTCCAGTTCTAAGCCTTTAGCTCCTATAGCACCGCGAATGTACAATATAGCAAGAAAGGCTTCCATCTCGTCAATCTTAAGACACCAGTCATCTGACAACAGTACACTATGTGCGTCTGTCTCAGTTCATGTCACAATGTGTTTCAAAATCTTGTCCGTGATCATAAGTTGCCAAGCACTTGCGCAAGTCTCATTCACATTACGTTTAGCATGTGCAGTAGGTCCAGTGTGATCTCTGAACACAATTTGAGCTCCACGTCTATCAGCTGTAACAACACCAATTACCCCAACTTTCCAGGTCGTACCATCTGGAGATAAAATTTCTGTACCTGCTGGAAGCTGATTCAGGCTCTCAACACAAAACCTGCCTCGTTTCACTGATGCTGCATCCTCTCCGTTATCATCAAATTGTACAATTCCTTGACCGTTAGCGATGGCCTCTTCTCCCATTGTAGGAACTGAACAGTGCTCCTGGCCACGCACCCTTTGACGACCGCGAGAAGTCCCTGGCATTGCAAGAGTTTATTAGTACAATGTTAAAGTTTTTGTTAGTTTTTCCACTCGAAAATTATATTTACAAGTAAAATTGCACCGGGCTATATGAACCTAATAGCCCGAACATAAAAATCACAGTGATAAAGAAATTGTAAACTAAATATTTTTAGGCCTGAAATTTGCAAAGTATGTAAATTATAATCTATACGTTGCGAAATGAAAGTTTAGAAATGCATACTTGCTCTATCAGGATATGCTACAGCTTCAAATGGCACGACATCATCTTCTGATGACGAATCTGAAGGTACGAGCTGTGATCCTTCATCAGACGAAAAATCCATGGGTTCCCCTTCAGATCCTCATCGGAAATGTCATTTATGGCTCAGTTACCCTATTATGGGTCCCTGGGCACACAGGTATCAGTGGAAATGAAGAAGCTGACAAACTAGCGAAACAAGGCTCAAAAGGTCCTTTCATAGGACCAGAGCCCTTCCTGGGAGTGTCACTCCGAAGCGTGAAACTGGTAATATCCCAGTGGACAAAGCAGGCTCACTTAGACATTTGGAAGTGGTTAACCATAGCAAGGCAGGCACGTGAACTTATCAAAGGGCCTAGCGAAAGTTATAAAAAGGTCCTGATAAATTTGAATAGGACCAGAATGCGAATGGTAGTTGGACTGTCGACAGGCCACAATACCTTACAGAGACACCTACACATCATGAAAATCAGTCAGGATCCGATGTGTAGAAGATGCAGTAGGGAGGAAGAGACCTCCGCGCATGTGTTATGTCAGTGCGAGGCTCTTGCAAGCACTAGACATCGATACCTTGGCTCACATTTCGTGAGCCTGGAAGACGTCGGGAATGCCAACATCTGGACACTGGTATCCTTTTTAGGAGCACTAGCGCTGGACTAGGCAAACCCGTTTAAGGGACACAAAGGGTCTTCACAGACCTACGTGTGGAGCCCTGGTAAGGCAGGGCTCACCCATTCTTTATCTATCTATCTATCTATCTATCTATGTCATTTATGGCATCAATAATATTTTGTTCAGTAGTAAGTCGTTGGTCCGCCTCCGTGGTGTAGTGGTTAGTGTGATTAGCTGCCACCCCCAGAGGCCCGGGTTCGATGCCACGAAATTTGAAAAGTGGTACGAGGGCTGGAATGGGGTCCACTCAGCCTCGGGAGGTCAGGTGAGTAGAGGTGGGTTCGATTCCCACCTCAGCCATCCTAGAAGTGGTTTTCCGTGGTTTCCCACTTCTCCTCCAGGCAAATGCCAGGATGGTACCTAACTTAAGGCCACGGCCGGTTCCTTCCCTCTTCCTTGTCTCTCCCTTCCAATCATCCCATCCCCCACCAAGGCCCCTATTCAGCATAGCAGGTGAGGCCGCCTGGGTGATGTACTGGTTATCCTCACCAGTTGTATCCCCCGACCTAGAGTCTGAAGCTCCAGGACACTGCCCTTGAGGCGTAGAGGTGGGATCTTTTGCTGAGTCCGAGGGAAAAGCCAACCCTGTAGGGTAAGCAGATTAAGAAGAAGAAGTAAGTCGTTGACGTGCGGCCACTTTTAACTACTCGCATACTATCTACACACCGATACTGCAAAACTAACCTATTGCACAACAAAGCGTGAGTAGTGTCCTTACTGCACGCTTGTTCACATGTGACTAAACGGTTTCGTACCTCTTCCTCCGCAGCCAATGCGATGTTGCGGCTTGGGCACAGTATATATGCTTGGAGAATCCTGGTGACAGACGGACTAAAAGTATAAGAGGCTAAATGGAAGAACAGATGCTAACACATAATTATCAATGACGGGTCAAATCTGACCCAGCCGCGGTAGTAACTAAATCTGGATTTTTAACAGGGGGTTGCCCCCCTGAAAACTAAAATTATGTGTGGTTGTTAAAGTCCCTTATTAATGAAAAGTCATAAAAATCTAGCACTCCAGGTAGACACATAGAAGATAGGGAAGAAAGAACTAACAGCTGGGTCACAAATGACCCAGCCGTGGTTCTTGTGTTAATGACAACTCACAATTATTATTGTCGGAAGTCATCAGAAAAATTTGTACCGCTTTTCTTGGGATCTTTTCAAGTTTATGTATCAAGTAATTCTGGTGTGGGTCCCATACACACTAACCATCCCATAATTGGTGTCTTACCAGAGACTTACATGCTCTGTCTTTTACAGCTTTACTACAACCCCTCAGTACTCTCATAACTATATGAAGAGATCTCTAACCTTTATTTATTATTTTGTTAAAGTTATTAACCCATGATCTTTTCTTATATTAACACTTAAGTACTTGCAGTGATCCCCATGAGTTACTATCACCCCAACAACAATGTAATTGAAATGGAGAGGAGTTCTCTTCTCAGTAAAACGTACAATATTATTTTACATCAGCTTTGTCTGCTGTCCACCTCATAACATTGTTGTGGTCTTTTTCGTAGTTGCTCTCAGTTCTGTAACTTATTTGTACTTTATACAGTACATCATCATCTGCAAAAAGCCACTAGAATAACTTTTCCTAAACCCAAACTGCCTTCCAGCAAACCAGTTAGTAATTTTGCAAACATCTTTAATATTATCTGAAAGAATGCTTTCCCAGAGCTTACAAGCAATGCATGTCTAGCTGACTGGCCTGTAATCACCTGCTTTATGTTTATCACCCTTTCCTTTGTACATTGGTACTATTATTGCAACTCTTCATTTGGTATAGCTCTTTCATGCAAACAATAATCAAATACGTATTTCAGATATGGCACAATATCCCAATCCATTGCCTTTAGTATACCCCCTGAAATCTTATTAACCCCATCTGCTTTTCTAGCTTTCAACTTTGGTAGCTTTTCGATGATATCTTCATTGTCAAGCTTAAATTTCAGTATTTGCCATTATCAGTCACCTCTTCAACCTGGACGTTGTCCTTGTACCCAACTATCTTAACATACTCCTGACTGAATATTTCTACCTTCTGTAAATTATCACATATAAGCTTTCCTTCCATACCGCCTGATAGGAATGTCAGACGGATTGCTGAACAAACGGAAGCTGAATCACACACCGTATGTCACATAACTTGTCCAAAAAACAGTGTCAGAAAGGTTCTGATAGTTAAGGTACACCTTTGACAGCAACTAACAAAACTTTGCAGTGTCTTCCACAACAAAATATGTTGTTAATAGGGTGTATGGTTACCCCTAACAGCCACACATGCTTCGTAGCGATGTGGCATGCTCTCTATCAGATGGTCCAAGAGCTCTTTTGGCAGTCAATCCCATTCCTCCGAAAGGGCAGGGGCAGTGCGAAGGTCTTGGAGGATCCTTGATGGAGGCTGATGGGATGCAGTTCACCTCCCCAATGCATCCCAGGCATGTTCTATAGGATTCAGATCCGCAGACCTCGCTGGCCAGTCCATGCGATGAATGTCTTCCCCAGCCAGAAATTCATCCACCAGAGCAGCATGGTGCGGTCACGCATTATCGTCCATTAAGAGGAAGTCTGGACCATCCGCACCTTTGAAGAGTCGAACATGTGGTCTCGGTACCTCATCCCTGTATCTCCGAGCGTTAAGTGTTCCTAGGACCACCCATGAAGATGTGCAGGTCCGTACGGCCATTCAACGTGATGCCTCCTCACACCATGACGCCACCACCACCACCACCACCACCACCACCACCACCACCATACTGGTCCCGCTCCACGATGTTCCTGTGGTTGTATCGGCTACCCGGTTCTCTCCAGATTAATGTGTGATGGGAGTCGTTCTGCAAACTGAAGCGGGATTCATATGTGAAGAGCACATGCCTCCATTCATTCATGGTCCAGTTTCGATGTTGATGGCTCCACAGTAAACGGGGTCGTCTCCATGCTGGAGTGAGCAGGATGCACACCGCTAGGCGTCGAACAAATAGCTCTGCTGTTCTGAGCCTCTGGTACACAGTTTGCCAGGAAACGGCAACCCCTGAGACGGCTGCAAGCTCCACCGACAATTGTCTTGCAGGTGCACTCCGATTTTGTCGGGTGGTTAAGGCCAGATATCGGTCCTGCTGTGGGGTGGTTACTCCTGGTCGACCTGGTACTGGCCTACGACTAACGTCTCCTGTGTCTCAAAATCTTCTTCAAAGCCTGGAAATGACACACTGTGGCACATTCAAGGATACGGCGACTTCGGTCTGTGTCTGGCCTGCTTCCAGACGGCCGAGTATTCTACTGTGCAAAACGGGGTCCAAATGGTGTCTTTGTGCCATTATGTTGTCACGTACACCATGAGGCTACACTCCACACACTATTACAAGGCAAACACGACTGAGGGAATATGGGGCGCAGGCACTGGCTGTGTTTACCTTGCGGTTACGCCGCTAGTCGAAGCAGGGAACACTCCTTTCCTATACAGAGCAACAACGTTTTTATTAAAAGTTTTCGGGTCCACCTTATTCAGTACCTTACAATTTCGTTGTGTAGATATAATTACAACATATTATGATTTCATTCGCTACTAGTCTGGAGCTATACTGCATCATTATCAGCTGAACAGAGGTTTTTAGAAAAATTGGCAATCGTATAAGTTAATCAAGACCAACTTCATCACATTTAAAATCATATTAATAACAAAGAAACTGTGTAAAAAAGTGTAGTCTGTTTGTCCATCCTTATGTTTCAACAAGTCAAAAACTTGCGGGTCTTATGCAACAAACTAATAAAACATATGTAAACGGGTTTGGTCAGTTATAATATAGATGAATTCAAAATAGAACAACAGAATATAAAACGGAAATAGTCTTGAAAACTATTAGTGCCTAATTGTTTGCACTTCATAAAACATCACGTAGAATCGTAGTAAAATAAGTTCCATAAAAATCTACAGTGTCCCTTTGACAGTGTTGTTGAATGAAGCAGTTATCAAGAACAACGTTCAATGCGGACCTGTAAATAACAGCATATGCTATAATTAACACTGCACCGAGCTCGATAGCTGCAGTCGCTTAAGTGCGTCCAGTATCCAGTATTCGGCAGATAGTGGGTTTGAACCCCACTATTGGCATTCCTGAAGATGGTTTTCCGTGGTTTCCCATTTTCACACCAGGAAAGGCTGTACCTTAAGGCCATGACCGCTTCCTTCCCAGTCCCAGCCCTTTCCTGTCCCATCGTCGTCATAAGACTTATCTGTGTTGGTGCGACGTAAAGCCAATAGAAATTAAAAAAAAAAAAAAATTAACACTGCACCGAGAGGCAAGATATAAAGTTGTGTCCTATTGCGTATTTGCTTGTATGTGACTCGCTTCAAAAGGTCATTGACTATGTGAAGCGCGATGAAGCACAACAAGCAGCGATGTGATACAGTTCAAGTGCCCAAAGGCGGGTTGGGATCGAAGAGGAGGAGTTGGGGCGAGTGGGAGGAGCAAATGAGGAGTGGCAATATGGTGGGGCTCTGGAGGGCGTGGACATAAGAAGCAACTTGCAAAGCTATTACGCATAATACAAAGCACCGAACTATTGAATGGGACCTGTACATTTTTAAAAAACGCAATAAGAAACTCAAATAAAATGTATGATTTTCCACAAATCTCATTTAAATTCAGGTTTGGATTGGAGTATTGATCTAAGTGTATATATAGCAACATTCCATAACATCAAGCAAACTTCCTTTTTCTAAGTTCACCAGGACCTCAATGTCACACTCTATAGTTGTGAATTTATGCTTTAGAGCATGCATATGCTGGCCTACAGTGGAAAACTTGTTATATTTTATGGCATTAGTATGTTCTGTATATCTAATTTTAAAGTTGCGTCCTGTTTGACCCAGATATGTGCACTCACAGTCGTTACTTCTAAACCTATACACATCCGATTTGGAATAAGGGTTAGATCTATTGATTAAGGCCGAATTATGCAATACCTCAGTATTACTATCAGTGGCGGCTCGTGCATTTAACACTAGGGGGGACTGCATGTATAATTACTGAATTTTATCTTATTTATAAATGAACTGCATTCCAAGTTATAAATCTCATTATGAAACCGTATTGGATTTCAGAATAAGTTATTATATTAATAAAACCACCTTTCCAATATACAATAGTCCTTTATATTTAGGATAAAACCATTTAATTACAAGTAGGACATGTTTTGCTCAATCTTAGTGAGCATCATCAGCTATAGATAACATAATCCATGGTGGGTCAGGGCCCTGATCCTGGTATATATAACGAAAAAACGTCTAATATACATTGATAAGATACAAATTTTAACAATTTAAAAATAATCAATAAGATTATATTATGTCTATTAAAACAAATATTGATCATTAAAATTGCTTAAAATGTAAGTGGAATGAATGACATGAAATGTTACTATAGTATGTAGTGATTAAATGTTCGTATAAATCAATGACCATAATAATCTTCGCTCAATTGCATTAGACTGTTTATGATTAAAAACAGTTATTCACTAAGGGTGAGCTCTTGTAATGAATATGATGTTGTTTTTTAAAATAAACATGATGAGGAATGCTAAAATCACATATATTGGTTGAAAAATGATCTGCACTGATGATAAAAACGTTGTCTGGATCTGCGTAAATAACCTCATGGGACTTCCTCACATTGTTTCAAACATTATTATATTTTGTGTAGTAGTGTGTTGATATTGGGCTTCAAATGGAGAACTACTGATCTCGTAGGTGAAATAATATAAATCGGGTGTATCCCGTGTGTTAATTGAGGGGGAGAATTAGTCCCTTGGTTGTTTACTGAGGTTTGATGGTCACTGACTTGCTGCTACGTGTGTTGTACGAATGCCAATATATGTGATTTTAGCATTCCTCATCATGTTTATTTTAAAAAACATCATAGTTCATTACAAGAGCTCACCCTTATGTGAATAACTGTTTTAAATCATAAACAGTCTAATGCAATTGAGCGAAGATTATTATGGTCATTGATTTATACGAACATTTAATCACTACATACTATAGTAACATTTCATGTTATTCATTCCGCTTACATTTTAAGCAATTTTAATGATCAATATTTGTTTTAATAAACATGATATAATCTTATTGATTATTTTTAAATTGTTAAAATTCATGTTTTATCAATGTATATTAGACGTTTTTTCGTTATATATACCAGGATCAGGGCCCTGACCCACCATGGATTAGGTTATCTATAGCTGATGATGCTCACTAAGATTGAGCGAAACATGTCCTACTTGTAATTAAATGGTTTTATCCTAAATATAAAGGACTATTGTGTATTGGAAAGGTTGGTTTTATTAATATAATAACTTCTTATTGAACTGCATTCGGCGAGACTTGTAGGTTGAAAATATGTTGATAACCTTCTCATTGAAATTTGGTATACAGTAATTATTTCTCATCAAAGTAGTTTCCATTGACAGCATTGTCAGAGCTATCAGTCTTTCTTCACTCATAGTGCTGCGGAGGTACGTTTTTATCCTCTTCATGGCTGAGAAACACCTTTCTGGTTCACTCGTGGTAGTTGGCAGAGTTGCTGCAATGCGAAGAAGTTGTGTTAATTCTGAAAGTGGTGACTGAAGATTGTTCGAGATAATGAACTGAAGCAGCTGGATAGCACCAGACAGTGATCTGAATTCTTCTCTGGAGTATGAAACAGATAGTTCAGTTTGTAGTTTTTCTTTGTCAAAGTAGGGAAAAGTCGTCGTACACAGTCATTTAGCTCTTTCTCAGGTAAATCTGATTTGAAGGAAGAAAAATTTGATGGCATCACCAGAGTTGACACTTTGAGATGATTTGTAAATTGAAACCGGCTATTTGCATGGGTTATGATGACATCACAGACTTCCTTGCCCGCAGACACTTGTCGCAGTTTTCTGAACATGGCGTCGTTTGTTTACATTTCCTTGGGAAGCATAGATGGAAAAATGTAAGAGTTTTCCTGTGGTTCCTTTAGTATACACAGGTATTGATGGAATTTTATCAACATCTTAGTGAGGGAGCACTGGTGGCCATTTCCATAGAGAACTGAGAATCACATTTCTCTCATAGACTATCAGAGTATGGAATATGGATTACTTAGTGTTAATGTATGTGAAGTTAACATGCTAGGTTGTCTCTTAACCACTACTGCAATCGAAATCTAGGGAGTTTGAAATCCTGTACTCAGCAAAAAATGATTGTAAAAGAGATATTGTGTCCAATAGTATATAAATATAATACACATAAAGTCATCATTTTGTCTGTAAATTTCAAAATTTCAGCTGATATTGAATTTTTTGTTCTCGGATGAGGCGGCATCATCATCATCATCATCATCATCATCATCATCATCATCATCATCATTCTTCTTCTTTCCCCTTGTCTAAATTGATTTTGATTGGGGTTTGGATCATTGATCTCCATCTTTGCCTGTCTTTCCACCATTCTTCATCAGAGATATCTTGGAAGTTTGCCACACCCTTCCTTAGGTCTTGTTCAGTTTTATTTTTCTGCAGTTTCCTGGGTCTGTCAGCCTTTTACCTTTAACCTCCAGTTCAAGCATCGACTTCAGGATCCTTATTTCTTCCCATTCTTTTTTTGCATGCTCATACCACCTCATTCTTGATCGTTCCACTCTCTCTCCCACTCTGCATACACCTAGTGTTTCTTGTATTACCGTATTTCTTACCAGGTCCCGTGTTTTCTTGGTCGGCATACTTCTTAGGAATTTAATCTCACTTTGCCTGGATTTTACTTTCCTCTGCTTTGGCCATTATCCAAGTTTCAGTCACATGCATCGAGATTGGTAGAAAGTAGTTGTTGTATATAATTTTCTTGCATTGAATTGGAACTTTGGTACTCCATTACATTCCTCTTACACTCTGGTAAAACCTTCCAGCTACCTGCTCTCTTGTGCTGATCTTTTGTGTCATTCTTCCATCTTCTGATATCGCACTCCCAATATACTGAAATGTTCTTAATACCTCCAGTGGCTACACCTGAACAGTTACACCTCCTCTTCCATTCCTTGATCCTCTTGTGAAAATGATAGTTTTGCTGTCTTTCTCGTTAATTTTCATTCCCCATGAGGGATGAAATGATCAGCTCCACTTTTGGTGTAATTTTTGTCATTTTGTCCGAATCTGCTGGAATGACCATGAATGTTGACATTTGAGTAGAATGCACACTAGGAAGAAAACTACATTACAAACTATTATGATATTCCTTCACATTCAACAGATATGGACAAGACTCTTATATGGGTGATTTTTGAATGTGTAATTCCACAATATTTCATTTTTTTTTTTAACGTGTGGGGAGAGAGAATTTTATGTTGTTTTTGTTCATTTTATAATAGGATAAGCTACTTCGCATATCTGCTGAAAAATATTTCTGATATTTTTTGCTGTGAAAAGTAGAAATACTACATTTTCAGCTTTCAGCCTGTAAACCTCTGTAATTTGATTAAACGACTCTACAATCCTTCATTGGCACCAGCCACGTCTTGTCTAATTCCATGTCTCTTGTATTGAAGTCATTGAGACCTGTCACCTTATCTCCCTCTGATCTTTTTTACCCCTTATGACCTTTTATAGTCCATTATATTTGTAGGCAACCTGTCCTCAATTCACTTTACATGACTGACCTTACCACTGAAGTTGATTTATAAGCACACCTTCATCCATTGGGTTTGTTCCAAGTGTAGCCTTTAGCTCCTAATTGCTAGCACACTCCTGCTATTGTTCCTACCTGCTTGTGCTGTTTCCTCCAGTTCATGAATAAGATATTCTTTGTCCACACAACTTTCACTTCCATACAACAAAATCAGTCTGAAAACAGAGCATTTGTAAAGATAATTTCTTCTGAATGTTCACTTCTTTCTTACAGAAAATTGGTGATTGCAAATGCAAGCTCAGTGTGGTAGCTTGGTCACACTTTAATTTCATTTCAATTACTGTACCACCATGCTGGACACATCCTAAGTATTAGAAATGATCCACCTATTCCAGTTTCATATTCCTTAACTGAATTCAGTCCTCTTGGATTTCTTTCTAAGTGACATCACTTTAATCTTGTAAATGCTAATTTTGTATTGTACTCTCTGTAGCTCTTTCTGCAAGCTCTCAGCACAGTCTGCCTTTAAGACAAGTCATTGACATTGGCCAAACTGCTTACTACATTTCCACTGAACAGAATCCCTCCCTGAAATTTTTTATGTTTCAGTAAATGATCTATGTAAACTGTGAACAAAGCAGGCAAAACATTTTATCCTAGTGTAACACTTAGAACCACAAATTCGTTTTACCATAATCTCTCACTGCAGCCTGATTGTGGACATAAATGCTCTTGATTGCCTGTAATAATGCACCTCTTAGTTACTTTCTACCATTGATCCACTCTCTTTGTTTTTCTGAAATGCCTGTGAACACTTTCCTTGGTATATTGATGAAAGAAATACCTTCGCAGTTGTAGCAATCTTTCCTGTTCCCTTATTTATAGGTAGGTGCGATTGCTATTCTGTACTATCAGGAGGAACCTTTCAAATTTCATGATAATACTATCACTCCTTGCAATCATTCATTTCATCTTTATCTTCTCACCATATACCATTGTTTCAGGTCTAATTTTGTTTATCCTTGCTGCTTTATGACATTGTAATTTATTTATCATGCTGTCCACTTCCTTGAGTGTGATTTCATCACCATCATTGTTCCCCTCCCAGTGAAATCCTGAGGATGGATTGATCAGTGAAGAACCTAGACACAAATTAAAGAATTTGCTACCTCCAGACAAAAGAGAAATCAAGGAAATAAAAAACACCAAATTCCTTGGAAAGGACTCCATCACTGCAGAGTTATTTAAATACTCTGGAGAAAACATTATGGAAAAATTAGAGGAACTCTCTGCCCATATTTGGGGGACAGAAGAAACACCAAGTGACTGGAAGAATGCGTGTATTCACCCCTTGCATAAGAAAGGGAACAGGACTTACGTGAACAACTACAGAGGCTTTTTCCTTCTCCATGTTGCTTATGACATCCTTTCAAAAGCACTGCAATGTAGAGCCATGTAAATGAGCTGTTAGGCAAACATATATATAGTTTCACATTACTAATTAATATCAGAGCAGTGAGAAAAACTAGAAGGGAACAGTCATGAGCTTTATGGACTTAGAGAAGGCTTATGATTCCGAGTACTCATCAGTCACTTTAGGATTAGATGACAAATCCATGACCATGGGGCAGACCCTTACAGACACATTTTCATCATGGAATGCAGATCTAGAATGGCCAGAAGTGAGATCCAGAAAGGGATAAAGATTGGCTATGGAGAAAATGTACCCGTGTTCGATTGTCATACCTTCACAGACGATGTAGTATTTCTGGCAGACAACCTCTGCATGGCTGCAAGGCTGGTTGAAAAATTACAAAATGTGGCTTCCAAAACTGGGCTAAGAATTTGGTTTGAAAAACAGCATGTGGGCTCAGACAAAGTGGATCCCAGGACCAAAATTTGAGAAAATCCTCCATATTCAGAAATCTTAACCTTGTGAAAAATTCTCACCCCCTAGTGAGAATGAAAAGGATGCACTAATGGAAAGGATGAGGAGAATGGAGATGGTTTTCTGACTGTGTCATTGAACTCATAAATGCAAAGCCATCTCCAACAGCCCCAGTCATTGATAAAGAAGGTTCTTAAGAAAAATTAGGGGACTGAAGAAGTCACTAAAGGAGCGACTCACCTTCCGTTTAAGACTAAAAATGTAGCCCTGTAAAAGAGTCGAGAAAATAACTGGTACAATGAAGAGGAGACTAGTTTCCTATGGACACACCATGAGAATGAACTCAGAGAGGCTGGCCAACGAGATACTGACCCTGCAAGAAGAATGGAAAACCCAGTATCTGTGGATGAGTAGGTGCACAAAGACTTGGGAGAAGTGGGTGTCAAAGAAGGAGAGATACTGCAAAGATTTGTCTTAAGGAGGAAATTTGTTGGAATGAGGGATGCTCCCGAGAAACAACTTGCCAAGCCACACAACAGAATGGTGGAAGAGCGAGAGAAGAGGAGTCAAAGACTTAAAGATCTTAGAAAATGTTGCTGGTCCATTCGGATACAAGTTTCAAGAAATCAAGTAAGAGACAAAAAATTGTGAAATAGTGGTTTTATTGAAGAAAATTCCAGGCTGCAAAGATTTCACTGGTGGTGATTTTGGAGAATGGAGGGAGCAGGATTAAAACTGTGAACTTTTAGATAGTGAAATACTTGCACTAGTGAAAGAGAATTAAGATAAGAATGAAGATGAATCAGAAGATGAAGAGAGGGAAGACAACAGTAAAGTTAAAGAGATGAATCGCAATGAAGACTTCAGGCCACTGAAGGAATGCTCCGTTACATGAAGGAGCAAGGTGCATTTGGTTTGGACATTCGTCTATGCGATGAAGCTGCACAAAGATGAAATGAGTGTGACAGACTGTCGAGCGTCACAAAAAAATTTCCTGCAAGGAACTATTTTCTTCACTTTTGTATGTAAGTTTCTTTTTAAATTTAACAATTATTTTAGGATATGTGCCGGTCCCATGGTGTAGCAATAGCGTGCCTGCCTCTTACTCGGAGGTTCTGGGTTCGATTCCTGGCCAGGTGAGGGATTTTTACCTGGATCTGAGGGCTGGTTCAAGTTCCACTCAGCCTACGTGATTACAATTGAGGAGCTATCTGACGGTGAGATGGTGGCCCTGGTCTAGAGAGCCAATAATAATGGCCGAGAGGATTAGTCGTGCTGACCACTCAACACCTCATAATCTGCAGACCTTCGGGCTGAGCAGCGGTTGGTTGGTAGGCCATTGAGTTTTGAATAATCCACCTCTCATTCCATAAAACTCAACATCATCTTAGTCTACATCAGGTTGAGTTTGCAGGACTGTACTTTAATATCCTCTAGGAAATGGAGATGGACTAAAAGACTCATTTCATAATCAAACAAAGTAGTACCTATTCACCAGTGAAATTCATGCAGGAAATCTCTAGACCCTTTGAGATTCATACCTGCGGTCACCAATGCAATGGGCTCTCACCTGTCTTTTCAATTGCGTCATTGAAATTATCATCCCTGAGTGGAAAAACACTACCAAATAGTATTAGACTAGGTACTGAACAAAAGCAGCGGGCATCTGTAAAGTTTTCCGCAGATGTTGTAGCCGTGATGGTAGACTACCTCAACATTACTAGTTTCCAAGTTGAAACATTACAAGAACTGAAGCTGCAGTTCTCCAGATTTCCTTAAAACAACCAAACCTGTAGAAATGATACCTGACCACCGTAGCACTACCACATTTCTTGATACCCTATATGGAAAAATTTAACATTGCATTAATTTCATATATCTTGGAGAATGATAGTTCCCTTGAATCGTCAGAGAAGAAAACCCTCAAATGCATGGAAATAGCTTTTCATTAATCATCAGGGAAGGAAACCATAAAACACACTGAAACAGTTTTTTACCTCTGTAAAACCACTTGTTTGTCTGGGGCCAGGCTGAGTGGCTCACACGGTTGAGGCGCTGGCCTTCTGACCCCAACATGGCAGGTTCGATCCTGGCTCAGTCCGGTGGTATTTGAGGGTGCTCATGTTGGTAGATTTACTGGCACGTAAAAGAACTCCTGCGGGACAAAATTCATGCACCACGGCTCTGAAAATCTGACAAAGTAGGTAGTGGGATGTAAAGCCAGTATTATTATTATTATTATTATTATTATTATTATTATTATTATTATTATTATTATTATTCTGGGTCACTCTCACGGCAAACCTAATACTGCCATTACATAAGAGTAGTACGTCCTGCAACCACATTCACAACCGACTTCTTGCCCTTCACTCACGATGGTGAGATAGAAAGCATCCAAATAAACGATAGGAAATTCCTATGAAAGCTCCTCAGCCTATGTCAAAATTCTGAGGGTGAATATTGCCCGAGGTAAATGGAGAGCTATACACGAAATTTGAGAAGCTATTTCTTTTTATGAGTAAGTCGTGTACAATTCTTGATCTCGGGATGACCTTCAAATGTACAGCTGTCAAGAAAGTGGCTGCACTTGAACAGTGAATATATTCCGAGTTCCACTTTGGATCCCAGTGCTGTTACATGATGTATGCACTTGTAGATGCACAGTAGAAGCACTGTGAACTATGTTGAACTATGGTGTTTAAGGAGTAATTCGATATCTACTTCCTGTGGAACAAGTAATAATTAACTATGATTGTTGAAAAACTGTACATAAAAATGTAAACAGACTCTGGGGTGGGTTTAAAACAATTGTTGGGGAATGTGAAAATAGGTTTGTACCTTTAAAGGTGGTAAGGAATGGTAAAGATCCACTATATTATAACAGAGAAGTAAAGAGACAGGAATGAAATATAGTTAGAAATGGCTGTGTAAGTAAGGAGAAATTGAAGGAACTTACTAGGAAATTGAATCTAGCAAAGAAGTCAGCTAAGGATAACATGATGGCAAGCATAATTAGCGGCCATACAAATTTTAGTGAAAAACGGAAGAGAATGTATAGGTACTTTAAGGCAGAAACAGGTTCCAAGAAGGACATTACAGGAATCATTAATGAACAAGGGGAGTGTGTATGCGAGGATCTTCAAAAGGCAGAAGTATTCAGTCAGCAGTATGTAAAGATTATTGGTTACAAGGATAATGTCCAGATAGAGGAGGTGACTAATACTAAAGAAGTATTAAAATTTACCTATGACAGCAATGACAATTACAGTAAGATACAAAAGTTGAAAACTAGAAAAGCAGCTGGAATTGGTAAGGTTTCGGGGGATGTACTAAAGACAATGGGTTGGGATATAGTACCATATCTGAAGTACTTGTTTGATTATTGTTTGCATGAAGGAACTTTACCAAATGAATGGAGAGTTGCTATAGTAGCCCCTGTATATAAAGGAAAGGGTGATAGACATAAAGCTGAAAATTACCAGCCAGGCAGTTTGACATGCATTGCATGTAAGCTTTGTGAAAGCATTCTTTCTGATTATATAAGACATGTTTGTAAAATTAATAACTGGTTTGATAGAAGGCAGTATGAGTTTAGGAAAGGTTATTCCACTGAAGCCCAACTTGTAGGATTCCAGCAAGATATAGCAGATATCCTGGATTCAGGAGGTCAAATGGACTGTATCGCTATTGACCTGTCTAAGGCATTTGATAGGGTAGATCATGGGAGACTACTGGCAAAAATGAGTGCAATTGGACTGGACAAAACAGTGATTGAATGGGTGGCTCTGTTTCTAGAAAATAGAACTCAGAGAAGTAGAGTAGGTGAAGTTTTATCTGTCGCTGTAATAATTAAGAGGGGAATTCCTCAAGGCAGTATTATTGGACCTTTATGTTTTCTTTTATATATATCAATGATATGTGTAAAGAAGTGGAATCAGAAATAAGGTTTTTTGCAGATGATGTTATTCTATACAGAGTAATAAATAAGTTACAAGATTGTGAGCAACTGCAAAATGACCTCGATAATGTTGTGAGATGGACAGTAGGCAATGGTATAATGATAAATGGGGTTAAAAGTCAGTTTGTGAGTTTCACAAATAGGAAAAGTCCTCTCAGTTTTAATTACTGCGTCGATTGGGTGAAAGTTCCCTTTGAGGATCATTGTAAATATGTAGGTATTAATATAAGGAAAGATCTTCATTGGGGTAATTACATAAATATGATTGTAAAAAAAGGGTACAGATCTCTGCACATGGTTATGAGGGTATTTAGGAGTTGTAGTAAGGATGTAAAGGAGAGAGCATATTTGTCTCTGGTGAGACCCCAACTAGAGTATGGTTCCAGTGTATGAGACCCTCACCAGGATTACTTGATTCAGGAACTGGAAAAAAAATCCAAAGAAAAGCAGCTCGATTTGTTCTGGGTGATTTCCAACAAAAGAGTAGCGTTACAAAAATGTTGCAAAGTTTGGGCTGGGAAGTCTTGGGAGAAAGGAGATGAGCTGCTCGACTAAGTGGTATGTAATTACATTCAATTTACAAAGTATACTTTTATTATTCACCTATTCAATACCTACATTACCATGTTTTGTGGTTACATAATCATAAAAGATTGAAAAGTTGGGGACATGTTTCGCCCTTCTTATTGGGCATCATCAACACATTAGCTAATCTTAAAACAAACAATTTTATTAAGAATGATTACACTCTTGTTTATGAAAAATTGAGATGAGGTATGTTGTGATATTAAAAAAAAAAATTCTTTGTAACAGTAGTTAAGAAGTTTGACATGGAAAGTATAAGCACATGTTAAAATTATTGCAGTAAATTTTACAATATTGTCAAAAAAATTATTTTTAATGATAAGAAGTTTTTAAAATCAGCATGTATCTGGAACTGAAATAGATCCTCTTCTTAGTGAAAGTCAGTAATATTTGCCGCGGTCGCTGCTAAGTAGATCAGAGGATGAATTTTGTTTTAAATTACGCGTTCTAACTGTTAAGATTAGGGTAAGTAGAAGCAAATGGTGTATCTTCGTTGAGTTGAATTGATATAAGATACACTCTGGTGTAATCGTTGAAATGGAGTATAAATTGGAGATCTATCTCTGTTTGAAAGTTATGTTGATTTTCACATATAAGTGTGGTCTTCCAGATGTTGTAGGAATCTCGATGGATAGAGTGTTGTTAAACTGCAAAAAAATAAAAAGACGTATTTGATATGTGTGTTTAAAACGTATGTGATTGTACAGTATTGTGGATTGCGTAAAATTGGGTACTTACTCAAATGCCGTGCGAGTATCTATCTTGTTTTGTTAGCAGCATTGGTCTGACTGGAGTTCCTACTTCGCGTGTTGTATGAGTGTGACGGAGGTAGGGGGCGAGTTGAGGGAGGGTAGAACTGGGCGGAGTATTACGTGTCGGTGTGGGAGGGGGACTATTTGGAGGGGCAATTGTAGGCTTAGTAGTCAGGGGGATAAGTGGGGTTGTTGAATTGACAATTTTAAGTGTTTGTGGGATTTTATTTTGCTTAAGAATGACTGTTTCTGATAACTTGGGTGTTAATGTATATAAAGAACTCTTAACCTCCGTGTCGTCGTTAAGGTTGCAATCTTTATTAAATGTTTTGTCTAGAAAAATATAAATATTCTCTAATTCATTTAGCAGTTTACGCTTATTAGTAATCCTGATTATTGTAAGATCCTTTTCTATTGAAGTAAAATGGTGATCTGTTTCCTTCATATGCGTACTCATAGCGGAATATTTGTTGTGTTTATCAGCATTGAAATGTTCCATGTATCTTATAAAGGAACTTCGTCCAGTCTGACCAACGTATGAAAATCCACACTGTGAACATGTTAACCCGTACACTCCTGAGCCTGAATATTTACTGTTATTATTATTATTATTATTATTATTATTATTATTATTAATTTTATTATATTTAAAAAACATGTTTTGTGTTGTGTTGGTTGTTCTGAAGGCTATGTTTATGTTATATTTGTTGAAGGTATTAGTAATTTGGTGGATAGTTGGGTTACTATATGTAAAAATGGCATATTTATTTCTACAATAATTTTAACATGTGCTTATACTTTCCATGTCAAATTTCTTAACTACTGTTTCAAAGAATTTTTTTTTTTAATATCACAACATACCTCATCTCAATTTTTCATAAACAATAGTGTAATCATTCTTAATAAAATTGTTTAAGATTAGCTAACGTGCTGATGATGCCCATTAAGAAGGGCGAAACATGTCCACAACTTTTCAATCTTTTATGAATATGAAACCACAAAACGTGGTACTGTAGGTATTGAATAGGTGAATAATAAATGTATACTTTGTAAATTGAATGTAATTACTGTTGTCAATATGGACCAAAAAATGAGATTAATGACTTGTAAGTGGTATGTTCCGAGCTGTCAGTGGAGAGATGGCGTGGGAGGACATCGGTAGACGAATAAGTTTGAGTGGTGTCTTTAAAAGTAGGAAAGATCACAGTATGAAGATAAAGCTGGAATTCAAGAGGACAAATTGGGGCAAATATTCGTTTATACGAAGGGGAGTTAGGGATTGGAATAACTTACCAAGGGAGATGTTCAATAAATTTCCAGTTTCTTTGCAGTCATTTAAGAAAAGGCTAGGAAAACAACAGATAGGGAATCTGCCACCTGGGTGACTGCCCTAAATGCAAACCAGGATTGATTGATTGATTGATTGATTGATTGATTGATTGATTGATTGATTGATTGATTGATTGATTGATTGATTGATTGAAGTGCTTGCTTAATGTTTTAAAACTTACAAGTTCGAGCCTTGTTAATGTTATCATATTTGTTGTATTATAGTTCTGCAGCGATATAAACACTATAAATGTTAGGTTTGGAACAATACAGCTGCATAACATTAGTGTTGGTTTCTTCTTATGTTATCCTATAATAATAATAATAATAATAATAATAATAATAATAATAATAATAATAATAATAATAATTGTATGGCCTCAGCTATCGTGTGCAGACATTTTGATTTGACGCCATCTGGCTGTCTGCTCGTCAATTTCGACGTTCCGTTTTACTCTAGGTCCGCTAGATGGCAGACAGAGTAAACCGGATCTCTCTTGGGCGTCTATGGCTGAGATTTAATTAATTTTGTCGGGCAAATACCAAATGTATCACCAGAGATCTTTTATGCCGACATCATACGACATGGAGTGTCGAATGGACTTTTTTCCGCCCTTCAAAAATCCGACTACCTCTGCCGGGTTTGAACCCGCTATCTTGGGATCCGGAGGCCGACACTCTACCACGGATCCACAGAGGCAGCTATAATGAAATAAAATGATGCATATGCTGGTAGTTGTACATCTGAAGCAGTTTCTGAACTGTGGTACTTAAGGAGGAGTCATTCAATATCGAGTTTTCTTGAAGTTATCATTTTTATTTTGTGGGCATTCTCTAGCAATATAAATCATGCAGTTGTTAGTTTTGGAACAATACAGGTGCATAATACTAGTGTTAGATTTTTCTTTTTCTTATATTGTTATGTTACGCTATCATGTAACATAATGAAATGGAAAGGAGCAATGAGGATGTGAACCTAAGATGTTCCCGTCTAAATTCCGACTGAGCTAGATGGAATTTACTTGACACTGATGTAATTCAACACATTTGCAGAACCTCTACGACTGAACATTCATTTAGATTATAGGACCTCAGTTAGGGGCACGCGGCTTTGAGCTTGCATCCGAGAGATAGTGGGTTCGAACCCCACTGTCAGCAGCCCTGAAGATGGTTTTCTGTGGTTTCCCATTTTCACACCAATCAAATGCTGGGGCTGTACCTTAATTAAGGCCACGGCCACTTCCTTCCCAATCCTAAGCCTTTCCTATCCCTTCGTCGCCATAAGACCTATCTGTGTTGGTGTGATGTAAAGCCAATTTCAAAAAAAAAAAATTATGCTTTGGATACAGTTGCTGGTCTTTAGAAAATAAATTACGGCTCTATATTTTTCTGTTAAATATTTTAAAATAATGCAGATAATTTAGTAATTAATAGGACAAAATCTTTATAGTATTAATTTTTAATTCTAACATTTATATTTGTATCATTGTGAAAACATTGCCATTGTTTTAAGACCTAGGTAGACGCTAACCCTCTACAAGATAACTAATGATGCCATTTCTGCCTGAGACTTTGCAGGCGACTGTTTGACATGGCTCCACAAAGTGGTGAGGAACGAAAGAGGGGGTAATACAAGACACCACAACAGGACGGCAGATTAGTGGCAGAGGTTGAGAGGAATCTCTTTCTTACCACTGCTACTTTGAAGGCGGTTGTAAATTTTCCTCGCCATGACCAGACCATTAGAAATTATTTAAGGGCTGCCAGTTTGAGATCTCAACATGCCATTACTAGGGAAGTTCTTAAGGGAAAGCCTGTAGACAAGTGTTTCGTCTTTGCAGTGGGATATTGTGATCAGAATTGAAAGGACCCTCTTTGGTATATCGTCCTCCTGGCACGTTATTTGACCATAGATACGCCGCCATTTGAGCCTGCAATGGTCAAGTGTCTGCATTGTGTTGGGAGTGGACTTCTCATCATGAAGTGGGCACAATCCATTGCATTCGTAGAAAATTTAATCAGCCTAAATGTTAATAATTGCTGCAACTTTATATGATTCTTTATATTAGGTTCCTATATCTTGATGGAATTCTTCAATTTTAGCAGGATAATCATCCAGTCCACACATCCCAATTGATTTAAGACTGGTTTGTGAGCAGACAGGATATCGAATTGATAGACTGGCTTCATTACTATCCAGACTTGAACCCAATCGAGAATGTTGTTCAATAGAAGGCAATTTGGGTTTAGGAAAGGTTATTCCGCTGAAGTTCATCTTGTAGGATTCCAGCAAGATATAGCAGATAACTTGGATTCAGGAGGTCAAATGGACTGTGCTGCAGTTGACCTCTGTAAGGCATTTGATAGGGTGGATCATGGGAGGCTACTGGCAAGAATGAGTGCAATTGGACTAGACAAAAGGTGACTGAATGGGTGGCTATGTTTCTAGAAAATAGGTCTCAGAGAATTAGAGGAGGCGAAGCTTTATCTGACCCAGTAATAATTAAGAGGGGAATTCCTCAAGGCAGTATTATTGGACCTTTATGTTTTCTTTTATATATCAATGATATGTGTAAAGAAGTAGAATCAGAAATAAGGCTTTTTGCAGATGATGTTATTCTATACAGAGTAATAAATAAATTACAAGATTGTGAGCAACTGCAAAATGGCCTTGATAATGTGGTGAGATGGACAGTGGGCAATGGTATGATAAATAGGGTTAAAGGTCACATTGTTAGTTTCACAAATAGGAAAAGTCCTCTCATTTTTAATTACTGCATTGATGAGTTGAAAGTTCCTTATGGAGGAGGCCATAGCCCTTAGGGGATTCATACGGCTAATTTATTTATTTATTTATTTATTTATTTATTTATGGGAATCATTATAAGTACGTATGTGTTAATATTAGGAAAGATCTTCATTGGGGTAATCACATAAATGGGATTGTAAATAAAAGGTACAGATCTGTGCACATGGTTATGAGAGTATTAAGGGGTCATAGTAAGGGTGTAAAGGAGAGGGCATATAAATCTCTTTTAAGACGCCGACTAGAGTATAGTTCCAGTGTATGGGACCCTAAACAGGATTACTTTATTCAGGAACTTGAAAAAATCCAAAGAAAAGCAGCTTGATTTCTTCCAGGTGATTTTCGACAAAAGAGTAGTAGCGTTACAGAAATGATGCAAAGTTTAAGCAGGGAAGACTTGGGAAAAAGGAGATGAGCTGCTGGACCAAATGGTACGTTCCGAGCTCTCAGTGAAGAGATGGTGTGGAATGGCATTACTAGATGAATATGTTTGAGTGGATTTTTAAAAAGTGGGATAGATTAAAGTATGAAGATCGTCGCCATAAGACCTATCTGTGTCGGTGCGACGTAAAACAAGTAGCAAAAAAAAAAAAAGTATGAAGATAAATTTGGAATTCAAGAGGACAAATTCGGGCAAATATTCGTTTATAGGAAGAAGGGGAATTGATGCTTGATGATGCTTGTTGTTTAAAGGGGCCTAGCATCGAAGGCCATCGGCCCAGGAAGGGGAATTAAGGTTTGGAATAATCTTCAAAGTAGTTGGTGTTCAATAAATTTCAAATTTTTTCAATTACACTGCTGGAAATTAAAAACATGCAATATCCTCAACGACTATGATTATTGGCACTATGGTATTATATGTGCATACTGAGGAGTTTGTTGTAGTAGTAATTCATTTGTCATGGACATCGGCAATCAGATGGCACTTAGGATGCCTGTCCGTGCACACTCTGTTTTGACTTTGCAGGCAGTAACTGTGCTGAGGTTAGAGGTGGCCAGTGTTTGCAACATTTATTCTAGGACGAGTACGTGCTCCTGTTGAACAATGGTAGCCGTTTGAACGGGCTCGCATTGTGGGCCCGCAGGAAGCTGGATGGACGTATCGACGGATTGTTGCACATACTTTTTACATACCTAATCAATAGCATTTATTCTCAAACAGTACTAGTTTCTATCGTTCATAGCAGTCATCCTCAGCTCTTAATCAAAAAATTAGTATTAGGACAGTGATGTCATAAACGAAAGTGGGGTTTAGGCTACAAATACAGACACATAATATACACCAGTGTACACATTAAAATTCGCACATTAGACATGTGATAAATGGTCAAGTGGAATTGAATAAAAAGAGGTCACTTAAAATGTTTTCAAAACTGCGCTTGTGTCGATAAAAAGATGATGTAAGAAGTCATTGTCTATTAATAGTACCATCATGGATCATAGTAAAATATGCATTACAGGAAAAATATCACAGTACTATTGAACATAAAATTGATTAATTGTTGATGTGCCTGTCAAAGCCATGTCACATAAGGAACAATCTTCTTTTGTTACAATAAAAAGGAGGACATCCCAGTGTTATGAAAGTAAGTTTATCCGTCCATAAGGGCGTTAATAGGGAGATATCCTTCGAGGTCGCAATGGTGCAGCCAGCACAGCTATCAGTGTTGACTGTGAAATTTATGTAATTTATTGCTTATACGGATTGCTGCACATGCCGGGCACAATGTATCGGTGTTGTGTCTGCTGCTTTCAGCAGTGGTCTGTGGAATATTCCCACACCCATAGATCAGGATCCGGATGTCTGCGTAGTACAGATGCACGTCAAGATCAACACATTGTGCGAGCAGCGGTGGCTGAGCAAACATCGTCCAGGAACGAAATCTGGTTACATATTGCACTTGCTGTGTCCTTGCCGTGTCACCAAGGACCATTGGGAACCATCTGCTTGCAGCATAATTATGATGACGTGTGCCTCTGGCCAAGCTACCACTGACACCACAACACAGTCCAGCACGGCTACTCTGGTGTCGTGAAAGAGTTGACTGGAGAGGGGAATGGCACCCTGTTGTCTTCAGTGATGAGTGTAGGTTCTGTGTGTATGCAAATGATGGATGTACACGTGTACGGCTTAGACCTGGTGAGGAGCCTATTCCAGAGTGCATTCGCCCTCAACACCCAGGTTCCATCCCTGACATCATGGTGTGGGGAGCCATCAGTTATAACTTGCAGTCACAGTTGGTATTTTGCAGAGTAAAGTAACCAGTGCCCAGTACATTGCATAGGTTGTTGTCCCCTTGCTACTACCATTTCCTTGACAGGAAGATGATATGCTTTGTCAGCAGGACAGTGCACGTCCACATACAACTGCTGCAGTGCAACATGTTCTATGTGGTGTACAACAATTGCCCTAGTCAGCAAGATCACCAGATCTCGCACCAATTGAACAGGTATGGGACATGATGAAGCGGGAACTTATGCATTCTCCAGAGCCTGCAAGGTCCATTGCCGAATTGCATCAAAAGGTGCAAGATGCTTGGGACATTCTATCGCAGGATGCCATTCGTCACCTTTATCATCATTTGAATGTACAAATACATGCCTGCATTGCTGCCAGAGGGGGGTGCACTATGTATTGATGTGACTGTTTGGGTACCCTTTACTGTGACGTGTGCTTCATTTGGTCTGAATTGTAATGAAATACTCCTACAATGACGAACTAACTGTCACATTGCTTGTGAATAAAATGGCTTTGTCCTTGAGGATGTTGCGTGTTTTTCTTCTGGCAGTGTATTTAACATGTTGACTACCAGCTCCTCAGCAGGTGATTTAAACCTTCAGCCCAGCCTGTTTAGATCTCCTCATCTCTATAGTGCAGTATTTTACATTAAATGTTACTGTACAAAAACTGTCACTGAGCCTTTTGAGAATCGGCCTCATATTGTATAGCCTATCAGGATTCCCCTCATATTGACTGCTGCTGTTAAAGTGCAAGAACGACAA
Source organism: Anabrus simplex (assembly GCF_040414725.1). NCBI lineage: Eukaryota > Metazoa > Arthropoda > Insecta > Orthoptera > Tettigoniidae > Anabrus > Anabrus simplex. Next base: position 271,078,281 of record NC_090266.1, read on the forward strand.
TATGTTTTCGAACCAGGTTCATGCCATGGTTTTCGAAAAATTTGGCAAGCCGAAGATAGTGTCATCTATCCAGTACATTTTCAGATCTGGTTTTTGAATTATTCCGGTTACAAACATTAGTCTTTTAAACGTTTTCATCTCATTTACATTGACCGGTTTCCACGTTTGGAAAACAGAACAGGCCTATTTAGTGAATGGACGCGGTACTACACTAATAACTTATTGTCTGTTGGCATACATATTCAAGGAAATCATCATTTACAAATAAATTGATGAAATACGTAATTTTGTTGCTATTTTGGATGTCAACATTTAATCCTACCAGGCCAGTGAACTTGATTGCAGGTGGGCAATAAGATGTGTGCGCATCGGTTATTTGAATGTGCTGAATGTCAATTTGCCTGGAGTCTGGTATATCATCGTAATTGCTTTTGCTATCACTGAAATCAGGGATGAGTTCATCACCAGAATCATCGTTCAGTTGTCCAGCTCCATGGCTAAATGGTTAGCGTGCCAAGTTCTAAGAACTATACCACCCGCAACACTCCCTACCTCGTAATTCGTGGGACCCAGGTCACATGGCTCATCACTTGTCTAACATCGTGCGCTTCATTTATTTGTTTACTGTCAGGTAGAGTTAAAACCCCATCACACTGTTGGTATAACCGATTGTTACAGTGATGTTTAAATCTACATAGACCAATTCTAGGTGAGTAGTACATTGGTATTACACAGCAGCATCCAAGAGAGGCAAGAGGTTAACGTAAGAACTATGAAAAACTTCTTCAAACAGTAATCATTTTATTTCATACTGTAATCTGTTTAATTTATAAAGAAAATACTAGGAAAACAACCAATAGGAATTGAGGCTTTCACGACCAGCATTACAAACAATGTCTGTACTTTCCGGGCTTGTACACCATGGTCCCAACATTTCACTGAAAAGTACGTTCAGCATATTCAAGGGTTCTGTATGGCTTCTACTGCAAGGAGGAATCTGAGCAGGTCAACAAAGCCTTGTAGCTTTACAAGTAAAAAAGTCTTATATTGTCCTTGGATGATGGCAGCCAATGCCTTATACCATTTCCACAGCCATAAACTCCCTGGAGTTCAAAACTAACAGAATACTTGTTTTATGCCAGCTTGCCATTCTAATATCAACGAACGAGGGGGCTGCTGGCATATATTGTCCAATTCTGTTACTCTTTGTAACCCAAGAGGGGGGTATATCAGTCAGTTAGCACTGCCCTCAACTGATTACCCATAGTACTCCGTAGTGTATCTAAATTCTATTACTGTTCCTGAGCCATCAGCCTATGAAATTGTCCTCACTGTTGGAGAATCATCATACTTAACCCTCTTCTTATACAGCGCAATGGCACCCATCTTCACGTCCAGACCTTGTGCAATGATGTCTCTGAAGCACACATTCTGGCAGGAAGTGGTGAAGGAGAATTGGCCTTCATTTGCCACATCTTGATTATACAGAGCAGTTTTCCTTTCTAGTTCAGGCAGCTCGTATTCCTGCTCAGCATCGTCTTCACAGTTTAGGCAAGTTACTAGGTCAGACCTGCTCTGCTGCTAGTCTTGGAACTTAGCACTCACTGGTTCTATCATAGTTTTACATAGCTTGCTCTGTAGTGAGATCATCTCTCTCCATGCATAGCTCCCGGAGAAAGACTACGAATGTTGTTTTCCAGGAAACATTCTACTGGAGATATTATGAAGATATGTTTTCTGCAATTGCATGCATGCACACACACATGCACACACACAGTGAGTGAGTGTGCTCGCACTCTATATTCTTTTTTTTTTTTTTTTTCCTGCCCTACATGGAGAAACATGAGGAAAAGGATGATATTCAGCAATAAGGAATATGGCATACTTTGAACATCTCATCTGAGAGGCTAATATCTTATTTACTCAAGTTTAGCTTAGCTCTTACTTGACAGACATGTATTATTTTATGACAAAATCTTACCCACTTATTACAGCTTGCAAGAAAGATAAGGAAATAAACTTTTGCAGTTTTATGTGACTATTAATATGATCTTAACCACAGGACCTCCATTTTTACATGGAATCTGAACCATAAGAACTTGGCATATAATTTTAAAATCTCGTATGCATTGGCCAGGATTTGATCCATGGCCACCATGGTGAGAAGCCAGTGACAGTGACACCTGGCTGTCATACACCTTGAAGTTAGTAACAATCAGGGTTCTTGTATTGTAAATTAAACACTTGAAGGCTGCACTTCTCCTGTCATTTCCCAAGATCTTGACTGTGACATTCTTCCTTGATCAACCATTCTTTGTGTTGTAAGTAGGGACAGGATTTTGGGCACTAATAGGTTAGAATGCAAATGTATTTAAGAAAGGCAGAAGTATCATCTGGCCTGTTCTATTTTTATGTAGATGAGTTGCATAAATTTTAGGGGTTCTATCAGTCCATACCCCTAATATTTATGCAAATATCACTGCAAAACCATTGTAAACCACTCTTTTTCCAAACTCTAGACATTAGTGAGAAGGTTAAAGCATGATCTAAAGAAGCACTACGTTCTAGCATGTGTATGGTGCATTTACGCGTATATGCAAGAGACTGCATTTACATGTATTATGTTGTATGTATTAGGTACATTTCATTATATGGTCTGTATGGCAGCATATCACAATTATTGTTTTATTTGCTGTTGTTGCACACTTCATGTCCATAATTTCCATATGTCGTGCTTCATCCGTTTCTGTCATCCAGTGTTAACAAGATTTTAGAGGTGGTGACGTGTGATATTTGTCTGTGACTGTTAACTGACCAGGGTGGTTTCATTGTATTTATGTCTAATAATTGTGTTGGCAAATGAAGATGGTTCTCTTTCCTTGTCAAGCTCCCCAAACCACAGTTGGACACTCGTGGCTGTATGCATAGGAACATTACCATCATGGTTAATGTCCTCTTCAGGAAATTGCTGTTCTGCTACATGTTCTGTTTATGAAGTGTACCACTGTTTTAGTAGATATGGGATTTAGGGTTTGATCATTTAACTCTGAAGTCACCTTGAGTTAAGTTCTTTTGTTTCCATTCCCAATCATCTTTAGACCTCTCCTCTTTCATATTTTTTTTTCTCCTATTATTTGATTCTAGAAAAAAAAAAGTAATTATGTAAACGGTTAAATATCATAGCTCTGGATACACATTCAGTATACTGAATATATGACTGACCATATTCACAAACTATTTATTATTTCAGTAATTTCTATGTAATGTATGTACGTATGTATGCTTCTTCACAATTAATATATTGTAACGTTTCTATCACCTTATTTACGTAAATGTTTCGTAGAAGAAGAAGGCATCATTTTAATGACGAAACAATGAATTAAACTATTAGCGAACCACCGGTGTTTAACTTTTCATTTGTTTTAGGGCTTATGCGTATGGGTGACTACAGCTTGGATAAAAGATTGGCAGATGTCTATCAGAGTTCTGTGCAGGATAGGCAGGAAAACACCTATCCACCTTCCCTTGGTCGTGGTGGCAAAAAAGCAGATATTTATCGTTTGGGGATTCTGACTCTTTCTCTGAGTAAGGGATGTATCATCACAGACGTTTTACCTGATTTACCTTCTTCGCTTCAATCGGATCTGAAGGATTTCCTTTCCAAGTATGTATATCCTCTGTAAAATTAATGATTATATCCTGCATGTTTGACTGCTAAAATGGAAATTTTATTGACACTTCTTCATAACAAGGTGCCTGACGAAAGATGAAATGCAGCGGTGGAGTGCTGCTCAGTTGACGGAACACCAGTTTGTGAAACCTCCAGTTGATCACGGTTTGAGTCCCCAGCGAAGTTTTGAGGAACATTGTGTAAGTGTCTTTATTAGTTTGCTCTTCAGTTTTTCCATAAGAATGTTTATGTTCAGTAACACTGATAACTAGATCTAGGTTAGTTAAGCAACATCAACTATTTTGATTGATTGAATCTGAGATGCAGTGGATCAATAAAGTTAAGAGTACTCTTAATTAAAAAGGGTAACTAGCACAATAACAGTCAAGAAAAATAACAAGAAAGTACTCGAAAGAATTTAATATACGACTCTTAAAGGGAAACAAACTTACCTTCGTCTCAGCAATCCACAGGAAACAACTATCGGAAGTTCACAAATAAATAAATGAATGAAGAGGAGTGGATACACTATAGTTACATTAATGAAAGCACTGCATTAGTTGAAACACACTATCAAATAAATAAAACCATTCACAATATAGAAATGGATTTATTAAAATTAAAAATCAATTAAATTATGGAGAAATAATTTAAATTATTAATTACATAAATTATGTCATCAGTTTGTCCAGCTGCATTGTTGCTTCTCCATGAGTCACTGTTTCTTCTGATGGAGCACCGGTTTCATTTTCGAATTCACCATCACTCTCGTCATTACCTGTCGAGGAACAAGAGGCAATAATTTATTAATCTGTCATTATACTGTAGCCTAAATTACAGTAATTTTTCAGCCAGTCATTTACGTTGTTCACATCTACGTCCGAACATCCGGGAATGCGTGCAGATGTATCAAGGACCTCAGAAGAGTCCACCATTTCCCATTCTCATTTCCAGGCGATTGCCGGGACGGTACCTTTTATAGACCATGGGTGACTTACTTTGAATTCCTTTCCTTAACTATCATTGACGGAAAAGACATTCAAGAAGAATCGACCCCGTAAAAGAAATACTGTGCAAGTAAAAATAATTTTTTATTATTTTTGATCCAGATGAACTGGAGATCCAGATTAATGAGGGCTGGATAAACGACGTTCTTGTGTACCTATGTACAGTACTTGGCATGTAAGGCTATACACTAAAAAATAAAAAATAAATTAAAAAAGCAAATATCGCCGCCCTGTTCTCTTTTTATTTTTTAAATGGCTCATCACTGCTGCCAACTTCACTAGTTACATATTGAAATTACGAGACATAACCATCCACAAACTAACCTCAGTATAAGTATCAATAACGGAGGTTCTCTTACCCAAGTAAATGATCAATCAAGATATTCATAATTAAGACGTTTTCAAGCTCGTTGAGGAATTAAGGAAATAAACATTCTCTCTCACCCTCACTCAATTTAATGTTATATATTTCTGCTTTTGTTTTGATATACGAATTACTATAACCATATTCTTTGTTGTTTGCCTTGTGTAAATAATTTAGCTCCCTTCATGAAATTTGCTATTACTTGCCGGACTGAAGTGAAACCACGCTGTATTAGTATGCACAAGCAAATAAGCTCATTGGACAAAAAATTTGTCATCCTAGTGCACACGCACAGATGGATCGTTAAGCCTGCACATATGGCGCAGTGAACAAGTCCCATACTCAACTGCACGTGCACTGTCTCGACATGAGCATATGGCAGTAGCGATCAGTGAGACATTGATATTTCATACAATAGAGGGAAATTTGATTGATCCACCTTTTTTCAATACATAATATGTTGTTAATATGATCACAACATTTTTATTTAGTACCGGTTTTGTTGTCTATGGACTCCATCATCAGCCAAAACAGGTTGTATGAACAAAGATATACAAGTTTGTAGTACGTATAATAAACCCTTGATTATAAGTAACATTGATAGGATGAAGTAAATATACAAGCTTAAAAAGTTATGTGCTTGTTTGTCAAAGTATAAAATGAAAGTGAAGATATTAACAAATGTATAAAAACTTTGATCACTTTAGAATTGTTAAAAAGTCTCAAGCGTAGCGCTGCTAAACACTGGGTGAAAATAAAATGTAGACATCCAAAACAGACGTAGAATGCAGTCCTTCCACAGAATATTGATGTAACATAAGTAAGTTTAATGGTGGCTTGTTATGTCGACTCATAAGAAGAATGTATTGAATAGGTTGGAGTCCAATAAATTCTCTTATATTATTATTCATAAGAAGAAGCCGTCTAATCTTGGTATGGCGAAAGGAGACGGATGTATCAACTCTCAGTCCCAGGAATTTGGAACTATAAACGATTAAAAGAAAGTCAACGTCGACCAAATAAGTGACAAAACGGAAGAAAGAAGATATCAGTGCTGTAGGCGTTATGGTAATAACAACAGTGGAGTTAATCTGTCAGTTTTCGAGCATCAAATTCATCACTCATCTCTGCATGCAATAGTGAGGTTAAGTTCAACAAACTATAACACTACACAAACCACGCACTTCAACAATAAATCCATCTAAAAGTGTTACCACCGGGCGAGTTGGCCGTGCGCGTAGAGGCGCGCGGCTGTGAGCTTGCATCCGGGAGATAGTAGGTTCGAATCCCACTATCGGCAGCCCTGAAGATGGTTTTCCGTGGTTTCCCATTTTCACACCAGGCAAATGCTGGGGCTGTACCTTAATTAAGGCCACGGCCGCTTCCTTCCAACTCCTAGGCCTTTCCTATCCCATCGTCGCCATAAGACCTATCTGTGTCAGTGCGACGTAAAGCCCCTAGCAAAAAAAAAAAAAAAAAGTGTTACCACAGATAGCACAAACCGAGTAAACTCGCCCTGAATGGAAAATTCTAAATTCCCATGGAGGGAATTAGATATTTTTCACCAATAAAGCATGTCAAAAACATATCGGATGTAAGGCTTTTCAGGCGTTTCCTCTATTAACCAGCGTTTTGTCTTAGGTCTGACACTAGACTCATCAGAGTGGGATGTGTCAGACCCTACCCACTGATGCTGGGTGTATGCAGGTGAACTTATCAGAAGCCTATATAAGAGGCACAGTCTGATAACTCTATTAACCAGTGTTAACGCAAACGCCTGAAAAGCCTTACATCTGAAATGTTTTTGACATGCTCTATTGGTGAAGAATATCTAATTCCCTCCATGGGAATTTAGAATTTTCCATTCAAAATTGCTAGGCGGGCAATAATTCCATTGTGGAGATTTATCTCCCGTATGCTGTTATCAGACTTTGCCTCTTATATAGGCTTCTGATAAGTTCACCTGCATCCACCAACAGCACGTCCCGCCTCATCATTTTTTCGGCTGGGTGGCCCTCAGCTCATCGCCAAGTCAGCCGGCCCAAGGAACAATAACTAGGCAGACGCCTCGTTGGCTGTTGCCTCACCTCTTCAACATGTTCTATACCTGTCTTATTGAGGGCGTGGACATATCCTACTCCGATCTCTTCATCCAGCTTGAACTTCGACGATCCGGCACTCCGGTCTTCGATGTTCTTCGGCTCCGTGAAGGATCCACTAATCAGCCTTCACAGCAAGTCTTTGCCTTTCTACTCCGTGCAGATACCACGGCAGCCCTCATCACCAATGGTGCGATCATCTACGACCGCCTCCATACAGTGGTTCCTACTCCTGAGGCACTCATAGGGGAATGCCGCCACCATCCTCACCCCATCACCACTGTTTTTGTCCAGCCCCCTTGTACTCTTCAACAGTTCCCACCCCCATAACGAACATCACCACCACTACTTCTACTACCACCACCGTCACTACTCCTGTCCTTACCATTCCGTGTACTTCTACTCTTTCTACTTCGACTAGCCACCCCTCTCCCATTATGTCCGCACCTACCACCCCCTTATCTACTGCATTGCCCAGCAGCCCCCTGCTGACTCCCTGGACACCGCCACCACTGCTCAGCCAGCCTCCACAAGAGAGTCTGGCGCCACCACGGCCCATCAACCACCTCCATCTTCGAGTTGTGTCCTTCGTGGTGTTGACCCAGCCATTACTGAACATGACCTCCAAACGGCAGGCGTCCCAGCACGGCAAACCTACCGAATATTCAACGCTCATGGTCCGACGTTCATGGTTCGCCTCCAACTTCCCTTCGATGAAGACGTCCACCAGTTGATCTCCAATGGCGTCCGACTTCACGGGCGAACCTACCGAGTGGAGCCTTCTCACTCCCCACCCTGTACTGTGCGCTCTCCTTCTCATCGCCCTCCTCCTAGCCCTCGACCAGCTCCGCCATCCACCCCACCACCGCAAGCCATCTACCATCCTGTTCCCCAACCTCCCTTCAAACTACCGCCTCTCACCATAATGGAACTTCTTCGCTTACTTGCCACTTCCATTATCAACATCACAACCACCCTCTACTATTTAATCTTGCAACATTACTCTTGTCCTTCTCCTTATAACCTCCTACCGAGCCCTCAACCTGTACCTGCGCAATTGATGTAAACACTCTTGTATGTAATTTTCTGAACACATATCTTTTTCTTAATATTGCATGCCCGAGATACAACGATCATTCTCTTATCCTATGGTGTTCGTTGGGTTCTGCTTGGGCGGGGTGCTTTGTGGGTCTTTCCTTGGGGTGCAGCTTGTTGTCGCGGTGCCTTCGCGCCACTCCATTCTTTTCTCCTTTACTTGTATGTACAATACATACACCCACATTTCTTATTTTTTACTTTCTTGTCCTTTCATTGGCTGAAGAGCTCCTCGTTGAGCTGATGGCCCGCCCCCTCCTCATCTGAGGAGAGGGAATGAAATGACCTGCTGATGATGATGTTCACCTGAATACACCCAGCGTCAGTGGGTAGGGTCTGACACATCCCACTCTGATGAGTCTAGTGTCAGACCTAAGACGAAACGCTGGTTAATAGAGCAAACACCTGAAAAGCCTTACTTCTGATATGTTTTTAAACTTACGCCACCGACAAATCGCCCCACATAAGAGAAAAAATCCACAGTTGCAATAAGTGCGTTCAAAGATTTACCACTACCGCACAAACTGACTCACACAGGAGAGAATCTGCACAGTTGCATTAAATGCGGTCTGACATTCATTGATATATATATATATATATATATATGTCCTCGTCTCTCCTAATGCTGCTCTCTTCGAGTTGCGTGGTAGCTTCTAACTCTATTGTCTATTGACTCAAAACACGAAGATGCGGACAGAAACCAGAGCAAGACGACACCTACAGACTGACCAGCTGAAATATGTGTAGATATTGGCAGTAACCAGTGACCACTGACATCTGCAGGCCAACTAGATGAAACACAACAGACCAAAGACCCCATTGACAGACGGAATATAGAGGCACATGACGGCCGAACACGTAAGACAGACGCAAACACAAAAATGGAAAAACAAATCACGGAAAAAGTAAACCACCAGATACAAATTGTGATAGAAAACCTCTCAAACAAAATCACAAAGCTGATTAAAGATGAAATTAAAAACGCATTGCAGCAGGATACAGAACCTCCCCAACGGCCCACGACAATAGAGCTAGAAGCTACCACGCAACTCGAAGAGAGCAGCATTAGGAGAGACGAGGACAATGAGGGCTTTACAATAAAACAGGGGAGAAGACACAGGGAACGACAGTCTCTAGAAGGAAACGCAGAGACAAACAGAACCGGCAGCAACCCCATAACTGGAAACCCCATGGAAGCAGAAGACCGACAAAATATGAAGACAGACGAACACCAAAGGCAAACAAATCAGAGGGACCGACAACCCAGAAACTTACAAGTTGCCAGCAGAACACCGACCCCCGTCTCTAAAATAGGAAGAGGAGAAAAGGCAAGTAGACTAAAGCCTGCAGTGAAACTATACTGGCTTTTTCTGGCTCGTCTGGATGAGAGGACCACACCCGAAGACATCACGGAACACCTAAAAGAGAAAGGCATCAAGGAAGTAAAAGAATGCGTGGAATTAAATACCAGAGGAAGAAACAAATGCTTCAAACTTGCAGTCGACGAACGCATCAAACACGAAGTTGAGAGGGAGGAATTATGGCCTAAAGGAGTAATCTTCCGACTGTATCAATTTTGCAATTGACTACAATCAAAGAAGAAGAGTGACATTAAAATCACGTTTGGAACGTGGAAGGACTAAAATCTCTTCTAAATATTTTACCAGACGACATAATATCCAGTAATGACATTCTGATCTTCTGCGAAACCCTTTTACATGAACCTTGGAACATACATGGTTTCCACGCTGCACATGCCCTGGCCAAAGCCGGGCCAAAAGGAAGACCGCCAGGTGGAGTCTCGTGCTACTACAATCCAGCACTAGGACAAGCGACTCACATAGAGCCAAGAGAAAACACTGTAATAGTACAATTAAAAAATCTTCAAATCGTAGGAATCTATATAAGACCCCAGTGCTCAGCAGACGAAGTGATAGAAATCGTAATGACTGCACTGAACGAAACTGACACAGAGATTCCAACCCTGCTGGCAGGAGATCTAAACTGCCGAATAGACAGACTGAACAACAAATCAGAGGCACTATTTGAACTACTGGAAGAGGAAGGCTTCATCCTCAGCAACGAAGCACAGGGTAAAACATACATCTCCCACAACGGCTCGAGCACTATAGACCTTGTATTCTACCGCGGAAATGACCCAAAGCTCAAAACCATAACTACCATCACAGAGTCAGCAGGCACACCTATAAGGAAACATCTCCCAGTAAGAGCAGAATTCCAGATAATATCGACGGAGAGAACCACACAAAATAAGCAGTGATGGACGCCAAGAAAAATAGTTCCCGATCTACTAGTTCAGAACATAAACGTGGAATAAATACTGAACACAATAGAAAGGGGCAACATTGATCTTGCACAGAGGAACCTAACTGAATCTCTGATGCAGTCTGCATCCCCAAAACCGACAAAGAGGAAAAGCAAATCCTGGTTGGACAGTGAATGCTACACAGCATGCAACCTGGTCCTGGAAAAACTGAATGACCTGAAAAAGATAGACACAAACAACGACATGCAAAGGCTCAAATATGTACATGCGAGAATGAGATATACCTCGCTCCTGAAGGCTAAGAAACAACAGTATACCCAGGCCAAAGAAGAAGAATTAATACGAGAAGCAAATCCCTACAAAGTCCTAGAGCCACGGAGAACCAAGGTGATCCCAAGCATCTCATTGACAACATGGGAAAACCACTTTGCAAATATACTTCAGAAGAAGAAAATGCAATACCATGCAAAAGGAAGTACCCCGCTAATGGAAGAAGAAAGAATAACAGAAGACGAAGTTTGGCAAGCAATTGAAAGGAGCAAACCTCGAAAAGCAGCTGGCCCAGACAATATCTCGAACGAGCTGATGAAAGGATCAATGATATATACCATTAAGTTATGGACAGCCCTATACAACAAGTGCCTAGAAATCATGGACACCCCTGCAGTGTGGAGAGAATCGACGGTCAAGGTGATCTACAAAGTAAAGGACCACAGAACACCCCAGAATCCTACAGAGGGATAGCTTTGGAATGTGCACCATTCAATATAATGAACAATATCTTACTCAAAAAGATCCATGACAACATAATGGCAGTTATACCTCAGAAACAGTACGGCTTTACTCCCGGAAGATCAACTATACAAGCGGTGGTACACGTACTCCAGTTCATAAGCGAAGCCCTGGCTAAACCCAAAGGCCATGCATATGCAGCAGTCGTTGATTACAAACAAGCTTTTGAGGAGGTAAACAGGGATAGAATACTGGAAAAACTAAAGCCTGTGTTAGACGAAGAAAGTCAGATCTTTCAGTTCATAGCAAGCATTCTCCGAGAAAATACAATCAGAATCCACGATGGCCGAATCCAATCCAAAGGAATCCAGCAAACAAACAGAGCACTCCAGGGAGATCCTATAAGCCCCATTATGTTTAACGTACTTACCCATGATGTGATACAATGGATACAAACAGAAGAAGTGAGGATGTGGTTGTACACTGATGACATGATCCTGTTCTCAGAAAGAAGAGAAGCCGTAAACAAATTGGAAGAGTGGTCCCAAGAAAATGACCTAGTTATAAATAGGGAAAAGACAAAAATAATGAAATTCAGAAAAGGAGGAAATAGATTCATTTGCGGGGAAGAAGTACTAGAAATAGTCAAAAGCTACAAGTACCTAGGACTCACACTGCAAGTGACAGGACATGCCTTTTCCAAGCACATTGAAGACAGAGCTGTAAGAGCAATAAAGGTGACTTGCGAGATAAAGAAACTGAATCTACTATCCGTCACAACAGCCCTGAGACTATTTGACATAAAGGTTGCTCCCATTGCCTCATATGGCATACAGCTTATATGGAACCACCTCACATACTCAAATCTGAAGCGATTAGAGGGAATTAAAACAGCCTACCTGAAAAGAATGCTCTGTGTCTCAAAATACACGCTAAACAGAATAACGTATATCCTGGCAGGCACAACCTTCTTTATAGAAGACCTGATGAAAGCTCATAATCTGATACCAACACCACAAAGCACCAGATTCCTAGAAGACAGGCGAGAGAAAGCGAGGGACATCAATCCCGGACTCCTCACCACCCCAGCAATGACAAGCAGCGAATGGAAAAAGGCCAACCACCAACTGTGCCATTTATATACAAGAGTGACAGCCCACAGACTACATCACCGAATATGTTCAACCAAGGGATACCCCAGCCCCACCGACAGATATCAGTGCACCATATTTGGAGGACCATGCAACATGTATCATATCGTTGAGTGCAAACACAGGACATTGACTTTGTCACACTATGCAAATGATGCTAATTTTGTTTAATTAATTAATACCTTGTACACAATGTGTTTAATAATATATAATATAAGTAGAAGCCGTCAATTATGAGGTATTACATGTGATAAATATCATTCTTGATCCGTATTGATGATACTTGAATGGAATAATATCAATAAGTTAATTTATTGAATTTACCACCTAATCAATACAAAATGTCATACTTTAGTTGGTTTACTTTGGCATATTAACTAAAATGGTACATGTTTCGCCTTGAATTCAGGCATCATCAGCCATTATTTTAACTTAAAAATAGAAACAGGCATCTGATTTATATATACATGAAATAAAATTAAAAAACCTTGGAGAGAATAAAATTACAATTAACATATAGTAAAAGATTAAAGTTAAGTTGGTTATAAAGATATTACAATGAGTCAGTCAAATTACAATTGGTGAAAGTAATGGTGATATGATATTAGAAGGTTTCTATTATAATTAAAAAGAAAGAACAAAGCAACAGTTTGTCATAAACGAGTGATAGGATTGCTAAAAATTATGTTGGCCGACCAGCGGTTACAACGAAAACGACAATGATAGTCGTATTTAATAAAAATGTAGCTTAAAATAATAGTGAAATACGGTCATGTGACTGTCAATACTTGTTGACTAAAGATAAATCGAAAGTCAATGGCATATGGAGATATGGTTCAGTTTAATAAAAATAAAAATACAAAGTTGAATAACAATGTTTGAATAGGGCCTTTATGGACCATCTCAATTTGTTGCAAATACTGCAATGTTCATAAGAATGTGTGGATGATTGACATTCGAGTCGATACAGAAATGTTACAGTTGAATCATTAAAAGGAAACAAAAAACGTGGTGTTAATTGAGTGAAAAATCGTAATTGAATGTTAAAGTGAAGATTGTGTACACTTACCATTAGACTAAGAGAGGGTAGTTTGTTACGTTATTACGTTATTAAGTGATCGTTATTGTCGACTGTCTGCTTCTTACTGCGAGTGTTGTAACAGTATGTTTGAGTTGGAGGTAGAACTGTTTGCAAAGGTGTGGCTATGGGCTTGTTTGTAGTGCTTGGAGGGGAGTTGCTATTGGCGGAAGAGAGAGGGGGAAGTGTTCTGCTGTGCGTGTTGTAACGGTGAGATGCCGTTGGAGGGAGCGAAAATACAGTGGGTGTGGCTAAGGGTCTATTGGTAGCATTTGAATTAGAGGTAATGGTGGTGAGGGGAAGGGGGGGGATTGTGTTAGTTGTAGAGGAGGTAGGGGGGCTTATTGATTTGAGGTTGAAAACTTTTAGGAATATATTGGTGAGGGGAATTGAATCTTGTAATAGACATAAAGTCTGTTCGTATAAGGGGCTTTTTTTTTTATCAATGATATCGTTTAAGTTCTTATCTTTGTTGAAATGTTGGTCTAGGAAAATGAATAAATTTTCATACTCAGTCATAAGTTTACTTTTGTTGACTCTTTTAAGGATATGAAGGTCTTGTTCTATAGTGGTAAATTTGTGTCCTGTGTCCCTCATGTGATTGGTCATTGCTGAAAATTTGTTATGTCTTTGTGCATTATAATGTTCGGCGTATCTAGTGGAGAAGCTGCGGCCAGTTTGGCCAACATAGGAAAAATTGCATGTGGAGCATTTTAGTCTGTATATTCCTGATCCAGAGTAACTATTGTCTGTGATGTTAATAGAGTTATGATTAAAGAATAGATTACGATTAGTGTTTTTTGTTGTATAGGCTATTTTTACATCATGCTTCATTAGTGAATTGGATATCGGATAAATACCATAGTTATTGAATGTGAATTTAGCGTATTTTGGTTTAACGGGTTTCAGTGGAGTTAAATTTGTAGCTAATTTTAATTTGGTTTTATTGATGATTTTATCAATTATATCTGTATGAAATCCATTGAATTTAGCTATTTCTTTAATGAATTGTAATTCTTTCTTTAAATTACTGGGGGACATAGGGATTTTTAATGCCCTATATATTAGACTGTGATAAGTGGCTTTTTTATGTGAGTTGGGATGTAAAGAATCATTTTTTATGGTTGTTGGAGAAAAGGTGGGTTTTCTGTATATTTGGAAGTCGAACTTGTTTGATAATCGTGTGATTTTGATGTCTAAGAAATTTAAAGAGCTGTTGATTTCATCTTCTTTAGTGAATTTAATGTTATTGTCCAAATTGTTGAGGAAGGATAATATGTTGTCACTGTTATTGATTTGTTTATCTATGATTGCTATGGTATCATCGACATAACGATGCCAAAGACAGAGTCCGTTGATGTTATTGATAATTTTGCTGTGTTCGAGGTTATCCAAGTATATTATTATTTATAAATTTCATTTTCCGTATTGACAGACTCAAAGTATAGATAAGAAATGTGTTTTTCCACCATTCAATACACAATTTATTTTAATAGATTAAGCTAGTACCGGTTTCGGCTCTTTAACGGCCATCA
Organism: Anabrus simplex; assembly: GCF_040414725.1. Lineage (NCBI taxonomy): Eukaryota > Metazoa > Arthropoda > Insecta > Orthoptera > Tettigoniidae > Anabrus > Anabrus simplex. The sequence continues at coordinate 271,093,299 of NC_090266.1, forward strand.
TCAGCTAGTACATGTTTTGTTTTAGCCATTAGACAATACACAAGTTGTTATTGTATTAGGCATCCGGATGTCTAATGGGGGATGGAAATGTATATAATAGCATATAATTAAAATATCAGTGGTCAGGTTAAAAAGTTACAAATAGAGCATGAGTATGCAAAACATATTAAAAACACACAGGTCACAATGTATAACATTTAAAAAGTTTCAACACATTAAAATAGTACGTATGGGTAGACACTTGTTAAAATTTTCAATTTATGCTATGTGGATTCCATTCTTCTGTCCTCTGTGCAGATCCTTCTAAGTAATGTTGATTTTAGTTGCGTAGGGTAATCTTCGAGGACATTTTGAAACTAGTGTACGTCTTAATGATGTGGGCCTTTGTCATGATGAAGTTTTGTTATGTTATATATCCCAACTTGTGATATACTATGGCAAGTTTCAATACAGCAAACAGCAGGTCTCGAGCATGTATTTAGAAGTAGTCGGTGGTAACACTTCTCTCGTCTATGTTTGTTCTTGTAGTCTGTAAAGATAAGGTGATATAAGTATGCCGGTAGTGTGTGCATGAAGGAATGCCTAGTGTGTGTATGGAAAGAGTACTTACTATAGTTGTTGTGGAAGTCTTGTGTTGATGTGTTTTTGAAGGCTTGTTGTGTTCTACTGCGAGTGAGTCTGGGGCTCATATTAGCTGTGGAGGGGAATGTAGGTGGAGGGGAAGAAGGAGTGGCCGTTGGAGAAGTAGGGGCGGGGTCAGGCTTGTGATTCGTTGGTTTGTTAGAGCGTGTGTTTACTATTTTTAAAAAAGCACTATACATTTTTAGCAAACAAAACAATACTAAACTCAATAGATTTTTGCAATAGAACCAAAGAGCTAAAGATCGAACAACACCATACCCTTGCTTCATTTGACATAATAAATATGTACCCTAACATTCCTGTTAAACAAACAATCAAAATAATAGAATCTAACCTAAAAAACAATAGCAACTTGAGCACCTTAGAAATAAACGAATTCATAAACTTACTTGAATTCGCCATAAACAATAACTATTTCAGATTTCACGATACCATTTATCAGCAACAAGGCCTACCTATGGGGTCTCCTGCCTCCGGAATATTAGCAGAAATATATATAGATAACTTAGAATACACGTCAATCAAAGAAATAGATAATATATATTTTTGGTGCAGATTTGTTGACGATGTCTTCGTAGTTTTAGATAATAGATCCACTGACGCACAAACTATACTAGACAAGCTTAACACTCTAGATCCCCAAATTAAATTCACCAAAGAAACCGAAAATAACCGTGCACTAAATTACCTAGACTTAACAATAACCAGACACAACAACCACTTATCTTACAAGATCTACAGGAAACCCACACACACCTCAAACACCATAAAAAATGATTCCATTCATCCCAATACACATAAAAGAGCAGCCTATTATAGTATGATTTATAGAGCCTTTAACATCCCAATGACAACAGAAGACCAAAATAATGAATTGAAGTTAATCCACGACATAGCTAAACACAACGGATACAGCAAAGAAATGGTCAACAAAATCATTCACAAAATAAAATCACAACCTAAAACTAAATTAGCAAAAACAGCCAAACCCAAAAAAGACTATGCCCTATTTACCTTCAACAACACCCACATATATACTATAACTAATATTTTCAAGAAGTACAACATAAAAACAGTATTCAAAACCACACACAATAGTACCAACATTATACATAACACAAAAACAGTCAATAATAACAATAAATACAACCAATCAGGTGTCTACCGTATCAAATGTAACAACTGTGACATAAGTTACATAGGACGTACAGGCAGAAACTTCACCATCCGCTACAATGAACATATAAATGCAGTAAAACATAACCATTTCTCATCAATAGGCCAACATGGAGAAGAATCCAAGCATAGTTTCACAAACATCAACAACGACATGACGATACTAAATATAAACTCCAAGGGCCCCCTGCTCAACATAACCGAAGATTTCTACATTTCTTTAGACCAATACGCCAACCCCAATCATAATATTAATGATATTAATGAAAAAACCAGCATTATTTTTGACAAAGCCATTCCGACATTAAAGAATGATTATCTCAAAATAGTAAACACACGCTCTAACAAACCAACGAATCACAAGCCTGACCCCGCCCCTACTTCTCCAACGGCCACTCCTTCTTCCCCTCCACCTACATTCCCCTCCACAGCTAATATGAGCCCCAGACTCACTCGCAGTAGAACACAACAAGCCTTCAAAAACACATCAACACAAGACTTCCACAACAACTATAGTAAGTACTCTTTCCATACACACACTAGGCATTCCTTCATGCACACACTACCGGCATACTTATATCACCTTATCTTTACAGACTACAAGAACAAACATAGACGAGAGAAGTGTTACCACCGACTACTTCTAAATACATGCTCGAGACCTGCTGTTTGCTGTATTGAAACTTGCCATAGTATATCACAAGTTGGGATATATAACATAACAAAACTTCATCATGACAAAGGCCCACATCATTAAGACGTACACTAGTTTCAAAATGTCCTCGAAGATTACCCTACGCAACTAAAATCAACATTACTTAGAAGGATCTGCACAGAGGACAGAAGAATGGAATCCACATAGCATAAATTGAAAATTTTAACAAGTGTCTACCCATACGTACTATTTTAATGTGTTGAAACTTTTTAAATGTTATACATTGTGACCTGTGTGTTTTTAATATGTTTTGCATACTCATGCTCTATTTGTAACTTTTTAACCTGACCACTGATATTTTAATTATATGCTATTATATACATTTCCATCCCCCATTAGACATCCGGATGCCTAATACAATAACAACTTGTGTATTGTCTAATGGCTAAAACAAAACATGTACTAGCTGATGAAGGCCGTTAAAGAGCCGAAACCGGTACTAGCTTAATCTATTAAAATAAATTGTGTATTGAATGGTGGAAAAACACATTTCTTATCTATACTATCCAAGTATATATCAGCTAATATTCCAGATAACGGGTCTCCCATCGCCAAACCTTCCTGTTTGTAAATTTTCTTATTGAAGGTGAAGTAATTATTGTTTAAAACGAAACTAAGTAATTTTAACCACTTATCAATTTCAATTTTACTCAATTTGCTGTTTCGATAGATCGTTCCTTATGACATTAATAGTATTATTGATAGGGATATTTGTATACATGTTGGTGATATCGAAAGAGCATAAAACGTGGTTTTGTTGTAGATTGAATTTATTTAGGGAATTGCAAAGTTCGATCGAGTTTTTTATGGGGTTGGAGTTGTTGAATTTGAAATGTTTTTTCAGGAATTTGTGTAGGAATTGAGAAGTTTTATAGGTAGGACTATTCATACTGTTAATTATAGGTCGAATGGGGACTTCCTTTTTATGAATTATGGGTAATGATCTTACTGTAGGTAACTTTGGGTTCATTATGGTTAATTTCTGATAATCGTGATCATTTAAAATAAAAGTAGAATTTTGGAGAAGGTTCTTTAAGTTGCGCTGTATTTTGTTTGTTGGATCTTCATTAATTATAGTATAGGTTTTGTCTGATAGAAAGGTTTCTGTTTTATCTATGTAATCTTGTTTATTCATTATTACTATGGTGTTGCCTGTATCTGCTTTGGTTATTACTACATTACTATTATGGATTTTAGATTTCAGATTTAGGATTTGTTTTGAGATGTTGTAGTTGTTGTTAGATGTTATCTCATTAAACAATGTTGGGAGTCTCTTTTTTTTTCATAACGTACGTCATTTTGCTTCTCAATCGGAATTTGTTTATCAATATTAGTTTCGGTTTCAGCGATGGTAGTAATTATGTCGTCTGCTTTTTTGTGATTAGGCCAATTATATTTAATACCCTTATCCAATAGATTCATCTCTTGTTTGGAGAAGGCAGTATTAGAAAGATTGATAGTAGTGGAAATGTTAGTCAAATGGGAAGGGGGCACTTTGTTAGTTGTGTTATGGTTGGAAGTTTTGCGTTTGTTTTCTTGTAAACAAGATAATTTATGGTTTAGGGTTTAGTCTCTCCAAGGTTTTTTAATTTTATTTCATTTCATGTATATATAAATCAGATGCCTGTTTCTATTTTTAAGTTAAAATAATGGCTGATGATGCCTGAATTCAAGGCGAAACATGTACCATTTTAGTTAATATGCCAAAGTAAACCAACTAAAGTATGACATTTTGTATTGATTAGGTGGTAAATTCAATAAATTAACTTATTGATATTCCATTCAAGTATCATCAATACGGATCAAGAATGATATTTATCACATGTAATATTAATGCCAACCAGGCAATGATAAAACCTAATAAGTATTTGAACCTAGGAATTAAAATAGGCAAGATTTCTAGAGATATTAAGTTTCTTAAAGATTGCTTGAAATTAGAGTTGGTTCCTAAGTTTCTCAAATCTTTGCAATGAAAAGGTCATCCCCATTCAAAATCTAATGTCACTCAAAAGAAAGTAAACAGCATATGGTTAAAAAATGAAATCAAGCTATTATACAGGAAGAAATCTCTACTGAATTTACAATTATACAGGACACATTTGACCATCTCTCAAAAACTATCTCCACTTGAATGGAATTCATTTTTAAGGCACACTAACCTTAAACTATCTTACATATTAGACAGGAAACAGAAAACAATAAACCATAAATTATCTTGTTTACAAGAAAACAAACGCAAAACTTCCAACCATAACACAACTAACAAAGTGCCCCCTTCCCATTTGACTAACATTTCCACTACTATCAGTCTTTCTAATACTGCCTTCTCCAAACAAGAGATGAATCTATTGGATAAGGGTATTAAATATAATTGGCCTAATCACAAAAAAGCAGACGACATAATTACTACCATCGCTGAAACCGAAACTAATATTGATAAACAAATTCTGATTGAGAAGCAAAATGACGTATGTTATGAAGTAAAAAAGAGACTCCCAACATTGCTTAATGAGATAACATCTAACAACAACCACAACATCTCAAAACAAATCCTAAATCTGAAATCTAAAATCCATAATAGTAATGTAGTAATAACCAAAGCAGATAAAGGCAACACCATAGTAATAATGAATAAACAAGATTACATAGATAAAACAGAAACCTTTCTATCAGACAAAACCTATACTATAATTAATGAAGATCCAACAAACAAAATACAGCGCAACTTAAAGAACCTTCTCAAAAATTCTACTTTTATTTTAAATGATCACGATTATCAGAAATTAACCATAATGAACCCAAAGTTACCTACAGTAAGATCATTACCCATAATTCATAAAAAGGAAGTCCCCATTTGACCTATAATTAATAGTATGAATAGTCCTACCTATAAAACTTTTCAATTCCTACACAAATTCCTGAAAAAACATTTCAAATTCAACAACTCCAACCCCATAAAAAACTCGATCGAACTTTGCAATTCCCTAAATAAATTCAATCTACAACAAAACCACGTTTTATGCTCTTTCGATATCACCAACATGTATACAAATATCCCTATCAGTAATACTATTAATATCATAAGGAACAATCTATCGAAACATAGCAAATTGAGTAAAATCGAAATTGATGAGTGGTTAAAATTACTTAGTTTCGTTTTAAACAATAATTACTTCACCTTCAATAAGAAAATTTACAAACAGGAAGGTTTGGTGATGGGAGACCCGTTATCTGGAATGTTAGCTGATATATACTTGGATAACCTCGAACACAGCAAAATTATCAATAACATCAACGGACTCTGTCTTTGGCATCGTTATGTCGATGATACCATAGCAATCATAGATAAACAAATCAATAACAGTGACAACATATTATCCTTCCTCAACAATTTGGACAATAACATTAAATTCACTAAAGAAGATGAAATCAATAGCTCTTTAAATTTCTTAGACATCAAAATCACATGATTATCAAACAAGTTCGACTTCCAAATATACAGAAAACCCACCTTTTCTCCAACAAGCATAAAAAATGATTCTTTACATCCCAACTCACATAAAAAAGCCACTTATCACAGTCTAATATATAGGGCATTAAAAATCCCTATGTCCCCAAGTAATTTAAAGAAAGAATTACAATTCATTAAAGAAATAGCTAAATTCAATGGATTTCATACAGATATAATTGATAAAATCATCAATAAAACCAAATTAAAATTAGCTACAAATTTAACCCCATTGAAACCCGTTAAACCAAAATACGCTAAATTTATTTATTTATTGGTGACAAAAGGTCCCATGAGCCTCTGGCTCGTGATAGGGACAATACAGTACATACTTTTTTTTTTAAGGCGACACAATAATTACATTTCATATACAAAGGCTTTTCTGTAAGGTGACAAGTACATTTTTTTTTTTACATGTTAGGATCATAGTTTTTCAGAAGTATATTCAGATATTGCATGGCTGTAATATATTAAATATGGACAATATATATATTATTGAATTAATTAAAGCAAGTTATATAGAGATTATATCAGGATATCTGTAAAAGAGTAATATTCCTTCAGTTTTTTCTTAAAACATATAACCAATTTAGAGTTCTTTATAACAGGAAGTAACACATTATATTCCCTAAACATTGATGATTCTATGCCTTTCACTCCATATTTTACTGAATTAGAGTGAGAGGGATATATCCTTAATGATCCTCTAGTTTCATATCCATGAATTTCACTAAAATGGGAGAAGTTAACAGTAGAATGGGTTAATTTCCTGTCTAGCTTATACATAAAGACTGCTGATGAATATGCAATTTGTTTATGGAATGGCAGAATATTTGACTGAAAAAACTTCATGTGAGGGTTTGAGGAAGGGGAATCCATACATGATTTTGATGGCTCTTTTTTGTAGGATTTCCAAATTATTAATGTAATCTTTCCTACATCTTCCCCAAATAAAGCTTGCGTATGTTAGATGTGGGTGGATCATTGCATAATATATACACTTCAATTGTTGACGAGAAAAATTACTGTATCTTAATCTGTGCATTATTCCTATCAAAGGGGTAATTTTGCTGATTACATAATCAATATGGCTTTTCCAGGAAAGTGTTGAGTCTAATATTATACCAAGATACTTAGCTGAGTTGACTCGCTCTATTACTTGGTCCTTTAGGGTAACAGTGTTAGCCGCTGTTATCTTATGGGCTGTTTTATGAAAGATTAAGTATTTTGTTTTAGTCACATTTATGATCATTTTTTTAGATAAAGCGCAGTCCGATAACTTGTCCAAGTCACAATTTATGTCTTCCATAATTTGCGTTTCACATAGTCCTTTGTAAGTTATTAAGATATCATCAGCAAATACTTTACATTTCCCCTTTAGTGTTAGAGATTGTATGTCATTAATATAAATCAGAAATAGAATAGGACCTAGTACTGAGCCCTGCGGTACTCCCGTTTTTGTTTGCTGCTTAGAACTTTTAGTATCGTTAATCATCACATATTGTGTTCGATTTGATAAATAATTTTGGAACCATTTGTGTGCTAAGCCCCTAATTCCTGCTAATTTTAACTTGTTCAGAAGTATTTTGTGGTCAACCAGGTCAAATGCTTTTTTAAGATCTATGAGTAGCCCTGCTGCTAATTTATTTTCATCTAAGGTCTTTTGAACATCTATTACTGTATCAAATACAGCATTATCAGTTCCTCTATTTGGGAGAAACCCATATTGATTATTGGAAAAGTAATTAGTTTTACACAGAAAATTTACCAATCTAATTTTTACTACCATTTCTATGAGTTTTCCAATTGCAGATAATATACTAATTGGTCTGTAATTGGATGGATCTGTGTTATCTCCTGATTTAAAGATAGGTACAATTCTGGCACATTTGAGTAATTGGGGTATTTCTCCACTGAGAATTGAACGGTTAATAATTTCCACAATATATGGCACTAAACTTTCAACACAGGTTTTTAACATGACATTGGTTATTTTATCTTCTGTTAAATTATTTTTATTTTTTAGAGAAGTGGTAATTTTGAGCACTTCACATTCATCAGTAGGAGACATGAAAATACTATTAGTTTGACTTTCAGCTCTTGTGCTGCCATGAACTTGCTCATCTTCAGGAAGACCTTTTCTTATATTTTCGGCTACATTAACGTATAGTTCATTTAGATTATTGCATATGTCCTCTGTGTTTGTAATGCTGACATCATTTACCACCAGATGGCTGATTTCATGTTTATGTCCAAGCTTCCTATTTATCACTTCATTGACTATATACCATGTTTCTTTTTGGTTTTTGCAATTCTGTAATCTGTGTTCATAATACCTTTTTTGTAACTCTCTCTTCAATTTGGTTATTTTATTACTGATCCTTTTGTATTCTTCAATTACTTCTGCAGAGGGGTTTTTTACTTTAGTTTTTGAAAACAGTGAGTCTTTGATGTGAATCAATGTTAGTAATTCTTGGGTAACCCAAGGTTTTAGGGGAATGTCTTTGGGGTTCTTTCCTTTTATTGAAATTGAGCTGGTTTCAATTCCTGTGCTAATATACTCAATAAATTTATTATAAGTTTTTATATCCATTTCCTCACATTTAAATTTATTTTGTAGGATATACTGATTTAAGTTGTTGTAATTTACAATTTGTTTACCATTATCTTTGATTATTAGTACTACTGGAACTGATTTTTCACTAGAAATTTCACATACCAGTAGGTAGTGATCACTTAAGTTATTTTTTATATTGAATACATGACATTTTTTACTACTATTTGTGACAAGTATGTGATCAATTAATGTGGAGGTTGTTTTCGTTACTCTAGTTGGGTATTTGTTATTACATGTTATATAGCCATAAGTTGTTATTAAATTGTCATACAAAGTTCTGTTTCTGGAGGTAGAAAGCAAGTCTATATTTGTATCTCCAAGTATTATTGAAGTATGCCCTGAACTGCTATTTAGGATATTTTCTAGATTAAACAAAAAACTTGGCGAGTTACTATCCTGCAGGTTATAAATGGTAATGATTTCATATCTTTGATTTCCTTTTGTAATCATGACTTGCAGTATGCTGTGAGATTTATTTATTTCATTTATGACATTGCTTTTCCATTTGTTTGAAACATAAAGCGAAACACCCCCACCTATCTGCTCTCTTACCACATGATGAGAAGTGTAGTTTTTTATTTCAAAAGCGTGGGTTAGTTTGTTGGTTAACCAATTTTCGGAGATTGCAAGAATATCTACTTCTTTAATCTGATCTAAGATAATTTGTATATTATCAAATTTATTTTTCATGCTTTGTGCATTTATGTGTAGGCCTTTCAATTCACATGATCTACTTTCTGAAACTCTATCTTTAATATAATCATTTAGGGTTTCACATTTAAATTCGTGTACTTTAAGAAATTTGTTTTCAGGATCCAGGTTTCGTTATGTAAGGACAAAAATTTGAAATTAAGAAAAGAAAGCTTGGAAATGAAGCGGGCACAACACAAGGAAAGGTTACCTCGTTGTTTTCAGATCAGCTGGAGTGAGCAAGTTCATGCAGAACTGCAGGGTTTGCCACTAGCCTCGAAGGACCATCCTGGAACTTACGGATATACACTTTACATTCAGTAACTATGGTATTTATCCGATATCCAATTCACTAATGAAGCACGATGTAAAAATAGCCTATACAACAAAAAACACTAATCGTAATCTATTCTTTAATCATACTTCTATTAACATCACAGACAATAGTTACTCTGGATCAGGAATATACAGACTAAAATGCTCCACATGCAATTTTTCCTATGTTGGCCAAACTGGCCGCAGCTTCTCCACTAGATACGCCGAACATTATAATGCACAAAGACATAACAAATTTTCAGCAATGACCAACCACATGAGGGACACAGGACACAAATTTACCACTATAGAACAAGACCTTCATATCCTTAAAAGAGTCAACAAAAGTAAACTTATGACTGAGTATGAAAATTTATTCATTTTCCTAGACCAACATTTCAACAAAGATAAGAACTTAAACGATATCATTGATAAAAAAAAGCCCCTTATACGAACAGACTTTATGTCTATTATAAGATTCAATTCCCCTCACCAATATATTCCTAAAAGTTTTCAACCTCAAATCAATAAGCCCCCCTACCTCCTCTACAACTAACACAATCCCCCCCCTTCCCCTCACCACCATTACCTCTAATTCAAATGCTACCAATAGACCCTTAGCCACACCCACTGTATTTTCGCTCCCTCCAACGGCATCTCACCGTTACAACACGCACAGCAGCACACTTCCCCCTCTCTCTTCCGCCAATAGCAACTCCCCTCCAAGCACTACAAACAAGCCCATAGCCACACCTTTGCAAACCGTTCTACCTCCAACTCAAACATACTGTTACAACACTCGCAGTAAGAAGCAGACAGTCGACAATAACGATCAGTTAATAACGTAATAACGTAACAAACTACCCTCTCTTAGTCTAATGGTAAGTGTACACAATCTTCACTTTAACATTCAATTACGATTTTTCACTCAATTAACACCACGTTTTTTGTTTCCTTTTAATGATTCAACTGTAACATTTCTGTATCGACTCGAATGTCAATCATCCACACATTCTTATGAACATTGCAGTATTTGCAACAAATTGAGATGGTCCATAAAGGCCCTATTCAAACATTGTTATTCAACTTTGTATTTTTATTTTTATTAAACTGAACCATATCTCCATATGCCATTGACTTTCGATTTATCTCTAGTCAACAAGTATTGACGGTCACATGACCGTATTTGACTATTATTTTAAGCTACATTTTTATTAAATACGACCATCATTGTCGTTTTCGTTGTAACCGCTGGTCGGCCAACATAATTTTTAGCAATCCTATCACTCGTTTATGACAAACTGTTGCTTTGTTCTTTCTTTTTAATTATAATAGAAACCTTCTAATGTCATATCACCATTACTTTCACCAATTGTAATTTGACTGACTCATTGTAATATCTTTATAACCAACTTAACTTTAATCTTTTACTATATGTTAATTGTAATTTTATTCTCTCCAAGGTTTTTTAATTTTATTTCATGTATATATAAATCAGATGCCTGTTTCTATTTTTAAGTTAAAATAATGGCTGATGATGCCTGAATTCAAGGTGAAACATGTACCATTTTAGTTAATATGCCAAAGTAAACCAACCAAAGTATGACATTTTGTATTGATTAGGTGGTAAATTCAATAAATTAAGTTGTTGATATTATTCCATTCAATTATGAGGTACTCAAAGAATTGGATTATGTTGCAGGCAAAAAGAGAGTGGTTATATGGTCAGAAAGTTCTTGATCCAATGCAGAGCGTGAAGTATGAAAAGAAAGTTAAGAGTTAAAATTAAATATTGGAAATACGGCAATTTTTGCCCTATTCACGCTCTGCATTGGATCGAGAACTTTCTGACCATATAACCACTCTCTTTTTGCCTGCAACATAATCCACTTCTTTGAGTACCTCATAATTGGCGGCTTCTTCTTATGAGACGACATTACAAGCCATCATTAAACTTACTTATGTTACATCAATATTCTGTGGAAGGATTGCATTCAGAGGCAAGTATTAAAACTTATTTTACCACCTATTCAATACTTAACAAGCAATGCAAAATTAGGATCTCATCCTTATTTTATTGCCTAATTATTATAACCTAGAACATGTTTTGTTCATTTTCTGAACATCTTCAGCCATTACGTCTTTACAAGGTTGATTGACAGTCGTCATACAGCTGAGAGCACAAGCAGAAACGTAAGCAGAAGTAGAAGGGATATGCCAACAAGCTAACTTACATAGTTTGGGAGAAACCACTACTCATCTATCAACAAAGTTTGAGTGTCCCCATTTGACCTAGGCCCTGCTTACGCACACAAGATTGTCAAACACTGGATAAGACAACATCAATATGTGATTTCAACAAATTCTAATAATAAAAATAAAATAAGAGTTGCAATATCCTAACCTTTAACAAATAACGGCGCATCGGGTGGACGTTTTTGAGGACGTAGAAAATAATAATTATGCCTAAGCTCATTTGTTTTGAGAGTGTATCATAGTTTCATTTCTAAATGGTACAACATGTGTAAAAGTTTCTGCCTGATTTTAACAAAATGTTTTTATGTTCAAACAATAAAAATTTTAAGTCAATTAGCAGTGTTAATAGATTGTGAAATGTAGTTATACCTAGACCAACTAATAGACATCGTATTTTTTAATATTAGAATAAGTGTTAATTACAAGCTCAACAAATTGACTTATCATATATCTTAATTGTACAACGTAATATATAAAGAATTATATTTAATAAGGTTTCTTAAAGATTGTTATTAATAAGTGTGTTAACGACAAATCATATATACAAATTCTAGATCAATGTTACCAATCAATCTTGTAAAGACATAATGGCTGAAGATGTTCAAGGAAATGAGCGAAACATGTTTCATGTTATAATAATTAGGCAATAAAATAAGGATGAGATCCTAATTTTGCATTGCTTGTTAAGTATTGAATCGGTGGTAAAATAAGTTTTAATATTTTCCTTTTAATAGATTTTCAATATGGGGGAAAATGAGAATAGTCTCTTGTAAGGACTGCATTCTACGTCTGTTTTGGATGTCTACGTTTTATTTTCACCCAGTGTTTAGCAGCGCTACGCTTGAGACTTTTTAACCATTCCAAAGTGATCAAGTTTTTAAACATTTGTTAATATCTTCACTTTCATTTTATACTTTGACCAAGAAGCACTTAACTTGTTAATAATTTTTTAAGCTTGTATTTTTACTTCATCCTATCAATGTTACTTATTATCAAGGGTTTACTATATGTACTACATACTTGTATATCTTTTTTCATTGGACCTGTTTTGGCTGATGATGGTGTCCATAGACACCGAAACCGGTACTGAATAAAATGTTGTGATCATATTAAAAACATATTATGTATTGAAAAAAGGTGGATTAATCAAATTTCCCTCTATTGTATGTTATCTCCTTTCAATATGGACCAGAGATGAAGTTTTTAGTGTTGATTGATATTTCAAGCGGACAGTGTACCTAAGCATAGGTAGATGTAAGGATGTGACTGGGTGGCAAAAAGGGGATATCGTGTTTGGGCCATGCCCATGGCCATGCTGTGTGTGAAGTTGCTGGATTTGTTGGTGTTTCACAGTAAAATGTTCAACGTGTCTACAAGCAGTGCACACGAAATATGTCAGAATTGTGGTCGGAGAAAGATCTTGATTGAGAGGGGCCGGAGACGCGTTTCATGGCTTGTGAATCAAAATCGCTTCCAAATCTGACAGGAATTGCTGCAATCATTGGATAAAAGTCCAACCCAACCTGTTAGTGAGAGATCATTGCAACGGGAACTGCATGCAGTGAACATTTGGAGGCAGTCACCTCATAAGAGTCCATTGTTCACACAGGCACATAAAGCTGCACTTCTTCAATAAGCTAGAAATCGTCAAATGTGGACAGTAGCTGACTGGTGGAATGTAATGTGATCTTATGAATCACATTTTTGCTTGTATTCCAATGACGCACATCGTTGAGTGCATCAAAGGGCAAATGAAGCGTTTCGTCTTGGATGTATGCAAGGTCAGGCTCAAGCCGGAGGTGGGTCTGTGATGTTTTGGGAGGGGTTTTCAAATCATGGATTGGGCCCGCTCACTGAGGTGACCACTAATATGAGTCAGGATGTTTGTTTAAACATTTTGGATGATCAGGGGTTGTCTTTCAGTCTTCATCTACATGATGGCTATGCTATTGATGCCCCGAATTTTAAAGATGACAGCAGCGAAGTTCATCGAGCTGGACGCATATGTGACTGGCTTTATGAACACTCCCCCACTCTGTTACATCTAGATTGGCCTGCAAAATCAGCTGACTTGAACCCATTTGAAAATCTGTGAGACATGTTGAAACAGTGGGTAAAATGCCAACATCGGCATCCCCGCAGTTTGGTGGAATTGCGCAATCAATTCCTCAGCGAGTGGCTTAACTTGGATATGATGTACCTGCACAACCTTGTGAACTCGCTTCCTAACCGAATCTGGGCGGTTATCAAGTCCAGAGGCGGAACCGGTGATTCCGGTGAGTTTATGATGTGTACATATGGCATAAGTTAATAAGAATACACAAAGGCTAAGTCTGCAAACCTTACCAAAGTCGTGACAAGACAAGGTTAGGTTATTAACGAAATTTCCTTCCATTTAAACTGGACTGACCATTATAAAGGAGATAACTTTGCTTTCCTTTTCAGAGTAGTTCTTGCAGATTTTTCTTGCTTCTTATACATCCTAGTTGAATTCTATGCATACAAAATGGTCAAATTAAGACCGTATTAATAAAATGCTGCATTCGTCATTTAACACCAAGTACGTTATTAAATGTATTATTCGAACATGCCACAATTCTACTCACCTGGTATTACCCAAACAGAAAAGAAAATTTGCTTTACTTACTCCCACACATGTAACACTGGTGATTTTCACAATACGATAGTGGCAGTACGTATCGGTCATTACTTAAGTTACAAAATTTATTTTTGCCTAAAATAGTACAAAATAATCAAAAATATGTATAACACAATTAATAAAAATCCAAAGCAATAATACGTTCTCTAGCAATAATTATACGGAAACCATCATCTTTCAGTATCACGCAAGAATTCGCAAGATATGTGTGTAGTTACGGCCAGCGTAAAGCTGCACGGAACGTGAAGCAACAGTCGGAACACTGAAATTCGCGCCCAATAATAACGTTCAAAGACTGCTGTTAGCTGAAGATTTTTCGGTCAATGTGAAATACACGTAACACGGTTACAATGGCAGTACAGGTGTTTAAAAGTAACTAATCCAAATATATGTTCAGCATTTGAATATATCGGTCTGTATTGCGAGTAATTAGGGCCAGGATAAAACTTCACGGCACGTGAAAAAGCAGTCTGAACTCTAACACAGGCACCCAGAAAATCATGTCTAAATGTTGTTTTTTAGGATGATAATGTTTTCATTCATTCTGAAATACACCTGTTACAATTACACTGGCAGTAGATGTGTTTACAAATGTCACAATGTTATTTCCACCAATTAAAAATATACTCGCACAGTTGAAGAAATATTTGTCGGTACTCTACGTACAAAATATACAAGGGGAACACGGAAATTTAAAAAAACCTATACCAGCAAAACACGAAGATAAAAGTTGAACAGTATATACAAGCGAAACAGGAGATTCAAAATAAAACTGCGCCTATACAAGCAGAAAATGAAAATAAAAATTAACCCATACAAGCAAGACACGAAGATAAAAATAAAACATTATGTACAAGAGAAACAGGAGATTAAAAATAAAGCTATACACGCAGAACACGAAAATAAAAATTGTGGGATATTTAATTTGGAAATATCTTGTCATTGTGTCGGTTGAAGATCCCTCTGCAGACAAAATAGAAGAACATAAATTGTATTTCGCCTTGTCCGCTTTTATTGTAGTAAAAACATCCTAAACAGGACTCCGGTGTGACATTATGCAAAGTTTACCGTCTTTTGTACGATATTTATATTACTAGGCTTCAATGCTCTTACAAAACAGAATGCATTAAGTTATCCGCATGTACCGAAGGCCGGTTGCCAGTGCAACGGAACTCACAGAACAGAGAGGATATGACGGAACACTCCAGTACATGGCGGCACACTGCCGGTATCGACAGTCAGCTAATAGGCGAAGGGCAGTGCATAGTGGCGCTTCTGACGGGATAGCGAGTTACTGTCTCGGTCTCACTTGAGAATGTTTCAGAACAACTGGCGCTCCGTGTTCCGGAACAGCGGAACATAACTGTGCACCGGCACAGTGTGCCGAAACAGGGACATAGTGCCCAACCCTAGTAACTGTAAGATGTCTTATCGCCAAGTAGGATCCCTAAACTGTGTGGTTAGCGACACTGAATGGAACTCAGCAGTTAGAAAATAACTAAAAATCACTATCTTTGGTGTTAACAGGGGAGAAGAAGTACAAGTAAGTTTGTAACCTTAGTGCAGAGGTGCTCAGCTGGGTGTCTGTTGAGGCTAGCCCAGTGCGGCCGCGTAGACATGACGTAAATGCAGGCATCATACATAGCAAGCATACGTCACAGTCAAGCGAGAGAGTGAACACACTTTGCAGGGAAGGGAACAATGTTTGTCATTACGAAGCTCTTCTACACTACTCAGCTAAATGCTGAATGGCGTACAGTATTTAAGAAAAACGCTATAATCACAAGAAAACTGATCTTTTCAAGATATTCCGGTTTGATTTATACTGCGCTCGATACAAACAGTCAATTTTATATTAATACATACATACATACATACATACATACATACATTATCATTATAGACTGTTATGCCTTTCAGCGTTCAGTCTGCAAGCCTCTGAAAATTTACTAAACGTCGCCACAATCCTTGATTTGCAACTAGTGTTGTAGCATCATTTAGTTCTATACCGCTTATCTTTAAATCGTTAGAAACCGAGTCTAACCATCGTCGTCTTGGTCTCCCTCTACTTCTCTTACCCTCCATAACAGAGTCCATTATTCTCCTAGGTAACCTATCCTCCTCCATTCGGCTCACATGACCCCACCACCGAAGCCGGTTTATGCGTACAGCTTCATCCATCGAGTTCATTCCTAAATTAGCCTTTATCTCCTCATTCCGAGTACCCTCCTGCCATTGTTCCCACCTGTTTGTACCAGCAATCATTCTCGCTACTTTCATGTCTGTTACTTCTAACTTATGAATAAGATATCCTGAGTCCACCCAGCTTTCGCTCCCGTAAAGCAAAGTTGGTCTGAAAACAGACTGATGTAAAGATAGTTTCGTCTGGGAGCTGACTTCCTTCTTACAGAATACTGCTGATCACAACTGCGAGCTCACTGTAAAGATAGTTTCGTCTGGGAGCTGACTTCCTTCTTACAGAATACTGCTGATCACAACTGCGAGCTCACTGCATTAGCTTTATTACACCTTGATTCAATCTCACTTACTATATTACCATCCTGGGAGAACACACAACCTAAATACTTGAAATTATCGACCTGTTCTAGCTTTGTATCACCAATCTGACATTCGATTCTGTTGAATTTCTTACCTACTGACATCAATTAAGTCTTCGAGAGGCTAATTTTCATACCATACTCATTGCACCTATTTTCAAGTTCCAAGATATTAGACTGCAGGCTTTCGGCACAGTCTGCCATTAAGACCAAGTCGTCAGCATAGGCCAAACTGCTTACTACATTTCCACCTAACTGAATCCCTCCTGCCATTTTATACCTTTCAGCAGATGATTCATGTAAACTACGAACAGCAAAGGTGAAAGATTACAGCCTTGTCTAACTCCTATAAGTACCCTGAACCAAGAACTCATTCTACCATCAATTCTCACTGAAGCCCAATTGTCAACATAAATGCCTTTGATTGATTTTAATAATCTACCTTTAATTCCATAGTCCCCCAGTATGGCGAACACCTTTTCCCTCGGTACCCTGTCATATGCTTTCTCCAGATCTACGAAACATAAACACAACTGCCTATTCCTCTCGTAGCATTTTTCAGTTACCTGGCGCATACTGAAAATCTGATCCTGACAGGCTCTCTGTGGTCTGAAACCACACTGGTTTTCATCCAACTTCCTCTCAACGACTGATCGTACCCTCCCTTCCAGGATGCCAGTGAATACTTTGCCTAGTATACTAATCAATGACATACCTCGATAGTTGTTGCAATCCTTCCTGTTCCCTTGCTTATAGATAGGTGCAATTACTGCTTTTGTCCAATCTGAAGGTACCTTGCCAACATCCCACGCTAATTTTACTACTCAATGAAGCCATTTCATCCCTGCCTTCCCACTGTACTTTACCATTTCAGATCTAATTTCATCTATTCCTGCTGCCTTATGACAATGGAGTTTATTTACTATCCTTTCCACTTCCTCAAGCATAATTTCACCAACATCATTTTCCTCCTCCCCATGAGCTTGGCTGTTTGCAACACCACTATGATGATTTCCTTTTACATTGAGAAGATGTTCAAAATATTCCCTCCACCTCTCCAGTGATTCCCTGGGATCTATTATGGGTTCACCTGAATTACTCAAAACACTGTTCTTTTCCTTTTTCCCTCCCTTCCTAAGATTCTTTATTACTGTCCAGAAAGGTTTCCCTGCTGCTTGACCTAGCCTTTCCAGGTTATTACCTAAATCTTCCCATGACTTCTTTTTGGATTCAACAACTATTTGTTTCACTCTGTTTCTTTCATCTACGTACCAATCCCTGTCTGCCTTGGCCCTTGTTTGGAGCCATTTCTGATAAGCCTTCTTTTTACGTTTACAGGCTGCTCTCACTTCATCATTCCACCAAGATGTTCGCCTTTTCCC
Organism: Anabrus simplex; assembly: GCF_040414725.1. Classification (NCBI taxonomy): domain Eukaryota; kingdom Metazoa; phylum Arthropoda; class Insecta; order Orthoptera; family Tettigoniidae; genus Anabrus; species Anabrus simplex. The sequence continues at coordinate 271,111,817 of NC_090266.1, forward strand.
ATCTTTACACACAGTTGTTTCTAGGCATTCCCTTGCTGTTTCTATTACAGCATCCCTGTATGCCACCCATTCACTTTCTATATCCTGAACCTGCTTACTGTCTACTGTTCGAAACTTCTCACTAATCATAACCATGTACTTCTGTCTAATTTCCTTGTCCTGGAGACTTTCTACCCTGATTCGTTTGCAGACAGATTTCACTTTCTCTACCCTGGGCCTAGAGATACTTAGTTCACTACAGATCAGATAGTGGTCTGTATCATCGAAAAATCCGCAAAAAACACGTACATTCCTAACAGATTTCCTGAATTCAAAGTCTGTTAAGATATAGTCTATTATGGATCTTGTACCCCTAGCCTCCCATGTGTAGCGGTGAATAGCCTTATGCTTGAAGAATGTATTCGTAACAGCTAAACCCATACTAGCACAGAAGTCCAGCAAACGCTTCCCATTCCCATTAGCTTCCATATCTTCCCCACATTTACCAATCACCCTTTCGTATCCTTCAGTTCTATTCCCAACTCTCGCATTGAAATCGCCCATTAGCACTATTCTGTCCTTGCTGTTGACCCTGACCACGATGTCACTCAATGCTCCATAAAACTTGTCAACTTCATCCTCATCTGCACCCTGACATGGTGAATACACGGACACAATTCTTGTCCTAATTCCTCCCACCAACAAATCTACCCACATCATTCGCTCATTTACGTGCCTAACAGAAACTATGTTGCGTGCAATGATATTCCTGATAAAGAGCCCTACCCCAGACTCTGCCCTTCCGTTTCTAACACCCGTCAAGTACACTTTATAATCTCCTATCTCTTCCTCATTATCTCCCCTTACCCGAATATCACTTACTCCTAGCACATCCAGATGCATCCTCTTTGCTGACTCAGCCAGTTCTACCTTCTTTCTTCCGTAAGCCCCATTCATATTGATAGCTCCCCATCGAATTCCATTTCGTTCGCCAAGTTTTTTCCAAGGAGTCCCTCGCCTGTCAAATGGGAGTGGGACTCCACTACTCCCATAGGTCCGAGGCTTGCTTAAAGTGTTCTGAGCTCGGTAAATTCATTAAGCAGGATGCTGCCCTACTTGCACATAGTCCAAGTGAGGATCTCTCCTCTAACGGGTTATGGACCACCGGTGAATTGTATAGTCCTAGCCGCCTTAGCACAAGGGGGGCCACGACTCAGAATATGTCCGAGATGCCCACTCCCATTCCATAGCAACTGGTATCCCGACTCTCAGGACCACTCACTAGGACACTCAGCCGTTGCCCATGGTTCACGAACTAGGACGTGACTACAGTAACCCTCAAACATGAACCATATTAATACATTTGAAGAAAACTAACATGTTACAATTTTTGTGTTACAATTTACAAAGGTACAGGGTTTAAACGTTCAAGCTACGGCTTACAGTTCCTTGGTTGCGAATGACAGTATTTCAATTTCTAAAAAAAAAAAATTGCTGTTATTCATTCGCCAAAAAGTAGTATATTTATCGTATTTACTTGCGTAATTTCCCCGCCTTCTTTTCTTTTTCCAACCTCAAAAACGGGGAGGGAAAATTATGCAAATCTAAATTAAAAATTGAAGTGAAAAAATCAAATATAATTACCTTACTTCAGTTACAAATTTATTTAGGGCTAAAATAGTACAAAATAATCGAAAATATGTATAACACAATTTATTTTAATAAAAATCCAAAGCAATAATATGTTCTCTAGCAATAATTATACGGAAACCATCGTCTTTCAGTATCATGTGAGAATTCACTGAAGATGGAAGCCAGATACCTGTAATAAAATCTGTAAAATTGCCTATGCTAATATGTATTTCACTTGAAAGAAATAGACTTACCATGTCATTCATCATCGCTTTTTCCGAAGTCGTCTGCGATGAATCACTCCCATTCTCTTCCATCTTCCAGATGCAGTCATCTTCAGTTCCATCTAGTTCGTTGGAAATTCCAGTTTTCTTGAAACTTTTCACAATAATGTCTTGTGAGATCAGTCCCCATGCACGAACAATCCACTCTCATATTAATTCTAGTGAAGGGCTCTTGATGTTCCCGGTAGGTGCCAGAGTATGAAAACCTCCCACCATCCATTCAGAATATACCCGCCTCACATTGTCCTTGAATGGCTTGTTGATGCTTACATCAAGAGGCTGCAAGGCTGATGTCAAGCCACCAGAAATTATTGCGGCATTGTCTTCTGGTTGACCATTTCTTGATGAACATCATCAACAAGATGGCCATGGAAACTGTCCAAAACCAAGAGAGACCTGTGGTTTAAGAGATGGCCAGGCCATCTTCCCCACAAAACATGCAACCAATCCTTCATGAGATCCGCCACTATCTGTCCTTTATCCTGGACATAAATATGCACACCGGAAGGAAATTTCCCTTTAGGAATTGTTTTTCGCTTGAAAATTACATAGGGAGGAAGCTTTTGCCCGTCCGCAGTAACAGCCAGCATAACTGTGCAGCGAAACTTCTCTATCCCAGTAGTCTTCATGACTACACTGGATGCCCCCTTTTCGATAATTGTTGTGTTTCTTGGCATACCAAAGAAAATCAGAGATTGATCTGCATTTCTGATTTGCAATAGCAGGTAATTGTACTCGCGCCACTTCCTAATTACAAATCTATGAAACTGCACGATTTTTTCACTGTGGTCCTTTGGAAGTTGCTGGCGGCATAGAAATGTCCTCCTTCAAAGAGAAAGATTGCTCCTTTTACTGAACTGAGAAAGCCAACCTCTGCGTGCTTTAAAATCAACCTTTAACTGGAGCATTTCATGGGAAACGGAAAATCTATTCCTCAATTTATGGATGCTTCCTGGTTTTTGGTCCCCAAAATGATAAAGTTGTTTTCTTGGTACACTGTAATTCTTCTTTCTGCTTCCGCCATTGACACGTGTGTGATGGTGCTATGGGAAATTCACGAGATGCAGTATGGTTGCTGTTATTTTCGGCAAATTCTATTACTGACAATTTAAATTGTGCTTCGTAACTACTGTTTTTCTTTCCCATCAACTAACTAACAAACTTCTTGCACAACAATTTACACGTAAGAACACTGTTGAAAGTGACTACTGTACATGTGCGAGTCACAGCTGATAACAAGGGCGAGTTTTGGCTAGCAGTCACAGGTGTGTTCTGGCCGTGGGCATTGGAATGTTGAGTAATCAGTCACTTCCTCATCTCCTAGCATGGGAAATGGCTCGTTGATTGAATGGTCAGCGTACTGGGCTTCGGTTCAGAGGGTCCCGGGTTCGATACCCGGCCAGGTCAGGGATTTTAACCTTCATTGGTTAATTCCAATGGCCTGGGGGCTGGGTGTTTGTGCGGTCCCCAACATCCCTGCAACTCACACACCATACATAACACTATCCTCCACCACAATAACACGCAGTTACCTACACATGGCAGATGCCGCCCACCCTCATCGCAGGGTCTGCCTTATAAGGGCTGCACCTGGCTAGAAATAGCCACACGAAATTATTATAGCATGGGAAACATGAACTGGAATTTCCAAACTAGTTGCCGATTTCCGTACATCGGCATGAATCTCAAAGACAAGATGAGTCTGTGGTTCGCAACTAGTGGAAACCGTAGATAGAAGGGGGGGGGGGGGAGGGAGGGGGAATAGGCGAATTTTCTTTCCCCCTAAATTTTCGAGGGTTATGAACTTCATGTTGTTGGTCCATATTGAACTGAGATAACATATAAAATATGCACAGGAGAGTTTTCCACCTATTCAATACTAAGTTGTATTTACAATATTATTTACATTACATGGGACTAGTTTCAACCGTACTCGGGGTCATCATCAGCCATATTAAACATACACAGTATTTGGTGAAATCCTAAAACATGTTTCTAAGCAGTAAGAATCTTCTGAATATATAATTTGCAATATGAAGTGTGGTTGAATTAGGCAAGGGGTATGGCGCTCAAAATGTTGCAAATGAAATAGTTGATACTCTCTAGAAGAAGGGTCGACTATACATTGTATCAGCTTAAGCGGAAAATTTGGCTCTTGGTGTATTATCTCATTGCGGACCGTGGACGGCATAAGATGTTTAAGCTTGCTCCTATGCTGCGGGCCGTGGACGCCGTAAGACGTTTAATGTTCCGCGCGAAGCAATGCTGTTTATATTTGTCATCTATGCATTCATACACCTTAGTCAGCGTTACTGGTTGTAGCAGGAAGTTGGTTGACCTTGTTGAGATAACCCTCACGTTGAGTGGGCTCATGTTTATCTCAGCTGTTTTAGTGGGAAAATCTCAGCACTTCCTCACGCGTCAAGTCGGTACTTGAAATTCCAATGCAGTGCTTGTCGTTCTTACCGAGTGTAGTATAATGGCTTATAAAACAGTTTCTTTCGGAAGAAGAACTATTAGATATTGTTCACAATGATGATTCTGGTGATTAACTTATGCCTGAAATGGACTCAGATAGTGAAAGTGAAAGTGAGAGTGATGAGGAAATTCCGATTCCCGAATCTGATAGGCCTATAGAGGAAAGTGAGTTGCCTGATACATATCATTCTAGATATTGTCAAACTGTTCCACCATTTACAGGGAATTCAGGGATAAGTGTTCAAATAGAAAATGAGCATGATATGAGATATGACGAACTTCATCAGTATGTGTGTGAGCAATTCAAGTGATAAATGCGGCATCCCGGCCTTTCACAAAGAATTCGATCATGCAATCCTGGAAACCAATTGATGTCTCCGGGTTGAAAAAATGTTTAGGGTTGATGTTCATCACAAATATAGTCCAAAACCTTATATTAAAATATACTGGACCGAAGACCCTGTTTTTCATAATCCGACATTTTCTAAAACAATGTCCCGAATACGCTTCCTTCATATTCTTTCATTTCTTCACTTCAGTAACGGTAATTATTAAGCCGAAAGTAGAGATGGGCTGTATAAAATTAGACGTATTTTGGAACCTATGACACCAGATATCACACCCTCAATATTTACTAGAGGTAAGCACAAAGTAACATGTTTCTAACATTTATAGTTCAGGAGTAATGGTAAATTTTATCAAGTGATGCATGTTAAGAGGGCTGCGCATGAAAATGGCTGGTCCAGGCATTCAAGTGTCCTGCTCAGAAGCAGGTACTGAACGTGTTATGTTACTGGTAAAATTATGGTTATAATGTTGTATGTGTTGGCCGATAGCTGAAAACTTATTGTATTTTATTGCGTTAGTGTGCTCATAGTATCTTATATTGAAGTTTCTTCCAGTCTGCCCAATGTAGGATTTTTCACAGGTATTGCATTTGATCCTATAAACTCCTGATTTAAAAAAAACTGCTGGTCTTGTTGATATGTGAAGTGTTGTGTAAAACGTTCATGTTCTCGTTGTTGGTTTTGAAAGCTATTTTAACGCCTTGTTTCTTAAAAATATTGGTTAACATGTAAATATCATTGTTGAACGTGAAGGTGGAAAATGTTAGAGGTTTAGTTATTTCTTTTTTGAGGGTAGTTTTAGGGCGATGTTTGTTTTTATTGATTATCCTTTCTATAAAATGATTGCTGAAGCTGTTAAATTTTGCATTTGAGGGAGTTTCATAATGAGTGGGGACGTAGATATTTATTATCCAAGATTAAAGTACAACAACAATGTAAATGTATCTACTAAATAGATGTTTGGTATACCTTCAAATAAATAACCTAACTGATGTTATTCCCGGTAAGCATGATTTGTATTGTTGGTGAGTTCATCAGATAATTTAAACCCAAGCAACCACAAGCCACAGCTTATAAACCTGAACTCTGTATTATATTAGAAGTGCTTTTAAAGCACCTCTTAAAATTTAATAGTGAAAATTGTAATTACAAAAATATTTGAGGTTGTTGGCCTAACTTTTTATTGTATCCAGTCAAAATTCATAAACTGCAATGAATGTAAATAACTTATTTCTCACAATGTAAATTGATAATGATGTGGATTTCGGCCCTCTTTCTTTCATTATTTTCTGCCTCAATTTCAAACTCGTGTATCGCCGCAATGATCGAGAGTGACTGGGAGAACTTCGCCCAACCTTCACAGCTTGTGACGAAACCACAATGTCACTGTGCCTGAATAGCATACGCTGATCACCTGCCTGCCCGCCCGTTTACAGTACTGGGCACCTGCAGGACGAAATGCCCAGTGTGAGCACCTCTACCTTAGTGTATAAGCTTACATGGCAGGTACTATAATTGAACTTTTAAGCTTCTCAGTCTGTCAAAATATGAAATGTAACACTTAGAACACTATAACATACCTGTAACAAAAAGATGTAATACAAATGAACACTGATAGATGGCACAGTACCGGGGGAGTTGGCCATGTGTTTAGGGGTGCGCGGCTGTGAGCTTGCATCCGGGAGATAGTGGGTTCGAATCCCACTGTCGGCAGCCCTGAAGATGGTTTTCCGTTGTTTCCCATCTTCTCATCGGGCAAATGCTGGGGCTGTACCTTAATTAAGGCCATGGCCGCTTCCTTCCAACTCCTAGGCCTTTCCTATCCCATCCCATCATCGCCATAAGACCAATCTGTGTCAGTGCGACGTAAAGCTACTAGCAAAAAAAAAAAAAAAAAAAAAAAAAAAAATTGGCACAGCTGAGATTCCACAGCAAATCACCTGAAATTCCACTTGCCACCATGTGGTGTCACGTCAACTCAGATTTTGAGAACTGTGTGTCGCCATATAGCGGTATGCTATTTCAGATTTTAAGTCGAGCATATCGCCATATTGTGGCATATGGCACTCAACCTGTTAATGAATTTATGTTATGTGTTCTTCTATTTTATACATTTCTATTATTGTTACTTACTGGAGACTCATGGGATTATGTACTTAATACTGTTATTATGTAATAAAAACTGAAGAACTTTTGTATAATAGGACTTCCACGGGACAGTGTTGAATGACATTGCATGAAAACGTATTCATGGAATAATATTTCAATTTGCAGCAGGAACAAGAACAAGAAGTTGGTGATGAAGAACCTGATACTGATATTCAGTTCTTCCTTCCAGCAAATCCCAAAGGCCAGTCCAGAATACAGAGTGAATTTCAAGTATTGAAGTGGCTTGGTAAAGGAGCTTTTGGGGATGTCTTAAAGGTAAATATCTGTGCATTTTTTGATTGATGTAATATTATTTTGTCTGTTAGATAAATATTTTACAGTATATTCTAAATGATCATCTACTCCCTGATTTGTAAATTCTAGGCAACCCTGTCATTAAGTGCTGTGCAAGCCAAGCAAATGAATTAACCAAATGTCGTAAAAAGAGTTCAACTCGAAGAAACTAGAAACAACTTGTTGCATTATGAAGAAAACAAAAAGTAAGACTGTAAACAGTATTGACAGAATTCAGTGGCAGAGGCTGATGACCTTGATGTTTGAGTCCTTAAAACAGCAACTATTATGGTCATCCTTAGAATGGGGTGGTTTTCTACAGTTGCAGTGTTTGTATCAAGTTACTGTTTGAAGTTGAATGCTCAGTGACCTAGATGTTAGGCCCCTTTTAACAACAATAATAGTAATCATCATCATCATCCCATTTACTGTTCTTGCATTTCCTCAGTATCTTAATCCCTCCACAATTTCTTTTCCAAGATTTTTCCGTTTCCTCTCTTTATCGTTATCATCTTACTTTTCTCTACACTGATTTTCATTCCCCAGTCTTCCATCATCTTATTTGTGCCAGTGACCTAGATGTTAGGCCCTTTTAAACAATATCATCATCATCATCATCATCATCCCATTTACTGTTCTTGCATTTCTCTCTCCTCCTTTTCTTAAATCACAATATCACCAAATGATGATGTTAATATTAGTGTACCTCCATGTGATACTTTTGCTGCCTTCATATCTTTCATCACAGTTATAAACAGCAAAGCTGACAGTACATTTTGCTGTCTCATTCAACATTGAATTTCAAATCATCTTAACTGTTGATCAGAGTAGATGACCTCCTGCAATCCCAAACTTCCAGTTGCCTTTGATAATTTCTTCTGCTCGTTACCAATTTCCAGACATTCCTCCATTTTCATCTTTTTAACTGCAAGTAGCATTGTCCTGTTTCAGAATCTTCTGAATGTTGGATATTTTCCTTCGCTTCATTATGCCATGCTCATATATTTTGATGTCGTGAAAATATTCTTCCTGTCTGCTTTATATTTCTGCTAATGTTTTAAATATTAAGTATTCCATATTTGTCCTTCACAAATATAGCATTATAATTTTCATTTCTTTCCTGTTTCTTATAATTCCATATCATAGTTCTGCTGCCGCTGTTGGGATCATGTCCTAGGTATTTCGTGTGTGAATAGTTCTGTAGTATTCATATTTTATCCCTTCCACACATTCCTGTAAATTCTTCTTATTGAACGAGTTTGCTCTGCGGTATTGGTCATTTAGTTGTAAGCTTGCATTTGGGAGATTGTGGGTTATAACCCCACCATAGATAGCCCTGAAGATTTTTTTTTTTTTTTTTTTCCATTTTCACACTAGGCAAATTCAGACAAGTACTGGGATTATATTTTAATGTAGGTTATGCCTGCTGCCTTTACAGTCCTAGTATTTTCCTCCCAACATTGTCAGAAACCTTGGTATATATTTATACCAGTGTGTTGGAAAAGAAAAAATCCCACCCGCCATTTTTACCTCTAGTCCTCTTCTATAAAACAGTATTTATCTCTCCATCAGTGTTGTTTTTCCTCTTCCTTTCCACTTACAAATGCAACCACTTTTTTGATCTTATTTAGGCACGTCAGGATGTTGATTCTGTGCAGTTTGCCATCCTTCTGAGTGCGGTTTGACACTGGTTGGCCTCTGTGTACTTCTCCAGTATCCAAAGATCTGTGCATTGCTGTGCAGAGAGCATTAGTTTTTTTTTGCAGCATAAAACAGTAGAACTGGATTGCAACAACTTCCAAGGGACCTGATAAATTGCCGTGTTTTTTGATGAGTGTCATAATTGAGATTTATATTATTCGACTAAGACTGAAAATGATATAGAACCAAACTTGATTTGCTTTTATTCCTGATATTGAGTTACAAAATTGAAATTCATACAACAGTATTAAATTTTATAAAAGAATTTTAGCTTGTACAGCTAAACTTACACCTACAGTTCAGTATGTACAGTACCTACCAAGCTTCTTTACTTAGCAGTAATAATGAGTACTGTAACATTTTTCTGTCTTCTGCTGCCTGTCCAATATACACGTTCTAAATTATGTTCTATATTTGTAATTTGCAACACAATATCACTGCACCACTTAAGCAGTACTACATCCATATCGTGTCGAGGTTTCTAAGTCATTTTTTATTCATTCACTTCAAATGCACGAACCATTTTAGTTCTCTTATTCGAGATCGTTTGGACTAGAATGATGCAGGCAGTGCGCAAGACTCATCTCATAAGCTTTCTTTCTTTCTTTCTTTCTTTTTTTTCCTTTCTTTCTTCCAGTTTCAATCTACCAATCTTTATTCTGATACATAAAAACTTTCCCGTATGTATCTTAAAAAAAAAAAAAAAAAAAACTTTAATCTGTCACTAGGCATAGAATATGCAACAGACATCATCATATACATGCTGTATACGGATAAATATATATATTAAAATTTTGGTATATGTCGTGGTATTTACAGTATTAAGCTATTAAATACTGATTACGTCCATTTCAAAGAACTCCTTTCTTGAACAAAAAGTATGTTGAAGTAGCCAAGGCTTCAATCCAGTTTTAAGTATATTATTACGAAGAACCTGTACCCTAGTTGGTAATCCGTTCAAGAACTTCAATGAATAAATTATATGATCTGTATTGTTTTCTGTAACCTGCAGTAGGGTATATCCGCCTGGTTTCTATTTCATGTGCTGTGATTGTGAAAGCTGTTTCGGTATTTAATATCTGTGATATGTTTACTTTTACATAATGCATTAAAAATATACAGATTAATTACAGTCATTATAGAATTATCAACAAACAAGAGTTTACAGTGTGTACGTGGTGGACACTTGATTGTGAGAAGTAGAACTTTCTTTTGGATTACAAAAACCTCCGAGATTCGACTGCAAATTCTCCACAGTAAAATTCCACATTGCAAAATGCTATGAAAAAAATACAAAGTATGCATTTAACGGTAGCTTTCCTGAGACTTAAGAAGTAAGGGCCCTTAATAAATCCAGTACCTTTGATAATTTCCATGTTTTGAAATCAATATATGCATCCCAGGTCAGCTTAGCATCCAGATAAAATCATAACAGCAGCATCCAGATAAAATCGTAATAGCTTGACAGGGTCATAATCTTCAATAATTTGATGAGTACTTAAGCTGAATATCAGTGTTTGAGTTCTGTTGGAATTCTGTAAGAGCTTGTTTGTTGTAAACCATTCTTAGCTGTCTAACTTTATCTACAGTATTAGCCTTTGTTGTGAAGGTTGTCATCTGCATATAAGACTGAACTGATTGTAGAGTTCACATTCTAAACTAGGTAAATTTATTAGCACCCAAAACGAAAAAGGTCCTAAGACCAAGCCCTGTGGGAAACCATTTTTAATGTAAAGATTAGATGACTTAACGCCTTCCACTTCTACTCCTTGTTTATGACAACGTAGGTATGACCTCAGGATATTAAGCTGCCTGCCCTTAACCCTATATTAATGTATTTTTGCAATCAAATTTTTATGAGATACACAGTCAAAGCCTTGCTAAGTTCACATAACGTAATCTGAGAAAGCCTCTTGTTTTTAAAAGTGAACAAAATAAGTTAGGAAATTTGTTTAGATGAGTTGTAGGGAGATACTTTCAGGGAAATGGGGTGGTCTAGGGAGCAGTAATAAAGGCCTTATTACACTAGACCGCCAGGTGGCGCTGCTCGTCATTGGGCATTGATTGTTATGGAGCTTATTAGATTAGGGCAGCCGGTAGCGTCACCACAAACTGGCTGCTGTCTGGTTGCCATGCCCCGCGACTGCGTTGGCAGCCACGGGTGGCGGAGAGTCGTGGCGGGGCATTGTATCGTACCCAGCTTATTACACTAGGCAGCCAGTTGGCGCAACCAGTCACGCCACCACTCGGTTTGACCACCACGGGGTCAGTCTACTGTGCAATAGTGATGAGAGAACATGTCGGACAACAAGTATACATATATGCTCCTCCTTGTACTTTTGATGAAGAAGAGAAAGCGAAGGGAGAGAAAGATGCATGTACACCCTATGTTATCGTTAAGGGAATCTAAAGGGTTGTGCTATACTCTTTTTGATGAACTGTGTTCAGACGACAATAAGTTTTTTAATTACTTAAGGATGTCTAAATCGTCTTTCTTTGAATTATTGTTGTTGATAAAGGTTGATATTACCAGGGAAGGTACCAAAATGAGAAAGTGCATCACACCAGAAGAAAAGCTCGTAGTCACTTTGAGGTAAGTAAAATGATAAATTGTATTTTAAGTTATTTACTTTATTGAATTAGGAAATATTAACTAGTTTGGAAACAGTAAAAATTAACAGAATATTAATATTTTAGTTCAATATTTCTTATTGAAGATTTACTTCTACTCCTCTTTCAATAATATTGCTGAATGCAATTTTGTATGTTAATACCAAACTTATCCTATTCTGTCAAAAGGATATTGATTCAAAGTATGACTAAAAGTAATAACTTTTATTTCCAAAATGTAATAAAAAAGAACAGTTTTTTTACATGTTTATGTTGAGCGTTTTTATGTACAGCAAGTTATTTATACTACACATTGAACAGCAAAGGTTCATTCATTTGAGTATCAGAATCTCTATTTGATGTGACTGAAGGGTCTGCAGATGGAAGAGATTGTAAGGGCTTGTTTGCATCTTGGCATTGTTGAAATTGAGTCTGGAAGAAATGAGTTTGCGGTTGTTGATTCGCTAGTCCTTGCGAAGGCATTGGTTGCTGTTGCATAGGATGCTGTTCCATCAGACTTCGTTGCATAAACGGATGTTGCATGCGCTGTATTTACATGGGATACTGTACCATTGATGGTGAAGGCACAGGACTGGAGGGTCTAGTACAACCCACTTACTGCCATCCTTGCATTAGAGGTGTTTGGGCAGCAGCTACAAGAGAAATCATATCTGGCCGGAGTTGTAATTTTCTTTCAGCATGTACTTTATGAATCTCGGTTAACATAGAGAGGAGAAACAACTTATCCTCAACTGTTTCTTCGAAAGTGCGAGATTTCTCTTCTGATGCAATCTTTTTCTTGAGAACTTCAATTAGGTCATTGTCGTTGCAGGTTCTTCTTTTAGATTTACTCTGGGAGTTACTAGATGTAGGCCCACTATCAAACGAAATTGAAGTTTCATTTTTTCTTCATTCATCTCACTCGTAGTAAGAAGTCGACCGTCGTCAGTAACTTTAGCTCATAACGTAACAAGTTACCCTCACCATCGTCAAATGATTCAACTGTCACATTTGTCTTTTCGACTAGAATGTCAATAAACCCATATTCTTATCAACGTTTTAACATCGCATCAAATTGAGATGGTCCATAGAGGTCCAATTTAAACATCGTTCATCAACCTTCAGCTACAACTTTGTGTTTTTTCATCAAAGTGAACCACAACTTCACCATATGCCATTGACTTTCGACTTTTATCTTGTATAAACAAATAATTACAGGTCACTTGACCATCCTTCGACATTATTTTATTCAACATTATTTTTTGAATAAATACAATTTTGATCGTCATTCTCGTCATTGTCTAATTTTAACCGCTGGTCAGTCAACATAATTTTATAGCAATCTTATCATTTGTTTATAACAGACTGTTGCTTTGTTCATTTTAATTATAATAGTAGCTTTCTAATGTCAATATTGCAAATACTTTTACCAATTGTAAACTCCTCACTCATTGCAATATCTTTAAAGCCAACATTGTACTAGTCTTTTACCATATGTTAATTTTAGTTCAAGTCTCTCCAAGGCTTTTTAAAAATTAGTTTTATTTTATTTATATGTAAATCAGGTGCCTGATTTTATTTCAAGGTTAAGGCAATGGCTGATGATGCCTATATACAAGGCGAAACATGTACCATTTTAGTTAACATGTCAGTGTAAATCAACAAAGACAGGACTTATTGTATTGATTAGGTGGTCAAATTAATAAATTAACTTACTGTTATTATTCCAGTCTTTAATTTCATCCTAAGTTATCCTTTACATGTATGTATGTTCAGTCCTCAGCTCGAAGGCTGGTTGGATCCTCAACAGCTCCGCCATCAGCTGCCATAGATGGCCTAGGCATCACTGAAAAGGCGTACTAGGGAAGTGAGGAGTGAGATAGTTTCCCATTGCTTTCCTCACCGTGCCAGAAGTTGCTATTACATATCAGTCTGCCAAGCCCACTGAAATGCATGCATCAACCGACCCTATGAGCAACAGTTTCACACCATTCATAACAGGGACTGGCTGCATAAGGAATGGCGTTACTGGCATCACTCATACCTCAGTCACTTTCATATTGTCAAAGCCAAGGATAAGACTGAGACAGGTCAATAAAAGTAACAAAATTGCTCTAGAAGACATAGAGCACTTTAAACACTAGGTCCCGCCAGCAAAGGCATATCCTTTACGTATAACCGTCAAAATGACTGATATTACCTCTGACAGTTATAAAGACCAGAAAATTTCTTGTCAATATTGTGCTAAACAGTACAAAGGACTTAAAATTCATATTATCAAAGCCCATCCAGAAGAATATTGGGAATCTCTGGTAAATATGACCTCTTTGACTCCTACACCTGACCCAATTGTAGGGTTGGAAGATGTCGACTCATCTTTATCATTGCCCCATTTACAAGAACCGGATGAACGCGGAGACGTAAATAATGCATATGAGGGGGAAATGAGGAGGAATATCTGTACACTTAAGGTGCGCACATCCCGATCACAGCGGGACATCAAGCACGCACATCGATTCTTATGCAACCAAAGAACATTTGATATTAACATATAACAAACGCTTTGATACCCAGACAATCGGGAACGCAAATTCATATGAAAAAAATAATTCACAAGAGCCTCAGGAAGTCAGTATTTTTGTGGGGAGAGGGGCGTGTCCATCCATATTAGTCGCTCTCGTCCCGACTGACATTGCGAAAGATTGCTTCAAAATCACACGGCTAAAGTATCTCAAACAGATATATCCGGTTCAGTCCCTAGCGAAGATCTCAATCCTAGCGACAACAGGGGTATATAAGATAATTCATCTCTAAAGTACAAACAAGAAATTTGCATTTGGAAATAAAAATATGAACAATTCAACAACGATCATGGCTATAATAAATTGGTTCAAGATTTCGCATCATTCCTCTTCGCCTCAATTAACCTCCTGCCTGGTCCCGAACACCCAGCAAGCAAATTTTATGAGGCTAGCAAGAAACGCCGTCTAGCTCTTAACGAAAAACACCACAGTCACTTGTCAAATACACAGCGTGCAGACAAACGTGCCCGCGAAAAAAGGCGAAACGAATATAACTGTGAACTGACCCAATACCAGTTCTACAAACAGAGATGGAAATCAGTGAGGCGGGTGTTGGAAAACAAGTCCGAGGTATGTAAAATCAACGTTGGAAACATCCATAGCTCCTTTTTTGATACCTTTTCCCATGATAATTTACACGAAAGGGAAACTTACCCTTCAAAACTCAGTGAAGCGGAGAATGTGGAAATTAATGAAACGTTTGTGTCCACTGTTTCGAAGGAGGAAATTACTGCTGTCGTCCATCATATTGCAGTGGATACTGCACCGGGCCCAGATCGCGTTTGATGAGAGCCCTTAAAGATGATGACGTACAGGCTATCATAACAAATATAGCAACCAGAATGCTACAAACTGGCAAAATTCCTGAATGTCTGCGGAATGCACATACAATTTTATTATATAAGAAAGGCGATCCGAAGGCCGCGTTGAACTGGCGACCTATCACTATCTGTTCAGTCATTAGGAGAGTAGTAGAAAGAGTATTCAACAGT
The DNA here is from genome assembly GCF_040414725.1 of Anabrus simplex. NCBI lineage: Eukaryota > Metazoa > Arthropoda > Insecta > Orthoptera > Tettigoniidae > Anabrus > Anabrus simplex. Next base: position 271,126,864 of record NC_090266.1, read on the forward strand.
CGCCTACATGAGTACATCCACTATAATGAACGCCAGCAAGGATTCTGTTCAACTTCAGGTACCGTTATAAATACCAGATTCACCAGACCGTATTACCTCTCAACTTAAAAATAAAACTGGTTCAAACATTGATACTTCCAATTTTTAACTATTGTGATGTTGTGTTGCTGGATGCTACCAGTGAACAAAATAGGAAATTGCAGAGAGCTTTAAACTCCTGCATTAGATTTATCTTTTCATTGAATTTTGCCTCGCATGTATCCCCTTTTTATGCACGACTTTCTTGGTTAAAAGTAGAGCAGCAGAGGAATCACCATGTATCAACCCTTATCTATCGACTCTTGACTGAAAATATACCTGAATATCTCTCCAGTAATTTCCGTTTTCTATCCTCCTTTCATGACCGTGACACGCGATCTGGGTCAACAATTGCAATACCTCCACATCATACATCTGCCTTCAGTAATTCTTTCCTTGTGTCGGGCACTAGAATATGGGATGCTTTACCCCCTGAAATTAGAAATTGTTCCTCATTCATTACCTTCAAAAGACAGTCTAAAGATTTCCTCTTGAATACGTAGGCTATATCATCTAGTTATGTGTGAATGTGTGAGTGAATGTCTGGAGTAAATAGTTCCCAAAAGTTTACATAAATTACTGTTATTTTTTATGAATTCCACCTAGAGTAGTTAATATTGAATTTATTTATTATTTTTCTAATTTTAGACTTAGGATGTAATCTTTTAGTATTAGACTATGTTAAGTTATATTAATATTATATTATATTATATACACTGTGTTAAGTTAGAATGTAAAGTTTGGATTCAGTATTAAGCCGCATAATGTGGTTAAGTGTAAGAGAGGGCCAAGAGCCCTAACTTCGCCAGAAATAAATAAATAAATAAATAAATAAATAAATAAATAAATAAATAAATAAATAAATAAATAAATAAATAAATAAATAAATAAATAAATAAATAAATACTTCCTTTCTCGGCACATTGTTAAAATCTGCTAAACAGACAGAAGACATCACGGTTATTTCTTTGGACATTCAAAAGGCATTTGACAATATCTGTCACAGCCACCTTCTAAAAACTCTACAGTCTGAAGGAATACCTTCAAAACTCGGGGACGTAATTTCCAACCTTCAGACTGGGAATGTCACTCAAATTAAAACGCAGAAGGGTAGAACAAAACCTACACTCATAAAGAGAGGTGTGATGCAGGGATCTCCATTATCACGAGCCTTCTATAACCTAGCCGTAGATCATATCTTAGACGAGCTAAGCGAAAATAGTCTCTTGCTGCCTTACGGGGCATCTCTGTCACCCGAACTACCACCTATAACCGTAATGGGCTTTATCAATGACACCGTCATCATCGGGAAGAACAAAGAAGCCATCTTAGATCTTATTCTACTAGCCCGCAGGAGGTTCGAAGAAATTGTTCTTGATATCAATCCACGGAAGTGTACAGGGATATGTGTAATCTGAGGCGAGTTCAGGTAAGGGTCGCTATCTGTGTAGGAAGACTGTGGGATTGACTTAATTGGAGACTGTGAACAAAATCGTTACCTTGGAACTACCTTCAGGGATACTCTAGTGTTAGATGAGACTGCTGTAATGAAAGACCTTCACAATAAGCTCCAACTTGTAACATCGTCGCCACTGCTTAACGAAGATCAAAAGCTTATAGTACTGAATTCCTCAATCTGTCCCACCCTTTCCTGACATGCAGTTTCAAGAAAATCGCACAGAAACTTTTATCCGATAGCGATAAAATGATTAAAAGTGCAACAAAGGAGTATTGCAGTTGCTGACGGATACTCCAGATGGCATGCTGTAGACCAAAAAGAAATACAAAGGACTCGCTCTTTTTAAAACCTCGTGGGAAGTTTACCTACAATGCATTAATGCCTGCAACATCTTGCTTAAGGCTAAACATCCACGTAGCGTCGCTTCGAGGGATTCTCACGCGGAGTCGGGAATGTATAGAACGTCTAAAATTAACAAATGCTGATACCCAGAAAATAACTGCCAAGAACACCTGTACGATACTAAGAATATCCGTCAAGAGCTATGAGAACGTGAATTCACCTCCTGGACAACAACCTCTTGTCGGCATTGCCACGGAGAGAAAGAAACTCTTGGTCATGTCCTGGGATTCTGCACACACGGGGAGCTCCTAAGAAACATGCGGCACCACCAGATCAGATCTTTCTTGCTGAAGAACTGAGAAAGAAGGGATTCAATGTACATGAGGAGGGACACGGACTGGCCATAAACGGTAGTTCGCAGAGAATTGACATCATAGCCTTTCAACACCTCTCAAGGGTTTGTATTAGATACGACTGTCAGGTACAAGCACCATAGCGGTCAGCCAGTGTAGGTTAATATAGAAAAGATAAACAAGTACAAACCCACTATCCCTTACTACAAATCTAAATACCTCCTTCAGGAAATCAAAATAATAGGGATAACGGTCGGAGCTCGCAGTACCGTACCTCGTCACTTCGTTGCTACACGGAAGAGCTTCCAACTCCCATTGAATCTCATCCCCGAAATTGTGACCCTCGTCCTCCGAGGCTCCATTAAGATCCTGAGACACCACTTCTACAGCTATAGCTCTGAAATGCTGCACTAATTATACTGTTCCTTTATTATTTAGAGTTTTCTTCAATTAATAGATCTGTACAAAAAATTTGATGTGTTTTACCTTGTACTTAGTGGCAGCCTGTAAATACAGGAGGTTGTTCCTAAATAAATGGAAATGTATAGATACCTTAAGACAGAAACAGTTTCCAAGGACATTCCAGGATTCATTAATGAACAAGGGGAGTGTATATGCGAGGATCTTAAGAAGGCTGAACTATTCAGTCAGCAGTATGTAAAGATTGTAAGTTACAAGGATAATTTCCAGATAGATGACGTTACTAATACTAACAAAGTATTGAAATTTATCTATGCTAAAAACAACACTTACAATCAGATAAAAAAGTTGAAAACTAGAATAGCAGCTGGAATTGATAAGATTTCATGGGATATACTAAAGACAACAGGTTGAGAAATAGTACCATATCTGAAATACTTATGTGATTATTGTTTGCATGAAGAAGCTATATCGAATGACTTGAGAGTTATAATAGTAGCCTCTGTGTATAAAGAAAAGGGTGATATTCATAAAGCTGAAAATTACTGAAAATTATTCAGCATTCAATTTGCAAGCCTCTGTGAATTTACCAACCGCCAACATAATCCTCTATTTGTAACTAGTTCTGTGGCCTCGTTCAGTTTTGTACCTCTTATCTTTAAATTGTTACAAACTGAGGCTAACAGTCATCACCTTTGTCTCCATCTACTATTCTTACCCTTCATAACAGAATCTATTATTCTCCTAGGTAACGTACCCTGCTCCATTCATCTCGCATGACGTACTACTGAAGTTGGTTTATGCGTGTAGCTTCATCTATTGAGTTCGTTCCTAACTTAGCCTTTATCTCATTCCGAGTACCCTCCTGCCTGTGTTCTTACCTATTTGTACCAGCAATTATTCTCGCTTTTTTCATGTCTGTTACTTCTACCTTATGAATATGATATCCTGAGTCCACCCAGCTGTCACAACCGTACAGCAAAGTTGGTCTGAAAACAGACCGTTGTAAAGATGGTTTCATCCAGGAGCTGACTTCCTTCTTACAGAATACTATTGATCCCAACTGCGAGCTTACTGCAGTAGCTTTACTGCACCTAGATTCAATCTCGCTTACTATGCTACCATCCTGAGAGGACACACATCCTAAATACTTGAAATTATCTATTTGTTCGAGCTTGTGCCCCAATCCGAAAATTACTTCTCTTGAATTTCTCACCTGCTGACATCAAGTTTAGTTTTGAAAGGCTAATTTTCATGCCATGCTCATTGCACCCACTTTCAAGTACCAAGATATTAGACACCAAACTTTCGGCACAATCTATCATTAGGACCAATTGGTCATCATAAGCCACACTGCTTACTACATCTTCACCTAACTTAATCCCTCACTGCCACTTAATACCTTTCAGCAAATGAGCCATTTAAACTATGAACAACAAAGGTGAAAGATTAAAATTATTTGATATGCCATAGATGTCATGGCTGTGTGAATCTTTAAATTTCTTCATTGCACCTCTAACTTCATGAATGGATACAACTTTCCACCTGAAATTGAATTTCGGTACTGCATGGGTTTGGGCAATCAAGTCCATTAAATCAATTTGGAGAGTCACCCATGTTTTCATACACATCATGTACTGACAGTACAAAATAGCGATTACTTTCTTTGGGGAATATTTCAAGTTTATTTTTTTCCCAAATCTTTAATAATACTTGCTTATGCTGCTTTGCATTTATTTACAGTTCCAGGAATAAAATTGTTTTGTTTTACAAGAGTGTGGGGTAGGACTGTTCATCAGGAATAACTATTGCACGCAACATAGTTTCCGTTAGGCATGTAAAAGAGTGAATGGTATGGGTAGATTTGACAGTAGGAGGAATTAGGATGAGTATTGTCTCAGTGTACTCAACATGTGAGGGTGCAGATTAGGATGAAGTTGACAAGTTTTATGAAGCATTGAGTGACATTGTAGTTAGGGTAAACAGCAAGGATAGGATAGTGCTAAAGGATGATTTCGATGCAAGAGTTGGAAAAAGAATTGAAGGATATGAAAAGGTGATTGGTAAGAGTAGGGAAGATATGGAACCTAAGAGGAATGGGAAGCATTTGTTGGACTTCTGTGCTAGTATAGGATTAGCAGTTATGAATACATTCTTCAAGTATGAGGCTATTAATTGCCACAAATGAAAAGGTAAGGACACCAGATCCATAATAGACTGCATCATTACCGATATTGAATTCAGGAAATCTGATAGGAATGTGCGGGTATTCCTAGGATTTTTTTGATAATACAGATTGCTATTTGATCTGAAGTAAACTAAGTATCTCTATGCCTAGGACAGAAAAAGTGAAATCTGTCTGCAGACGAATAAGAGTAGAAAATAGCCAGGATGAGAAAATTAGACAGAAGTGCATGGATATGATCAGTAAAATGTTTCAAACAGTGGACAGTAAGCAGCTTCAGGATATAGAAGGAGAATGTGTGGTATCCAGGGATGCTATAGTAGAAACAGCAAAGGAATGCCTAGGAACAACTGTGTGTAAAAGATGGAAGAAGTGAACATCTTCGTGGAATGATAAAGTAAGAGCAGCTTGTAAACTTAAAAAGAAGGGTATCAGAAATGGCTCCAAACAAGGACTGATGCAGACTGGGAATATGTGCTTAGATGAAAAAAACAGAGCGAAACAAATAGTTGTTGAATACAAGAAGTCATGGAAAGATTTTGGTAATAACCTGGAAAGGCTAGGTCATGCGGCAAGGAAGTCTTTCTGGACAGTAATAAAGATCTTAGAAAGGGAGGGAAAAAGGAAATGAGTAGTGTTTTGGGTAAATCAGGTGAAGTCATAATATATCCCAGGCAATCAGCGGGCAGGTGGAGGGATATTTTGAAAACCTTTTCAATGTAAAAGGAAATCTTCCTGGTGATGTTGCGAGCAACTGAGTTTATGGGGAGGAGGAGAATGGTGTTTGTGATATTATGCTTCAGGAACTGGACAGGATGGTATATAAACTCCATTGTCATAAAGCAGCAGGAATAGATGAAATTAGATCTGAAATGGTGAAGTTTAGTGGGTAGGGAGGGATGAAATGGCTTCATAGAGTGATAAGATTAGTATGGAGTGTTAGTAAGGTAGCTTCAGATTGGACAAAAGCAGAAATTGCACAGATCTATAAGTAGAGTCCTACGCGGATATACAAAATAACATCCGCAACTGTTCCACATCTGCATTTCCTTCATCCGCATCGGAATCCGCAAATGAATATCCACATCCGCAAATGGTTATCTGCAGATACTGTAAATATTTACCTAGAGTGTATTAGACCCAAGGTATTGAAACGGATAGATCTGTTAACATAATACAATAGGACTGACACATGGCACCAGAACCCCTACAGTCGCAGGTTCATCAGGGATTTTCTCTTGCGACAACTATCCACGTATGGACCTTTGTTCCTTCCTTCCATTATCTGTGGGCAGGAGCTAGTTAGGCGTAGGGCAGATTTACGGCTTTATGGTTTTGAGGCTATTTATGTATCACCATTCTCCCATACCACTGTCAAGGGGCGCCTAACCGCAAGCAAAAATAAGAATATACCTGACTGAAAATCAATAACCAAAGTTGGTTTATGCGTACAGCATCATTCATCAAGTTCATTCTGAGTACCCTCCAGTTTGTACCAGCAAACATTCATGTCTGTCACTTCTAGTTCATGAATAAGATATCCTGAGTCCACCCAGCTATCAGTGCCACAGAGCAAAGTTTGTCTGAAAACAGAGCAATGTAAAGTAGTATCGTCCAGGAGCTGACTTCCTCCTTACAGATTACTGCTGATCGCAACTATGAGCTCACTGCATTAGCTTTAATGTAGCTTAATTCAATCTCATTTCCTATACTACCATCCTGGGAGAACACATATCCTAAATCCTGTTCAGGCTTTGTATCCCCAATCAGACATTCAGTTCTCATAAATTTCATATCTACTGAGATCAATTTAGTATTAGAAAGATTAATTTTCATACCATACTCACTGCACCTATTTTCAAGTACTAAGCCTTCCCATTTCACTGCCCCATTCAACCATTGATTTTAATTGATTTTAATTATTTTAATTATTTTAATTTTTTAAATTCACATAGATTTTAAGCAAAACAAGGCACTCATTAAGATGTTTTTAAGCAAATAATATACTTTGTAATTTCACTTAAGCGTTGTATTATAGCTGAGGATGTTCCAAATGGAATGAAACATACTTACTGTAAAGATTAATTGATTTCCTTGAAGCAAATATCAGTATCAAAAAGGTGGAAATTTGGTTACATACCACTCAGTCGAGCAGCTCGTCTTCTTTCTCCCAAGTCTTCCCAGCCCAAATTTTGCAATATTTTTGTAACACTACTCTTTTGTCGGAAATCACCTAGAACAAATCGAGTTGCTTTTCTTTGGATTTTTTCCAGTTCTTGAATCCAGTAATCCTGGTGAGGGTCCCATACACTGGAACCATACTCTAGTTGGAGTCTTACTGGAGACTTTTATGCTCCCTCCTTTACACCCTTACTACAATCCCTAAACACCCTCATAACCATGTGTAGAGATCTGTACCTTTTATTTACAATCCCATTTATGTGATTACCCCAATGAAGATCATTCTTTTTGTTGGTGAAAAAAAAAAAAAAATCTTTCCCTATATTAACACCTAGGTACTTACAGTGATCCCCATAAGGAACTTTGCCCCATCAATGCAGTAATTAAAACTAAGAGGACTTTTCCTACTTGTGAAACTCACAACCGGACTTTTAACCCTGTTTATCATCATACCATTGCCTGTTGTCCATCTCACAACATTATCTAGGTCATTTTGCAGTTGCTCACAATCTTATAACATATTTATAACTCTATACAGAATAACATCATCTGCAAAATGCCTTATCTCTTATTCTACTTCTTTACTGATGTCATTTATACATATATGAAAACATAAAGGTCCAATAATACTGCCTTGAGGAATTCCCCTCTTAATTATTACAGGGTCAGATAATGCTTTGCCTACTCTAATTCTCTGAGATCTATTTTCTAGAAATATAGCAACCCATTCAGTCACTCTTTTGTCTAGTCCATTTGCACTCATTTTTGCCAGTAGTCTCCCATGATCCACCATATCAAGTACTTTAGACAGGTCAGTCGGGATATCTGTCCATTTGACCTCCTGAATCCAAGATATCTGCTATATCTTGCTGGAATCCACAAGTTGAGCTTCAGTGGAATAACCTTTTCTAAACCTGAACTTCCTTTTATCAAACCAGTTATTAATTTTACAAACATGTCTAATATAATTGGAATGAATGCCTTCCCAAAGCTCACATGCAATGCATGTCAAACTGACTGGCCTGTAATTTTCAGCTTCATGTCTGTCACCCTTTCCTTTATAGACAGGGGCTACTATAGCAACTCTCCATTCATTTGGTATAGCTCCTTCATGCAAACAGTAATCAAATAAGTACTTCAGATATGGTACTATGCTACTATATCCCAACCCTTTGTCTTTAGTATTTCCCCAGAAATCTTATCATTACCAGCCACTTTTTTAGTTTTCAACTTTTGTATCTTATTGTAAATGTCATTGTTATCATATGTAAATTTTAATACTTCTTTATTATTAGTCACCTCCTCTATCCGGACATGATCATTGTAACCTACAATCTTTACATAATGCTGACTGAATACTTCTGCTTTTTGAAGTTCCCCACATACACACTCCCCTTCTTCATTAATGAACCCTGGAATGTCCTTCTTCGAAACTGTTTCTGCCTTAAAGTACCTATACATACACTTCCATTTTTCACTAAAATTCGTATGACTGCCAGTTATGCTTGCCATCAATTTATATTTGGCTGGCTTCTTTGCTAGATTCAATTTCCTTGTGAGTTCCTTCAATTTCTCCTTATTTTCACAGCCATTTCTAACTCTATTTCTTTCCAGTATGCACCTCCTTCTTAGCCTCTTTATTTCTCTATTATAATTAGGTGGGTCTTTGCTATTCCTTATCACCTTTAAAGATACAAACCTGTTTTCACATTCCTCAGCTATTGCTTTAAACCCATCCCAGAGTCTATTTACATTTTTATTTACCGTTTTCCACCGATCACAGTTAATTTCTAAAAACTCCCTCATGCCTGCTTTATCAGCCATATGGTACTGCCTAATAGTCCTACTTTTATGACCTTCCTTTCTATGACATTTATTTTTAACTATGACAGAAACAGCTTCGTGATCACTAATACCATCTAATACTTCGGTTTTTCGATAGAGCTCATCTAGTTTTACCAGTACCACGTCCAGGATATTCTTCCCTCTAGTTGGTTCCATCACATTCTGAATCAGCTGCCCTTCCCATATTAACTTATTTGCCATTTGTTGGTCATGCTTCCTATCGTTCACATTACCTTCCGAATTGACATTTGGTAAATTGTGATCACCTGCTACTATTAGGTTTCTTGCCATATAGTTTCCCGCATAGCTGATTATCTCATCAAGTAATTCTGAATCAGCACCAACGCTACCCTTTCCTGGTCTGTACACTCCAAAGACATCAAGTTCCCTATTATCTTTAGAAATGAACCTTACACCTAGAATTTCATGTTTGTCATCTTTAACTTTTTCGTAGTTTACAAATTCTTCCTTCACCAGAATGAATACTCCCCCTCCCACCATTCCTATCCTATCTCTACGATACACACTCCAGTTCTGTGAGAAAATTTCTGCATCCATTATATAAATTCTCAGCCTTGATTCAACTCCTATTACAATATCTGGTATGTATACATCTATTAAATTACTTAATTCTATTGCTTTCTTTACAATATTTCTACCGTTCAACACTAACATTTACATGTCATCCCTACTTGACTTTCAGATCCCTGTACCCTTATCACTGCTCCCTAGACCACCCCATTTTCCTGAATGTACCTCCCTATACCCCTTCCAAACAAAGTTTCTAACTTATATGTACCACTGCAGTTTAAGTTATTGCCACCTGAGTGCAGATCCCTATCTCCTACCCACTCATTAGGATCTAGAAATCTCACTCCCAGTATCCCATTTAAATCTCCAATCACCCTCCAGTGAGTATCACTCCTACACAGTATTCCACTGATAACCATCTCCTCTTCCTTAAACTCCACCCGTGCTGCATTTACCAGATCCCACAGATCCCCAAATATGTTGGTACTTATACCTGCTTGCCTTACGTTGTTGGTACTAACGTGAAACATTACCACCTTCTCCTTCTTGTCTACTTTCCTCAACATCTGCCTCAATCTAATTCCTGGGTAACACTCTACCCTGGTTCCCTTTCCTCCACACATTTTCCCTACATGTCTAACAATGGAATAGCCCATGACCAGGGCCTCAACCCTACCCACCTCATTTTATCCCCTCCCCTCGTGGTAGAGCCCTTAGCCTGCAATCTCCTTCCCCTGAGAACGTTAGACCACCTTTCTTTTACAATTCCCCCCTTTCCTTTCCATCCTTCTTTTACACCTACTGTATCCTGTACATTGTTTGAGTGAGGCCTCCCTTCCTTCCTCTCTTCTGAGAGAATCCCAATTATATCCCTCAGACTCTCCAACTCCTCCCTTAATGCCTGGCCACACCCAGGTTTCCTACACTTGCACTCCTTAACCATTCTTTACAGAAAATTGAAAAGAAAAGGAAGAATGAAATAACTTATAATGTGCACAAAAAAAAAAAAAAAAAAAGTGAGGGAAAGAAATGTTGTCTAGGATAGTGCACATAGATCACTTGACAGTAAGGTAATCAATATACTACTACACTACAATACTACTTAGTCATACTCTATTTTTATCCTACAAAAAACTGCCGTTAATTACTGAATGCCTAAAGGAATACACAACAATTACATAATTCTAAACTAGAGTTAAGCCCATCCTAATTATAACAACAGAATTCTAGTAAGAGAGTTTCTAAGGATACCTCTGCTATACTACACAATTTTTTTACAATAATAGAATAAGCACACTAATTTCTAATAAGATATTACTCGTATAGTGCAGTACACACCAATAATTTTAAACTACGTTCAGACGTATCCTAATTGCAATACCGTATGTTACTACTAAGCACAAATAGAAATGAAAATTGCAAGTTTGAAATTTGCAAGAACTATGCTAAATGCATAGACAGGTTATTAGTAGTACTATTTTATCCCTTTTTTAAAATTCTATTTGTTCGGGGCATCGACCTATAGAGATCTTTTGCCCCTACTATTTTATCTTGCTATGCTCTAATAGGTACACACGAAAGACACACACACAGAGATACACACGAATATAGCAGGCAAGATACGGTACTATTAAAATATACCCTATCTGCACTACAATTCTCAACTGAAATATGGTTATATGATTTTTACAGCTGGTGGATTACTATTATTTTGCCTACCCCGCGGGATGGAAAACAAACGTGTCTTTAAACGGTGAAAAATAAGTGGTTGTCTACAATAATTTCTGTCTAAACTACGCCGGGGCTTGAACTGCAATATTATTGGGATACAGGAATTTGATTATTAACTTTTACTTGAAGAACAAACGAAGGAGCAAAGTACAAAGTATGCCGGGAACTTTGAATACAAATCATCGGAATACAGTAATCAGCTGATTTTTGTATTTGTTTACACAACTACCATGTGCATGTACTCTTTGATCTTGTACAGATGCAGCAACAATCGCCAACACTCCAAAGACTGTTGAGTAATTATCCGGTAAAATACTCTGTGGTCTCTTTAACTTCTTTTTATATTGAAGTTTAGAGGCGTATCGTATTATTTAATTGAATCAGTTATTACCGTCATGGTATTTTGAATGGATATCTATACGAAATGCCGGGAAAGCTTCAGAAATTTCAACTCCTTATGATAATCTGCCTTTGTAAGTATTACACCAACAAACCTACGTATATTTAAAGAAATTTAAACATTAAAAAAAAATTAATATTATTACCTAAACCTAAATTCAAAACAAGGTACACCTAGCTAGCCTACTTAACCTAGAAAACGTAATCTACTGAACACCAACTGAACTACTTGTTCAAATAAATAAATATCACTACTCGCAATTTCTTCCAACAAGCACTAAATAGCACTAAATGGATCACACACACACACAAAATTAAACATTTTCAATAGGTTTTAACTACTTTATCACTACATTAATGCAAGAGCACTCTCCACAGCCGACCATTCACAAGTACAACCAGCCGACTTCCTCTTTCGTTCATTTGTCCCAATCTGAATTCTCCTATTGCATTACCTTCTCTTCCTTGGCTTACCACTGCACTCCAGTCTCCTATCACAATTACATTCTCGTCACCTTTTACATATTGTATTATATCTTCTATCTCTTCATATATTCTTTTGATTTCCTCTTCATCCACCGAACTAGTAGGCATATAGAGCTGCTATATTGTAGTGGGCATTGGTTTGGTGTCTCTCTTGACAACAATAATCCTTTCACTATGCTCGTTGTAGTAGCTTACCCGCTGCTCTGTTTTATTGTTCATTATTAAACCAACTCCTGCATTTCCCCTGTTTGATTTTGTGTTGATAATTCTTTAGTTGCCTGACCAAAATTCGTGCTCTTCCTGCCAACATACTTCACTTATACCAACTACATCTAACTTTAGTCTATCCATCTCCCTTTTCAGATTATCTGACCTACCACAACGATTCAAACTTCTAACATTCCACACTCCGACTTGCAAAATGTTAGTATCTATCTTTCTGATGATGTAGTCCCCACCCCACCCACCGAGCTCGATAGCTGCAGTTGCTTAAGTGCGGCCAGTGTCCAGTATTCGGGAGATAGTAGGTTCGAACCCCACTGTTGGCAGCCCTGAACATGGTTTTCCGTGGTTTCCCATTTTCACACCAGGCAAATGCTGGTGCTGTACCTTAATTAAGGCCACGGCCGCTCCCTGTCCCATCGTTGCCATAAGACCTGTCTGTGTCGGTGCGACGTAAAACAAGTAGCAAAAAAAAAAAAAAAATGTCCCCACCCAGAGATCCGAATGGGGGACTATTTTACCTCCAGAATATTTTACCTGGGAGGATGCCATCATCAGTACATCATTCATACTGAAAAACCTGCATGTCCTCTGGAGTTAGTTACGACTGTAGTTTCCCGTTGCTTTCGGCCGTGAAGCAGTATCAACACAGCTAATCCATGTTGGGTATTATTACAAGGCCATATCAGTCAATCCTCTAGACTGCCGCCCGTGTAACTTCTGGCTGCTACCCCCCCATTCAAAGAACCATTCGTTAGTCTGGTCTCTCGACAAATACCCATCCGATATGGTTGCAACTGCGGCTCGGCTATCTGCTTCATTGAGACGCTCAAGCCTTCCTGCCATGGCAAGGTCACATGGTTCGCACGGGAGGCATATCAACTTATCCGTAAGAAATTATTTATACACCTCTGGAATATATTTTACTTGATGCCATATCAAGCTCTCGTCTGTTATTATTAAAGAGAATTAGGACCAGGCGAGTTGGCCGTGCTGTCAGGGGTACACAGCTATGAGCTTGCATCCAGGAGATAGTGGGTTCGAACCCCACTGTCGGCAGCCCTGAAGATGGTTTTCCATGGTTTCCCATTTTCACACCAGGCAAATGCTGGGGCTGTATATAGTGAAAAAGAGATTTGGGAGGCAGATTAGAAAAGATCGTTGAAGTATTGAGTGCTGAGTGTGAGTAATGTGGAGAAGATCTTTGACTCTGCTGGGGCAGGAAGGGACGCGTAGAGAGAAAGGTGAGACAAGATGTTCCGAGTGGCAATGTCCATATATATTTAACACTCAAAGAGTCGTGCGGGGTGTTGACAACACCCCATGTTAATTTTTTAGGCTAAACATTGCGATCGAGTTCATTTAGCTTGCTGTAAAATCTTATACCTCTCTAAGTGACCTTGACCATGAAGTGTTGAGCGATTGCTTATAATTATTGCTGTGACAGGTGTTATTGCTCTTTCTTCACACGTGGGGTGTCGTCATACCCCCGCACGTTCACTATCGTAACATTTCCAGCTCAGTACTCAGTTCTCGCTTGAGTGGTGAAAGTCTCGTTTTCTGTGAAAATGTGTAGCTATGAATGACAGGAGGCTAGAATACACAAACTTTTAAAAGAAGATGAAAGTTGTGAAGAAGATTTCGATGAGTCATATCCAGTAGAAAGCGACAAGTGTGAGGAACTTACAAGGACTTGTCAACAAAACATAGTACTGTATTACATCTCCCTGGTGTCAAGGCCCGTGCTAAAAGTGCTAAGTCAGTGCTCGAATTTTTTTCCACTATTTGTGGATGATGTAATGATCAGAACTGTTACTAATTGCACAAACATTTACATAGACACTATTGTAAGAAATTATTCGAGGGATCGCGATGCTAAGCATACCGATGAATCCGAAATAGTGTGTGATTGGGAATCTGATACTAGTAAGTGTTTATCGCTCTGGACTCCAAAATCTCAAAGACTTGTTGGATCAGACTGGTTTTGGAGTAGATATATTTCGTGCAACAATCATTCTACAGAGATTCCTGTTCTTGTTGCGTGCTCTTCGGTTTGATGACAACAGGGACCGGCGGCAGAGAAGGGAACTCAATAAATTAGCTCGAATTAGGGAGATTTTCAAACTTTTTCTCTCCAACTGTGAGAATAATTACACTTTTTCTGAATATGAAGCTGTTGACGAGCAACTTGTTCCTTTTAGAGGTAGGTGTAGTTTTTGAGTGTACATCCGAAGTAAACCAGCCAAATATGGTTTGAAAATTATGACACTGTCCGATGTTAATACATGGACACTCAGTGAATGGAAATTTACGTTGGCAAACAATCAGAGGGGCCATACGTAATAAATAACTTACCGACAGAAGTTGTAAAGAGAGTAGTTTGACCTACTGAAGGGACTGGGCGTAACATAACAACTGATAATTGGTTTTGCAGCATTCCTCTTGCAAGAGAACTTCGTGAACTGACTCTACTTGGTACATTTTGTGAGAATAAGAGGGAGTTACCAGTGGAGTTTACGTGTGCGAAGGACAGAGATGTAAAATTCAGTTTGTTTGGGTTCCGGGGAAACATGACTATTGTGTCTTATGTCTCAAAGAAGATCGTCAGTTCATTTTGATGATGAAATTGATACTAGTATAGGAGATGAAAAGAAGCCTGCAATTGCAACAATGTACAATATGATTAAAACAGGAGTGGATACAGTGGATCAAATATCTGGCACATATTCGACATCACGGAAATGCAGACGCTGGCTATTGACAGTATTCTTCACAATCCTTGACATTCATTCATTCATTCATTCATTCATTCATTCATTCATTCATTCATTCATTCATTCATTCATTCATTCATTCATTCATTTATTTATTTGTTTGTTTGTTTGTTTGTTTGTTTGTTTGTTTGTTTGTTTGTTTGTTTGTTTGTTTGTTTATTTATTTATTAAACCAAAACAGTGAGAAGCTGAATTACAGTTCCGCAAAGGAAAAATATATTTACAGTGGAGTAGCAAAAGGCAAATATAAAAAAAATAAGTGGAAGAACAATGAGGAAAAATCATCTAATGATAAAAATAGAGGAAAATATTAAAAACTAACAAAGTAACTGTAGAGACACAACAATTAACAACAAAACATAAAGGCAAAAGAAACAATGAGGAAAATTGAAGATTGAACGTAAAACGAAGAGAAGAACTTGTAGCTAGGCACAGTAAGATAAATACAGATATAACACGTAAGTAATGGTATAGTACAGTAAAAAATAAATAAATTAATTAATATTACATTATGTACAAAAGAGAGGGCAGCCATGCGAAGAGAAAAAAAGGAATATGAAGAAAATGAACTAGGTTAAGTTAAGGAAGAATCGATTAAAGGAGGCATACGAAGAAAAAATGTCCAAGTTCCTGTCAGAAGATAAATAGTTAAGCAGGGTTGGCATGCTCAGATCATATTTTCTTCAAACAACCCCGAGAAGAAACTTGTACGCCGAATGTTCCTGCGTGAACTTGGAAGAGAATTAGTGAATCCCACAATCCGTAAGAGAGTCTGTACCGAAAGCGTACCGAAGATTCAGGAAAAGGCGGGAAAATTAACTGGTGCTAATGACCCCAGTAAGACGACAAACGTCCGAGAACAAGTTCCGAAACAATCACAGTGTACAGTATGCCCTAGAAACAAAGATGTAAATACTTAATTGTACTGTGATTGCTGTTGTAGAGTGATGTGTCTGAAGTATATGAGGAATGTGCGTGAAAAATGTTACCAAGATTCAGGTGAACCACAAAGTGATACAGACTAAGTTTATGACCTTGTGTTATGTTGAATGTATTCTTACATGTCTTTACTTCAATCTCATAACAGAAACATTGAGTGTAGTTCAAAAATATTTTTGTATTAATTTGTGTTGTACTGAAATGCAGAAATTGAGTAATAATCTCAATATTTTCGTATGCTTGGATTTTTGTAGATGAATATTGCGCATTTTATGATTTTCATATGCTAGTCTTGTTTGTAAATCTATATTACACATAATAAAATACATTTTTGGAAAAAAATTGTGTTTATGTAGGTTGTACTATGAAATTATAGTTGGGGTGTTGTCAACACCCCGCGTGACTACTAAAGTTTCGTATGAGTGTGCGACTCCGTTAGAGTTAAGTAAAATTTACGATTCCACCTATTCAGTACAACATACTTTTGCAATGCAGCTTTAAATTACAGTTTAATATTATTTCGTACCAGTTTTGACCCTGTTCGGGGTCATCATCAGCCATAAACATAAATTGTACAATTCAGTCGAAAGGTCCTGAAACAATACAATTTTAACATGGCATTGAGATTAAAATAGATAAATATGACACTGTCAAGTTAAAATGTCAGATGATGATGAGGCACAAAGATAATAAAAGTTTATAGATAAGCACAAATACTTTTAGAGTATGGCAAATTGAATGCCATTATAGAGTTGCTATAGTTGACTCCAGATACTAAAGTTTGTAAATGTGTTATCTTTCACACAAGTTTTAAAGGTTGTATGACCTTGTGAAGCACTGAACAATATGAATTAAGTAGACACAAATATGATAAAAGTTTGTAAAATAAGTACATATGGTTCAGAATATGTTAATTATATGCCGTTGGAGTGATACTAATACAGTATTTTTTTTTTTTGGTACTAATTGGTCTTAAAATGCGTGTCTTTCACACAAGTTCTGGTGGTTGTATGACCTTGCTTAACGCCAATAAGTTATACATATGACGTAAAAAAAGCACAAATGCTTAAATATGACAATTATATGTTGTTAGAGTAAAACTAATAGATTTCTAGGTACTAATTGTTCTTAAAATGCATATGTTTCACACAAGTTCTGACTGTTGTATGACATTGCTGACGCTAGTGTAAAGGAAATAAGCCATACACATGATGTAAATAACTTAGAAAACATGGACTTCAATTAGATATCTGAGATGCCGAAGGCAATTGCTGTGCGTGAAGGTCAAATAAATATTTGTAAGAAAAGGGTGGTGAAGATTTCTCAGTTCATTGCGGAGCAATTGGACCTAATAAACAATAAGAAAAAAGCCAAAGTTAGTGCGCATACCAGAGAAGAAAGGTTGGGATTGAATAACAAAAGTAAATGTTACTCACGTTGCACAGCGGTGTGAGAAGCATGGCAGATTGTGTATGACTGCTGTGAAAAGAAACGTGAATGAGGAAGATTAGGAATGTAGGGGGAGGGCGGGGTAGACGGGAAGGAGAAAGTGGGGAAGGGAAGGGGAGAAGGAGGAACTATGTTTACGGCGGGGCTGAAGGGTGTGCGAAATTGGGTTATCGCTGCGGAAAAGTGCCTTGAATTGAACGTAAAACCGCTTTCTGATTTGTTAGATTAGCGTTTCTGAGAATAACACTCAAATAAAATATTAGGTTTCTCCGAGATGTCATTAACACTCCGTTACACGCAGGGCGGGGATTCCCCGCTGTTCAAACGTTTTGGTGAATTTTGAATTTTATTGAGATGCGTGAAGGGTTGTCCTCCAGGACATCGTCCGCGCAGAGTGGAGTCATTGTTAGTCATTGCCGAGGCGTGTACACGAGTAGATGTTTGTTATTCTCCCGGGCGGCATTTCCCACCTATGCATGTGACCGTGTGACTATTGTAAGTTATATTCTTGACTTTCATTGATGTTGCTCTTGTTATACCTTCACCTATTACTCATTGTTCTTTTTATATTCGTTTTAGGAATGGTACGCTTTAGAGTATATGATGGATTTTAATGCTCTCAACAAATATGCAAATAAATTACAGTGTACATATTTTTAGTTCTTTTTGCTTGGTGTATTTTACTTTTACTACTTTACCAATTTTTTCTATTGTTACTATTTTACTTGTTCTTTATTTTGATGTGAATTTTACTGTAGTGTTTATTATACATTAAAAAACTAGAAAAATACAAAGATGTAAAATGAACACTGCAGTGAACCTCTGCCTATTCGTGTTAGGACATATAAGAAAATCAGGAGTATGAATGAGGGAATATTACTTCCCCTTCTCGTTTATTTTAATTCAGGTCATAACAAAAATTAAATGACTTTAAGTAAACAACAGTACTGTGAGGAAGATTTTTAGGCCCTTTCCCCTTCAATAGAACAAAAGAGACACAATTTATTCACATATTTGTGCATGATGAGGGAATCCCAGCCACGTGCGTAACCGCAATAAAATTATTAAATCAAATCAAAAATCAAAATCTCTTTATTTCCAAATGAGGTGTCTACCTCGGTGGCAAATGGTACACTAAAATAAATTATTGTCAAGCACTAAATATTAAATTAACAAGAAGAAAGTTTTCCTATAATACAATATTATACAATTTACGCTAACAATTTTTTCTATTAAACACACAGCTCATCCTTAATAAATTTATATTGTTTACAAAATTCTACTTATAATATCTCCTGTACTACTTACAAATATAGTCAACTGATATACAGTATGTGGAATTACTTCAAATGATACTATACAACTGGTATAAGATTAAAATTTACATTGCATTTATTTACTTTTTTTTTCCTTTTCTTTTTACCCATTCTGGAACTTAAGTAGCATAACGACCTGCTGCGTCTTAACTAGAGCCCCTTTTGCCACCACTTTTCAGAGTTCCTGAAGGGCCTTCACAGCTACCGTAACAGTCCCAGGGCCCTCGAAGTCCCTACTGTACTTCACCCCTACAGGCGTGTAACGGAGTGTTAAGAGTATAGTTAGAATTAAACTACTGATCCAAGTGTATAAAACAGTTTTCCTTTATATTATGTAGAGGGCCTTTGTTTACTGTTTCAAGGATTTCCATATCTTGCTCTATGCTGGTGAAAGTATGGTTGTAATCGTGCATCTGTTGGCCAACAGCTGAGAATTTATTGTATCTTAAGACATTAGTATGTTCCAAATATCTTATGCTGAAATTCCTCCCAGTCTGTACCACATACGAAAAATTACAAGAATTACATTTAATCCTGTAAACTCCCGATTTTAAAAATCTGTTGATCCTGTTGATAGATGTAGTATTATGTAAAATATCTGCATTTTTATTGCTGGTTTTAAAAGCTTTTTATACATTGTATTTCTTGAGGATGTTAGTTATTTTGTAGATTTCTTTATTAAATGTGAAGGTAGAAATTGTAGGGAAATAGGGTTTTTCTCTCTTAAGTGTGGTTTTAGGGTGATATTTGTATTTGTTAATTATTCTTTCTAAGAATTGACTATTGAAACCGTTGGATTTTGTGATACCGCGAATAGTGTTCAGTTCATTTTTTTAACTGAATTGTACAGTTTATGTTTATGGATGATGATGATGATGGTCGAAACTGGTACCAAATAAATATTAAACTGTAATGTAAAACTGCATTGCAGAAGTATGTTGTATTGAATAGGTGGAATCGTAAATTTTACTTAAATATACGTAGGTCGAGTCATAAGTCATGGCAGCTATTTTTTTTCTCGCAAACAGGAGAAAATGCAGAAAATCTAAGATATGTATTTGGAAACGTATGGTATGTACTTGCGTATGATGCCACTAGATAGTGTATGGAAACAACAGTGTGGGTCTAAGCATGCCCCCAAATTCAGTGTGTGAGTGAGAGCGTCACAAAATGGAACTCAACAACGGTGGGGATGGGAGGTTCTTCCACACCTGCCTTATTCGCCTGATCTGAGCCCATGTGACTATGATCCAATCCCCAATGTCAAGAAGCCATTACGTGGACAATGGTTTGCTAACAAAGAGGACCTTGTAACAGCATTTCGGAGAAAGGTGTCACACGTTAGCGATACACATGCAGCGAGTGGTATTCACTGCATGCCCCACCACTGGCAATGCACACTGGAAGCCTTGGGTGATTATTTCGAAGGTCTGTAACCGGTGGAGACCTGTCCTTCGTACGTAGTCTTGTGTATTTGCTGTCTATACCATAATAAAACAGTGTTTACCAATAGCCTGTGTTCTGTCACTTTTCTACGAGAATCTCCTGAAGTCAGAATTTGTCTTCAGGCATTATGCATAAGTACATCCCCTATATTTCCAGATGCATATCTTACATTTTCCGTGTTGTCTCCTGTTTGCGAGCCGGGCTGAGTGGCTCAGACGGTTAAGGCGCTGGCTTTCTGACCCCAACTTGGCAGGTTCGATCCTGGCTCAGTCCGGTGGTATTTAAAGGTGGTCAAATACATCAGCCTCGTGTCGGTAGATTTACTGGCACGTAAAAGAACTCCTGCGGGACTAAATTCCGGCACGTCGGTATCTCCGAAAACCGTAAGAGAGTAGTTAGTGGGACGTAAAACAATTATTATTATTATTCCTGTTTGCAAGGAAAAAAAGTTGCATGACTTATGACTCGACCCTCGTGTATATATAATCTCAGTTCTATATGGACTAATGGAAATCAAGTTTCTAACCCTCGATGGTAATGCCCATTTAAGATTCCGTGGAGAAACTCGGTCTGCTGCATTTCGCCTGATGTGCAGCGGTGACATATTAATTGCCCTTAAACCTGCTGCGTAGACAGATTTGTGAGCTTGGGGTTTCTTTTCCTTACAGTTGCATCAAAAGAAGGACTCTGCTCTATCTAACTCTATCTAATTGGCGGAGGAGGCTGTTGTCCATATTGGAGAGCAGTAGGTCAAAAGAGGTTGAATGATCATGAGGAAGAAGTGACGAAAAATGCGGGATCAGAAATTTCTGTGAAACGGTTGTATATGTTTCTATGTGGTTCTTGAATTTTAATTTTGTATTGGACATTACACCTAAGTCATGCTGTTGCATAACTACAGCAATGGGCTGATCAAGTAGGTAATATGTCGATAGTGGAGATTTACGGAGGGTTATGGTCGTGGCTGCATTTTTGTGGATTGGGGATAAGTTTCTAGGTACGGCATCAGTTTGAGAGGATGTTAAGTTAGGACTGTAGAAGAGCTTCATATGCTGGATTCCTGATCTCCCTAAATATCTTGCAGTCATCAGAAAAGAGTGGGGTATTTGCTGTTTTGTTGAGTTGGGATGACAGATTGTCCATAAACAAGGAAAACAGCAAAGGGCCAATAGCACTGCCTTGTGTTACACCGGGGGTGACTGGTAACCATGAGGATGGTGTGCCTGATAATACGACTCGCTGCCAGCGGTTATGTAGGAAGCCAGCAAGAAAGGTCAGAAGACTGTCATGTATATTAAATCATTCAGAGAGTTTATGGAGCAGGAGAGTGTGGTCTACAGATTCAAAAGCTTATGAAATGTCTATGTAGCAAATATCCAGCTGTGATTTAACTGCAATGGCATGTGATGCAAAACTATGCAGAGTGGCCAGGTTTGTGAGGGAAGAGCCACCTGGTAGGAAACCATGCTGATTGGTTGAGATATAGGGTCAGGTAAATGCGAGGACACGGCGGTATATAATTTTTTTCAAAGATAAAGTATAGTGTGGGAAAATAGAAATTGGTTGGTAAGATGAAACATTAAATTTGTTGCCTGATTTGAGTAGTGAGACAAAATTTGCCTGTTTCCACATCATAGGAAAATAGCCCGTGACTTAATGTCTGTTAAATAATTTAGAAAGATTGAAGCAAAGATTGCTGGCAGTATTTTTCAAGAAAAGAGGTTGTATAGTGTCGGGACCGGTAGCTTTATTGTTACGAAGAGTTTATGAACTTCACTAGGTGTGGTAGTTAAGCTGGAAGGGTTCTATTTGAAATTGTTTTTGTGATGGAGGGGAGACGTTGGAGAAGAAATACCTATTGAACAGTTCATTGCACAGTTCATGGCCATCAGCTGTTGTATTATCGTGCTTCATGCTGACATGAATCTGCTCCTTCCTTCTCCTTGTGTTGATAAGACTGCAATAGTGCTTGGGATTGCTCCGGACGTGTTCAGTAACTGTGTCCGTATGTCTTGTAGTCTCTTCTGACCATAAACCTTGCGTGGCGGCATATGTTAACGAAGGTATTGTGAGTGTGTGGGTTGGGGGAGGCGCCAAACTCACTCCTTGTTATTTAGTATCAGTCTGGTCTCTTGGGATATCCAGTGTTGATATTTGCTGGTATTAGCTCGTTGTGCAAGTACAAAGTCTTTAATTGCAGCTTGCAGCCAGTCGTACAGGAGGTCAAGAGCTGACTTCATATCAGCTATTTCAAGAAGGCTCCAGGGAAGGCATTCCAGGATATAACATTTCAGGCCAGCCGGCACGGCACCAGATGTAGATAGGGTGGGAGGACGTCCTACTGTGGGGCTTTGAAGAGGGATGGGGTAGAAGG
Source organism: Anabrus simplex (assembly GCF_040414725.1). NCBI lineage: Eukaryota > Metazoa > Arthropoda > Insecta > Orthoptera > Tettigoniidae > Anabrus > Anabrus simplex. Next base: position 271,149,394 of record NC_090266.1, read on the forward strand.
AATGTAGCATCAAGGGACTGGTGGTCGCAGAGGAAAATATTTCTGCCTGGGGTTATTGTTTTAAGTTCTAATAATGAGATGACACACAGAGTATTAAAACATACAAATATACTTTGAAATTAACCACATCTGTATGCCTGGAACATGCCCACAAAATCCACTGTCATAACATACGGTAAAATTTAAAACATACACTTTTCCATCCCTATACAAAATTATCACTGATCACATGCCAATGATATCCACTTTTATCACTGAGCTCGATAGCTGCAGTCGCCTAAGTGCGGCCAGTATCTAGTAATCGGAAGATAGTGGGTTCGAGCCCCACTGTCGGCAGCCCTGAAGATGGTTTTCCATGGTTTCCCATTTTCACACCAGGCAAATGCTGGGGCTGTACCTGAATTAAGGCCACGGCCGCTTCCTTCCACTTCCTAGGCCTCTCCTATCCCATCGTCGCCATAAGACCTATCTGTGTCAGTGCGACGTAAAGCAAAAAAAAAAAAAAAAATCCACTTTTATCTCCTAAAACATCATCTGAAACACACATTATTCCCTCACTATACAGAATACTCACAGAAGTTAAACAGATTAGCTGGTCTAACGACCTTGCTAGGAAAGTGCCCCATTTGGATTTTATCCATTTCTTGCTTATTACAGAACACACGTGAAATTACCCCATGCATATTTACAAAATAAGATACTTTTTTCTTAGCTCGAATATATGCGCCATCTGGTTAGGGAGAAATGCGGGATCGCTCACTGCCGCCTCATAACCCGCTATAACGTATAGGAATACAGCCACGCATCAAAAATAATGCTCAGTACACTGATAGATTTAATCTCCCATTGTCTGTATGACTTCGTAGTAATGAGTTGAGGTTAGATACCCCCATGCCTCGCCACACTTGATGATAACATAACATACAAGTTCATGGTCTGAGACCACTGTAAATGTATACTCGCGGTATGAAGCTAAATATTATAGCTTAGTATTTCACACCATACTTCCACTGACGTGCAGCAATGCCGAAGTCAGTCAGATGTCCCAGCCACAAGTCAAAAAGTCAAGGCATAATTCCCAGAGACAAGATCAGAGCCACAATTCTCCCGGCAAACCGGCCATTAAATAAACTTTTCAAATCACAGGGTTCACCCAACAACAACCACTCCTATGCTTGCATTTTTCCTCCGTCCAACCTAATCACTATATTGCATTCTTGTCACGTGTGCAAGCCGTTTTCAGAATACTGACGCTAAACATAACCGTACTGATGCCATGAAAACTGTTGAGTGATATCCGTCATGTTGGACAAACCAACCTCTTACCCAACTTTCTTTGTATTTAGCTCTCTTGCCTAATAAAGATTCCCAACTTTTGGGTGCCACAGAATGTTACCAATTTGATATTGTGTTCCTGCAATGAAACAAATAATGCTTCTAATACATTAATAAATGCATAACGTATGATTTGGCTTAAATAATGCCAAAGTACAAAATTGATTTCTTCAATGGGGTTAAGATTCTGTACAGTTACAGATTTATACTGAGACTAGCTGATGTACCCATGCTTCGCTGTGGAATTCTCAGAAAGACTGACTTTGTGGGTTTTCCTAACTGAAGTCAACCTAGGTCATTTCTAGTATGTCAGTAGGAATGTAGCAATTAAAAGCAATGCTATCATATAAAATACTCGATCAAATGAAAAACTGCACATTTTCTCACTTTCAACGAACAGTACTATGGTGCCGATCTAACAGTTCAAAGTTCTAGAGCTGGAATGACCAGGCCGCAGACAGCCGTTAACATTCCTCTGACATTATTCCGTTAAATATGCACACATCTCATTCCAAGCAGTGCCTCAGTGTAGGGATTGAATAGCTCGAATGCTATGATGAACCAGTGTGTTACCTACCAGTAGTATCGGAAAATTTATGAAACAGAGGAATGGCATGCTAAAGAAGAAAGTTACCTTACTCCTCAGCTACTTCCCGCCAATACTTAGGCAAACTGTTACACTCGGTACAACTGGGCGAGTTGGCCGTGTGGTTAGGGGCGCGCAGCTGTGAGCTTGCATCCGGGAGATAGTGGATTTGAACCCCACTGTCGGCAGCCCTGAAGATGTTATTCCGTGGTTTCCCATTTTTTTGATAGTGGCTTTACGTCGCACCGACACAGATAGGTCTTATGGCGACAATGGGATAGGAAAGGCCTAGGCGTTGGAAGGAAGTGGCCATGGCCTTAATTAAGGTACAGCCCCACCATTGCCTGGTGTGAAAATGGGAAACCACGGAAAACCATCTTCAGGGCTGCCGAGAGTGGAATTCGAACCCACTATCTCCCGGATGCAAGCTCAGAGCCGTGCGTCCCTAACCACATGGCCAACTCACCTGGTATTTCCCATTTTCACACCAGGCGAATGCTGGGGCTATACCCTGATTAAGGCCAAGGCCGCTCCTTTCACACTCATAGCCCTTTCCTATCCCATCGTCGCCATAAGACCTAACTGTGTCGGTGCAACGCAAGGCAAATGTTAAAAAAATACTTGGTACACAGCAGTAATCCTATCTATTGGAGATGAGTGGCAACAGAAGACAGAGCACATCACAACAAATAATGGTCAATGTAATGTTATTGTTGATCAGTTTTATGAGCTTGCTATATTGTAGGCCTTCACATTTAGTTTTCTTGCGACTCTGTGATATTAGGGCGTCTTATTAAAATTATGTATAGCATAGACTGTAGTTCCTTATTCTCCGAATTTACATACTGATTTCATTAAATTCTGTTTATCCATTTTCTTTTGACTCGGCGCTGATAAGGACTTAGTAACAAAAATCCAAATTAATGAATATCTCTGATCGTAGTCAGTATGGTAACAATGTATAAGACAGAAATGATCGTAAGTTTTTTTTTTTCATGTGGCTATTTCTAGCCGAGTGCAGCCCTTGTAAGGCAGACCCTCCAATGAGGGTGGGTGGCATCTGCCATGTTTAGGTAACTGCGTGTTATTGTGGTGGAGGATAGTGTTGTGTCTGGTGTGTGAGTTGCAGGGATGTTGGGGACAGCACAAACACCCAGCCCCCGGGCCATTGGAATTAACCAACAAAGGTTAAAATTCCCAATCCAGCCGGGAATCGAACCCGGGACCCTCTGAACCCGAAGGCCAGTATGCTGAGCTTTCAGCCAACGAGTTGGACATCGTAAATATAATACTATATAACTTTAGTTATTTTATTCAACAAGTCATCATATATCCTTCTTCAATAACATGATTATTATGTATTTAGATGCCAATTTAAGCTTAAGTTTCTGATAATCACAATTATGTTCACACAATGTATTGCTTTCACACACGGCTTTCTCAACTAGCTTTGCTTTGACCCTAGTCACAAGAACATTTGCAAACCTTTATCACGCAATGGGAATTATAATTAGAGTCTGTCGCTACATCTGTGCACCTTGAACACAGTAATTTACCAATTATTTCATTCATATAGACTACAGCACTGTTAGAACCACTACCACTGGCTGCCATCTCACATCAGTTTCATCTTATCATTTCAGATTGTTTTCAAAGTTAAAACTTTCCAGCATGGGTATAACCACTTTAAAATCGTTGAATTCTAGAATATGTCATTAGCTCTCAATATGAGGCATAATATGTAAATGCAATTCTAGTGTATCTGAGGATGACCTTTTGAGAGCTCAAAACCGGTCCTACATGTGGCAATAAAATAGTATTGATTAGGTGGAACTTTTCTTTCATTTATGACATATGGTGACTATCAATACGGAATAAAAATGAAATTTATCAATCAAGATATTAGCGCCAACCAGGCAAGGTGCAATGCATATAAATATAGGAATATCAGAATCAAATTAATGAACACAACTAAGAATATTGCATTTTTAAAAGAATGCCTCGCTTATGACTTGACTCCAAAGTTTTTAAATAAATACAACAATAAACACGGAAACACTTATCAAACACGCGAAACTTTGAGAAAAACTAATAGAATTTGGTTAAAAACCGAAATCAAATTTTTCTATCGTAAAAAGCAGTACCTGAATAATACACTATACCCCCTACACCTGAAAGTGTCCCAGGAACTGCCACGCAGCTTTTGGGATCACTTCCAGCACATCATGAACGAAATTAATTGCTGCTCGACGACTGCATGTGCCATGTCGATCCGCACTCTGACAAGACATCCCGAACATTGCACATCACTGGTTGACACACATCCTTGCTGAAACTTTCCTACCAACAGTGCTACTGTACGGTATGGTAGGGCTATATTCCCAATGACTTCCACTAATTCACTGTTACATTCCATCACATTTCTCCCTTGGAGAACGGCTATTTTGATGTAAGCGCGTTACATCCATCTCGCACGACACTCACCAACTTACTGATTTCACAGCCCTTGCTGCGCTACTACCAGCTATCACAGAGCCATCTGTTGTCCTGCATACACACTATGCGTGCAGAACTTCCACATGACACATATACACTGACTGACAGAGCAAATACAACACCAAGAAGGAGTGGTTCGAAAGGGATGAAAGTTGGGGGAAAAACAGAGACGGCATGGACGAATAATTGATGTTTATTTCAAACCGATATGCAGGTTACACAATGCGCACGGCATCGACTCAGTAGGATGTAGGACCACCGCGAGCGGCGATGCACGCAGAAACACGTCGAGGTACAGAGTCAATAAGAGTGCGGATGGTGTCCTGAGGGATGGTTCTCCATTCTCTGTCAACCATTTGCCACAGTTGGTCGTCCGTACGAGGCTGGGGCAGAGTTTGCAAACGGCGTCCAATGAGATCCCACACGTGTTCGATTGGTGAGAGATCCGGAGAGTACGCTGGCCACGGAAGCATCTGTACACCTCGTAGAGCCTGTTGGGATATGCGAGCAGTGTGTGGGCGGGCATTATCTTGCTGAAACAGAGCATTGGGCAGCCCCTGAAGGTACGGGAGTGCCACCGGCCGCGGCACATGCTACACGTAGCGGTGGGCATTTAACGTGCCTTGAATACGCACTAGAGGTGACGTGGAATCATACGCAATAGCGCCCCAAACCATGATGCCGCGTTGTCTAGCGGTAGGTTGCTCCACAGTTACTGCCGGATTTGACCTTTCTCCACGCCGACGCCACACTCGTCTGCGGTGACTATCACTGACAGAACAGAAGCGTGACTCATCGGAGAACACGACGTTCCGCCATTCCCTCATCCAAGTCGCTCTAGCCCGGCACCATGCCAGGCGTGCACGTCTATGCTGTGGAGTCAATGGTAGTCTTCTGAGCGGACGCCGGGAGTGCAGGCCTCCTTCAACCAATCGACGGGAAATTGTTCTGGTCGATATTGGAACAGCCAGGGTGTCTTGCACATGCTGAAGAATGGCGGTTGACGTGGCGTGCGGGGCTGCCACCGCTTGGCGGCCGATGCGCCGATCCTCGCGTGCTGACGTCACTCGGGCTGCGCCTGGACCCCTCGCACGTGCCACATGTCCCTGCGCCAACCCTCTTCGCCACAGGCGCTGCACCGTGGACACATCCCTATGGGTATCGGCTGCGATTTGACGAAGCGACCAACCTGCCCTTCTCAGCCCGATCACCATACCCCTCGTAAAGTCGTCTGTCTGCTGGAAATGCCTCCGTTGACGGCGGCCTGGCATTCTTAGCTATACACGTGTCCTGTGGCACACGACAACACGTCCTACAACGACTGTCGGCTGAGAAATCACGGTACGAAGTGGGCCATTCGCCAACACCGTGTCCCATTTATCGTTCGCTACGTGCGCAGCACAGCGGCGCATTTCACATCATGAGCATACCTCAGTGACGTCAGTCTACCCTGCAGTTGGCATAAAGTTCTGACCACTCCTTCTTGGTGTTGCATTTGCTCTGTCAGTCAGTGTATGTTTGTGATCCGTTCACATATCTGCAAGAAAAAAAATAGTTGCCATGGCTTTTGCCCCCAATCCTCGTATCTTCACAGGGGCCTAGCCATTAACCCTCAGATTCACCTTGCTTGCACACACTGTCTGGTTTAGTCTATATGGTTTACTGTATCACTCTTCCCCTGGGTAGGGAGGCAGCTAGCAGAACTCATTTTGATACCATTCAGAAGATAATTTCATCTATAATCAACTGTTCTTCCAAAAGAGAAAACTTTATTTTCTCTTTTATTTTGCTCTAGTGGGGCACAAATTGGTCCTCTGATATATACAGTGGGTCTTTGGTTCTTATGACTGAAGAACCTAACATTTATATATTAACCTAGTCGAAAGTAAAAGGAAATGGCTTCCACTATAACAAAATATACAGTTGGAAGACAAATTTAGCCATTTCATTACTGTATATTGTATGTTTTTAGGTTCGTAATAAGCTGGATGGTGGTGTCTATGCTATCAAGAGAATTGAATTGAATCCAAAGAATCGACAGTTGAATAGAAAAATTACCCGTGAAGTGAAGCTGTTATCAAGGTTGAACCATGAGAATGTGGTACGCTACTTCAATTCTTGGATCGAGAGTGCAACAATTGAACCTACTACTTCAGTTAGCAGCATTACTACCTCACCGTGCAGCAGTCGTGCTAGCCATTTTGGATCCAAACCAGTAAATATAATTAGATGTATATCATAATATGTTTTATTTCACTCCACATAGTTGTAAAATGGCACCTTGGTAATTTATTTTAATTCCTACCGTGAATTATTTACAAATCCACACACTAATTTAGACATAACACTTACTTAGCCAACATGGGAATGTTCTGCAACTGGTATACTACCACAAAGTGACTTGCATGCTGCAAATTTTTATCTACTGTGTAATGAATTTTATTTTATATTTCCTATGTTACCTTGCCTTATTTGTTCATCATTTTCACTCTGTTGATCTACTGATTAAATGAGATGATGCCTCCCTGTTACATACTACAAAACTTATACCTGTTACAAGAAATGAGGTACAAATTTAGAACTTGCAGTTATAACTTTTATGTCTTGATTTCTTACTGTGCTGCCATACTGTGGAGTTGGTTTGTTATAAACTTTGTGGTGTCCTGATACACTGAGCACATTGTTTGTCTGTTTGTTACATTTGCCACGTATTTTCTATATGTGTTTGTCCTTAAAAGCAAAGGGATTAGTAAGACTCCTCCTGAACTTTATTTTATTATATTGTTTTAGTATTTGTCCCTGTTTGTCAATGTTTATATAACTTTATTACCGTATTTACGTGAATAATACCTGCATATTTTATTTAAAAAATTGAGGCACAAAATTTTGGTGCAGGTTTTATTTGCGTCAGTGGTGGCATTTTTTTTAACCAGCCTGCCTAAAGTTAGGGTGCGGGGATTATTTGCGTACATACGGTATTATGTTCCAGTGCCGTTACATCCACTCTTTGTTGAAATTTATTTCATATTTATTTTTTTGTGACTTTTTAAAACTAGAATTTACATTTAAGGTATTAATTGACAGTAGTAATGAAATTTCTGCATAAGTTATCCTATTTCCTTGAAGCTGACATCACGGATTCGGGTATATAAATTAAAGGATTTCGGGCATAAAATAATTAAAAATTAATATCTGGGGGAGGGTATTTTTCAAAGATAAATTACAAAAATGACGTGCATTTTTATAATTATGTCTCTGTTCCTATTTAACCTAAATGACTCACTGTTGCTGCAAGTTGCTCTGTGGTATGTTTTGAGTATTATATAATAGTTTTTTATGGCTTTTATAGGAGCAAATTTATTGATGTTTTTCTATACATTTCTATAAATTTTTCTATAAATTAAATTATTGTCAGGGAGAAAAAAATAGTTGTGTGAGCCAAACCCTAATATTATTGCATTATTATGCTATTCAACATAGCTGCATTATTTATCATTTCAAATGAAGCTAATATCTTAATTCTAAGTGAACGTTTCATTTGTCCAAGTAATTACAAATATAAAAAAAAGAATCAAATGTGAGAAAAGTCTCTTAAAGCTGAGGTACGCATTAGGAGTGAAGTTGCTTACTTTTCTCCTCCCAAAATCCTCCTGCTGCATAAGTGGTGCCAAATTCTTTGGATTTTAGGTCATTATGCTTCCCCCCGGCCCATAAGTATCTCTTGAAATTTTTACTCTGGATTACACTGCTTCAGAGCCAGATGGAAGTGCTCCTTATCTGAGGCACCTGTGCCAGACACACTCTACTTTCCAGGATTCATTCCAGCCTTCTTTAGCATGTCCAATTCTGATGTACTGTCATCATTAAAATGGCAAATATTCTTCATTAATCCAAGCTGCATGTTTTTGCATCATATGTACACATCCTTTCAGCAACATTACTAAATCAAGCTGTTGGGTGATTCATTGGGATTTTGTGTTTTCCCACATGAACATTTCACCAAGAATACAGGTGAGGAACTTTTGGCTCCCAATAACTAGATTTGCTGTTTGGCTGTTGATTGTAACTTGTCATTTTGGCTCCCACTTTGACACTGAAGGTAGGTCACTTAGGCTTCTGCTGAGTTAACATCATTTCCCTTCCACCTTAACAGGCTTAGGACTGTCAACTCTAAAAGATTGGTGTGGTTAAAAATGATGTTAACATAAGTACGTCTCGTCTACGTTATAAACATTTACTGGAAAAATAAATGGTTAAAAATGTTAATTTAAGTATGCTTCATCCATGTTGTAAGCATGTAGTGGAAAATTTGTAGCTGACCTTTTTCACGTACTGCAGTCTAGTGATCTTCCCGTTGTGGTAGTCATTCATGGCTGCCTGAATCACTGTATCAACTGTGTTCAGTTTTTTTGATTTTCTTCTGTCGTTACTGCTTTGAAGCTTCAAGTATGTGTCATTGTGAATTCCCTTCAATACCTCCATGAAGTGATATACATTAGTATGGGCAGCATTACTTTCCTGGTTGAATTTTGCATGGAATGATTCGCAGCAGTTTGTAGTCTGGTCTCCTATTACCGAATTAGCCCACATTTCAGGAGGAAAGTCAGATCCATTCATATAATTATCACATACATAGTCAAAAAATTCATCCAGCTTCTTGTGTATTGGCTTCATACTCATCAAGTCGTTAATGAAGCAGTCTTCAACCAATGATGGAGGCAGTTGGGGTGGAGGAAAGAAAAGTTTCAGAGTTTGCCAATCTCCAACTCAGTGTTCTTAAAATTGTTAGACAAGCCAGTATTTTGAATTTTTCTCCACCATGCCTGAGCCAAGCTGAATCTCCATCCTCTAACTTGTCATGGGCCAAGAAGAACGGACAGCTGTATGTATTACCTTCACAAAATCTGCAAATACTACTCTTACAGACGATGTATACTAAGAAAGCTGTTCCAGTACAGTCTTGTAGCTGTGAAGTTTTTTTTTGTTTGGAAGAAGGTTGAAGATTGGAGGAACGTAAAAACATATGACTTTAACAAATATAGAAAACATTTGACAAAACTGTTTCGGACAACTTTTATAAGTTCCATCAACAAACACAGTAGTGACGTTCTTAAAAGTTTCCAGTTTTTTACCGTACATAAAAATGAGTATGTTCTTTACTGCATTTTTATAGAAAAATAGATGTTGTTAATTCATACTCTTGAACACTTTCATGCAACTATTCCAAGGTTTTTGGTAACTTTGGAGTTTTCTGCAACTTTGCAGCATTTAAATTTCATATTCTGTAGACATTATACGAAGTTACTGTAGAACCTCCATTTTCCCACTCTTCGTTACTCCGTGCCTTACAATTTTTGCTGGCCATTCGGTGATGCCTATTTCCGCCTTGCTTTTCAGTGAATTGCTTCTTCCTTTTTGTGGTTGTGAATTAGATTTTCTTCCACAATAGCCTTGTCCACCAACTTCACAAATGCTTTGCAACTTTGTCTTGTATACTTCCACCTGCTCACTCCATTTGCAAGTTTTTATGGAAGCTGAATTTAAAATTTATTATCACCAATAATTCTTTATTTGCCTTACTGCACATAAACTCCACAGTAGAAGACAGTTGCACCTGGAACAAATAAAAGACGTTACATCAATATTGAATCGATTAGAAACAGTTCAGGGAGCCAACACAACCGCTCAGGTAAGAACGCTGTTTCAAATGCAGAAGCCAATACAAACATGAAGTGTAGCTTGGGGAGCCGAAACAGCTACCCCGAAGAATACAACTTGATTAGTTCTGCCGTCTGCTGCCCATAGCAAGGCTTAACTTCTGAGTATGAGAAATAAACTGCTAAAACACATCCTGCACTTTTAATGCAAAAATTTTGAAATACTGAACAAGAAAGGGCAAGCCGTCAAAGTGATAGCTGGAAAAAAAAAAAAAAAAGTGAACACTGATCATTTAAATGAATATACACTGTCGGAAAAAAAAATCCAAACACAAGAAGGTGTTGTGCTAGATTAACGAACATTGGTAGGTGTGTTTATACATCTGGAAGATGACGTTGATTCAAATTTCCCACAAATCGCATTAGCGCAACGCTAGTAGCGGCGCCATGACGTTGCACATCAAGTTTGCTATAAATACAGGCTGTACTGTGCGAGAGCGTTAGTTACCTGCGAGATTGGACGGAGTGACTCTGAGTGGGTTAGGAATGCCTTTACGATAATGAAGAGGCCAGTATCAACAGCTCACTGCGGTTGAACGAGGCCGTATAATAGGGCTACATGAAGGTGAATTTTCCTTCCGTGCTATTGCAGAACGACCTGGCAGGAGTGTCTCCACTGTGCAGGTATGCTGGCAACAGTGGTCACGAGAAAGTACGCTTGCACGAAGGCAGGGCTCCGGATGTCACCGTGGCACCACTGAGAGGGAGGAACTCCGTATTTGGCATATAGATGGCGTAGGGCTGTGGTGCAGCGGACTGCGTCTGCAGCAGCAATTTGAGCGGCAGTTGGCACCACAGTGATGAAACAAACTGTTCCAAATCCGTGACTTGAAGGACAGCTCCGAGCCAGACACCCTGCGGCGTGCATTCCACTTACCCTAATCCACCGCTGTATTCGACTTCAGTGTTGTCAAGCGAGAGCTCATTGGAGGATGGAGTGGAGGTCCGTTGTGTTTTCCGATGAAAGCCAGTTCTGCCTTGGTGCCAGTGATGGCCGTGTGTTGTGGGTTAGATGGAGGCCAAGTGAGTGCCTGCATTCCACCTGTCTGCGGCGTTGACACACCGGGAGGTCTGGTCTGAGGAGCAATTTCCTACACCATGAACCTACTACGCTGGCGTAGCAGGGGGAGAGGTGATAATCTCACGTGGCGCGTCCCAGGCGGCTGATAGCGGGGTCCTAACCGGCTTGCCGGTGGACTTGATGGAAATAAAATACCTCTTGGGGACCAAACACACAACCCCCTGTGGGTGGGGGACGCAGACGAAGATTTCACCCACGGTGTCCCCTGCCTGTCGTAAGACGCGACTAAAAGGGGCGACCAGGGGATGATCAAATTAGAACCATGAATCTACTTTTGATTAGTACCACCATGCGCGGAACACCATGGGTCGCTTTTACTTGCGCATAGTATCGCTATGTTGGGTACCAAATAGGTTTGTGATTAGAATCAAACGAGAGCGCGACGACTTTTACAGTACCTATGATTAGTAGCACTATATGAGTGACACCATGGGATGAGGGAACCCATGGTTCTGGCTTGCCTATGATTAGTCGCAATGCTTTAAAATATAATTGTTTCTCTGCCATGAGTAACCATACAAAGACGATAATCATAATTACCACAAAAGATTAAGATCTAATAATTCCACACCGTGAACAAAAAGGTCCACTACTCAACATCTCAGACCCTGAACATGAAAAAATACAGCAAAACTTTGTTATAGCCACATCAGTTTCAGGGACACCTCGTCTAAAGCGTCAGGTACACTGCGGTACCAACATATTCCTCATAAGGAACTAGTTTATCAGCCTTACTTGCTTCTTATGATATACATATATGCATATACCTGGTATATAACATCATTTTAAATCTCGGATTCCTGAAGATGGTTTTCCGTGGTTTCGCATTTTCGCACCAGGAAAATGCTGGGGCTGTACCTTAATTAAGGCCACGGCCGCTTCCTTCCCATTCCTAGGCCTTTCGTGTCCCATCATCGCCATAAGACCTATCTGTGTCGGTGCGACGTAAAGCAAAAAAAAAAAAAAAAAAGTATTCCGTACTGTATAAAATTAAGTGACCTTGAAAATCATTCTGAATCATTATTGATCCATATTGACAAGTAGGCTATTCGACATTTAATGGGATAAGAGTGGGTCCACTTATTCAACACACAGTTATTAATGACAACATAACTCATCCACATCATCATTATCATCCTTTCCCCTCATCCAGCTCCTGCCAGGTTGGGGCATTTATGGCACTTCTCCTCTTCTCTCCTTCCACCATTCCTCCTCCATAATTTTGTCCTAGTCCAGGTTATCAAATTCATCCATCTTGTTCTAGGGCCCCCTCTCACTCTCTTTCCCTCAGACTTTATCTCCATCATCTGTTTTGGTATTCTTTCCTCCTCCATCCTCTACATGTATAAACCATCTTAGTTTACTCCTATCAAATCTCTCAGTTAGGTTGTCCATTCTGATCTTTTTTTTTTTTTAGATCTTCATTTCTCAATGTGGCTTTCCTTGTCTTTCCTATAATACTTCTTAGGTATTTCATTTTGCTAGCTTGAATTCTACTCTCCTCCCTACTTATCATTATCCTGGTCTCAGCCACATAAGTCGATATGTGTGTCTAATATATTTTCTATATTATCTCCTTACACTTCTTTGTTCCAAACAAGGTTTCTTACATTCTGGTAGAATGCACTGCCATTTTGCACTTTCTTGTTAATCTCCATGTCCATTCTTGTATTCTGCATTAATTCATTGCCTAGGTAAACGAACTGTCAACAATTTGCAAGCTGTGACCACCTATTTTCACAGTGCCTTTCCCTTGCTTTTTCCTCTTGATATGACCATGGTCTTGCTTTTTTCTGCACTGATTTTCATATTACACTTTTCAGTGTTCGTGCTCGGTGCATCAAGTTATTTTTAAATTGCTTTGCTGTTTGTTCCCCAGATCACAATATCCTCTGCAAATAGTAATAACCTCATCTTCTTATTCCCATGTGCTTCCTTTGCCTCCTTTACAATTTTGTCCATAACCATTAGAAACAAACAAAAGAAAGTGACAGCACACTCCCTGTTTTAGTCCAGCTTCATTTGCACTTTGCCTGCACCATTCCTACAGTTTGTGTACCCGGTCTCATTTGGATCATGGTTTCCCACACTTTCTCCCTGGAAACATTATCGTATGGCTTGGTTAGATCTATGAATGTCATGACCAGATCCTTTCCATATTTGCAATTCTTTTCCATTAATTGCCTCATGCTGAAAATCTGTAGATCTTCCACTTCTAAATCCTTACTGTTCCTCCTGCAACTCTCCTACCTTTCTTCTCATTCTTCTCTCTACACAATTTCTCATATTCAGCAGTTTATCAAAATCTTCTCTTTATTTCTTCTGGATGTGTTATCAACTTTCCACCTTTCCCTTTCATCAGCTTTGTATAAACTCTTTCTTTCCTATTTCTTTGTATAATTCCATACTACCGGGCGAGTTGGCCGTGCGCGTAGAGGCGCGCGGCTGTGAGCTTGCATCCAGGAGATAGTAGGTTCGAATCCCACTATCGGCAGCCCTGAAGATGGTTTTCCGTGGTTTCCCATTTTCACACCAGGCAAATGCTGGGGCTGTACCGTAATTAAGGCCACGGCCGCTTCCTTCCAACTCCTAGGCCTTTCCCATCCCATCGTTGCCATAAGACCTATCTGTGTCGGTGCGATGTGAAGCCCCTAGCAAAAAAAAAAAAAAAAAAAAAAAAATTTTTTTAATTCCATACTTCATTCTTTTACTGCCAGCTCCATCTGTTTCTGTCTTGTGTGTAAATTCTTCCCAACTAATCTGATAAAACTAGGTATGTTAAAAATTCAGTGGCTATATTCTCATTAAGAAATCAATGGGACTAGTTTCAACCTTAAGTATGAGGTCATCCTCAGCCATTACATTGAACCAGAATTAACATTGTTTTTTAAAAACATGGAAAAGCACAAATCATCTAAAATATGTGATGAAACAAAACACTTTATAAGTTCGTAAATCAATTATGTCAGTAGTAAAGATTTAAAGAATAACACCAATGTCCATCAGTTACTATACAATGTTGATCATTTGTGTGAAGATAATATTTTATGAAGTAAGATGGTGCTTCGTCAGTTTGTATGCGTAGAATATAACCATTCATAATCTTGATTGCAGTAACTTAAGATAAGTTGTATAAGGATGTGATTTTTAACAATCTTACAAATCTTACCCCTCTCACACAGCTTCATGGGTGTCTTTCTGCTGTGGTAATATGCAGCATACCGAGTGCGATATTGAAGCAGAGGCTGGCGGTATGAGTGTAGGCAGTGGGGGGGGTAGGGGAAGGGAAGTGGGAACGGGATGTAGGGGCGGTGAGAGGCTGGTGGGGATATTGGAGTTGGTGTTTGCATTGGACTTGTGTTCATCATGCACTGGAATGATTATGTAATACAATGTTAGGTTTTTCAGAAATTTTGTTAAGGTTGTAATTAGAATTCTGCGTTGTAGGGGTAGCGTGCCTGCCTCTTACCTGGAGGCCCCGGGTTCGATTCCCGGCCAGGTCAGGGATTTTTATCTGGATCGGAGGGCAGGTTCGAGGTCCAAAACCAAGAATAACAGCTGAGATGATTTGTCATGCTGACCACACGACACCTCATAATCTGTAGGCCTGCGGGCTGAGCAACTGTTGCTTGGTAGGCCATGGCCCTTCGGGGCTGTTGCGCTATGGGGTTTGGTTTTGTTTGTAATTAGGATTAGAATATTGTTCAAAATGAATAAGACAATTTTAAGGAATGTTGAGGAGAGTAACTTCATTTGCAACCTTTGGGATGCCCATAGCTTGTCCAATAATTGTAAACCTATGATTGGAATCACACATGTTGACCGGTGGCAGAAAACTGATTATGTTTCTTAGTGTTGACATGCTCTAAATAATGTGTTGTGAAACTTCTGCCTGTCTGTTTTGTCACAGTTATTGTATTTTAGTTTGTAAACTCCAGAGTTGATAAATTTAATACACTGATTAAGTATGTGTTGTAAAGATGGAAGAATTGTTGTCCTTAATTTTGTAAGTTATATTCAAATTATGTTTCCTAAAGAATGTTGGATGCCTTTGCTGGCAGGATGTAGTGTTTACAGTGCACTATGTCTTCTGGTATGGGCTAGAATAAATTTGTTACTTTCATTGACCTGTCTTGGTCTCATCCCTGGCTTTGACAATATGAAAGTGACCGAGGTATGAGCGATTCTAGTAAAACCATTCCTTATGCAGCCAGTCTCTGTTATGAATGGATGAAAATATTGCTCATAGGGTCGGTTGGTGCATGCATTTCAGTGGGCTTGGCAGACTGATATGTAATAGCAACCTCTGGTTCAGTGAGGAAAACAACGGGAAACTACCTCACTCCTCATTTCCCTAGTATGCCTCTTCAGTGACACCTAGGCTATTTATGACAGCTGTTGGTGGAGCTGTAGAGGATCAAACCAGCTTTCGGGCTTTATACCCAACATACAGTACACATACAAAAATGTTGGTAATCTGATACATATATTTTCATTATTAAATGTGAAGTAAGAATACATCTTTTCGGGTACCGTTTCTGTAGTTAAAGTGGAAGAAGATTGATTCTTAATTTTGTTAATTATTTTTTCAATAAACTGTTTTTTATACCCATTATTTCTAGCTATTGCTCAAATGATATTCAATTTTTTTATATATCCTTTTTGGATTGAGGAACAGTAAAGGCTGTGTGAATCATACTATAATAATTAGCTTTCTTATGTGATTGGGTATGTAAGGAATCTTGTTGGATAGTATTAGCAGTTTGTGTAGCTTTTCTGTAAATATTGTTAGATAGATGATTAAGCGTCTAGTAATAGTTAAATGTAAATAATTTGGAGATTGATACAATCTGGTTCACTGGTTGTATTCTATGCCTACAAATTGACTAAATGCCTTATAACTTGATAAAATATTATCTTCACACAAAACAGCAACATTGTATTGTAACTGATGTACATTGATCTTTAAGTCTTTACTGGCAGTATCAAAGATTTACAAACTTTTAAAGTGTTTTTCTTGTTTCATCACATATTTTATATTTTTGTGCTTTTAAGTTTTTGAAAAAAAAAAAAAAAAAAAAAAAGAAAGCCAATTCCGATTCACTGCAATGGCTAAGGTTGACCTCATAATTAAGGCTGAAACTAATCCCATTGATTTTTTTAGTGAGAATATAGCCAATAATTTTTTAATGAAAATATAGTTATATTGTCATTAAGAATTGTGTATTGAATAGGTGGACTCACTTTTACCCCATTAAACATTGCATCATTCTGAACACATCAACAAGAAATTAAGAACTTCAAGAACTTTAAGAAGTTTATTTCGTATGAATCATTCTAAAGTTGATCCTCTCAGTCGTCCTCTAAATTATCAAAGCATGGAACATCTTCCATCTAGCATCGGCGTCGTCTACTGCTCCTGCCGCCTTTGCCAGTGTTGGAAGTTCCTCTATATCCAGGTGTGGCTTCAGATCAACATAGGTTATGTTATGAACACTGCATCTTGTACAACATTTCTGGATTGTTTCTTCTTTTGCTGCATTTCTGGAAGATTTGGTCTAAGATGTGGTGTTGCTGACATTTAACATTTGAGTTAAATCTGATGCACATTCAGAATCATATATTCATGCTACCAGTGATCAGAGGACTTGTCGTATATTGCAATCTGTATGTCTGAATTATCTTCTGATTGAGAGACTGAGTGTCTAACATTGTGTAAGGAGGTAAAAGCAACACTTTCATGTTCGAGGATTGAATTTCAGGGTGACAGCTGTTGAAAAGAAGGATGACGTTCCAATTTTATTTGGTCATTTTTGTGTTGAATTCCTTTAGCCATTGTTCAGATTTGGTGAACATTATCCACGCCTTCTTAGTAGTACACCACTTTACACCCAATAAGTTCTTATGGTCTCCGTGACTTCCCTGTCATGCATCTTTTTTCTTTGCCAGCTTTTCCTTATTTCACTCCTCATGTCTTTCTGTGAAGGACTTGTCGAGAATGGTCCTGTAGAAGAGACCATTCTCACTGACAATGTAAATGTCTTCGAGTTCATTCCCTGCCAAGATTGAAGGCATTCTACCCTTCCATTAATAATCCTCTTTCATTGGAATGTCACTTTCAACACAAACTGTTTGAAATGCTCTGTTGTGTTGTTTTCTGAGACATTGTAATAAAATCTACCACAGTTAATTTTTTCGTATTCTATTGTTCCTGTCCCTGTGTTATTGGTCCACTCATCGCCAATTTTTTTGCACATGTGCACTTAAACCATTTGTAAACAAAATCTTTCAGTTCTCTGTACAGTACTAAACCATTTGTACACGAAATCATGTTTAGCCCCGCGGTGTAGAGTCTACCTGTCACCCAGCGGCCCCGGGTTCGATTCCCGGCCGGGTCAGGGGTTTTTAATTGTAAATGATTAATATCCCTGGCCTGGGGACTGGGTGTTTGTGTCGTCCTTAATGTTCCTTTCCTCATATTCAACACTTTACACTTCTGCAATTGCAATTACATGCAGATTCATAACATATGGTGCCAGTAGGGCCAAAAGATCTTTTGAGGTTGACGCCGCGAACAAATAGCTTTAAAAAAAATCTCGAAATCATTCAACTCTCTGTGCAGTACTTCAACAACACCATCTTCCTTTTTCATTCTGTGGTGTTTTCTTCCTTCAAACTCTTTTAAAACACCTTTACTTTTTAGTACATGATTCATGTGTGTCCTACCACATTTTAAAATTTCTTCAAGTTCCCTTGCAAAAATTCCTGTGTTACTTTCATGAATCGCTTCTCTGCATTCCTCCCTTGACTGATCATGTGTTATGTCTCTGACATTCACTGATTGAATACAGTTTACTACAACTGGGCTCAATCATCAAACTACCAATAAGCATATCAGTAGTACACCCATTCAAACATCATTCCAACTGAAAACATTTTAAAACGAGTTCACATCTTGTTGACTTGTTCAATCTCCCCATCCCATTCATTGTCATATGTAATTTACAACTTTGTACACTGATAGGCTACAGAGAAGAGGGTGAGGAGGAAGGACAATGTTTATTTTCCACAAGAAAAGAGAAACTGCAGTATCATGCTAGTCTGATGGCTAGATGTGGAAAAGACTTCATTTCTGTGTGGCTCTCACAGGGATGTATAACGTACTGTATTGGGAGTGCTTTCGACCACTGTTTTCATTCAGGTCAGTTTGTGAAATGTGTTTGGCTGCTGACCGTGGTGTGAGGTTAGCACTTAAAAGAGGGGATATTGACACCCGTTTTATGGGAAACTTGGCCAGTTCCAGAGATAAATGACCGCTTATTGAGGTAACTGCTAAGTGATGTTGGTTGTTTTAGCAGATTTCACATATGTTGCTGCTCTGTATTTCCCTAACTTGCAGTACACTGTTCGTATTTGAATTTCTTAACTGAGTATCAAAACTATTGTTGCTAATTTTCATCAATCATGTCATCTCCTAGGTATCTTTCAATGCCATGGATGACATTGAGAAGCTGGCTCCCCCTGTTAAGGATGCTAGTGTAGAATGGAGCGTATCATACGAGTCTCGAAGTAGTGCTGTTCTACACGAGGCTAGCTCAGATGAAAGTTCTGATGATGAAGACTGGAATTTATTTCTGTAAGTCACTAGTTCCATACTTATGAAGTTATTGTGTATATTATTTTTGTTTTACACTAATATTCAGAAATTGATTCGGACAGGTCTCACTCCAGTTCTTCTGATGATATTGTATTCGAGAGAGATGGTTCTGCCCTAGCTTCAGATTCTACTGCAGAATCTCATTCTGAGTCACGGGTGTTGATGGACAGAGAAGAGGCTATGAATGATGAAAAGAAGGGTACACCAACATATTCAAAAGAAATTCAATTCATGTACATACAGATGGAGTTTTGTGAGAAGAGTACATTGAGGTATATTTTGGTTTTTATGGTTTTGTGAATAATGAAATGTGGACTGCCTCTAGGTGGTTATAAATTGTGCTAGATTATATATTTGTGCCATATGTTATATTCATATTGAAGATTTTTACAGAATTAATTATAACTTTTATATCCTTATTATTTCATAGTTTTTGGCAATTAAAATATGATGTTTTACAAATATTTTTGTATGCATTATTTAACATGTGTGTCTCTTTCAACAGTGTTTTGTTACTCCAAATTATGCATTAAGAGCATTGATTTATCCATACTAGGTCTTCGAATAAAATTTGAGGAGGAAGCTTGATTTTAGAATACATTTCTTGATGAAGGTATAAGTCAGGGCCTCTCAAACGCCCAAAATCTCATGTGTGCAGACAGCGGCGCAGAGTTCCTGTGCATTGTGCATCAGTCCGGCTCGGCTCGGACCAACGCTTAGTCTCTGGTCCTCTAGTGAAGAAATACCTTTCAGAAAACAATCTACTTCTCAAAGTCTTGCAGGTTATGGACAATGCTCCTGCTCATCCTCTAGGCCTTGAAGCTTTGAGGACGACTTACTGGGGGAATTCAAGTTCGTTAAGGGTAAGTTCCTTTGTCCAAACACTACTCCAGCCTATGGATCAGCAAGCGAAACACAACTCAGACTGTCACGGACGAAGCACAATGAGAGAATGACGCCACTCAGCCAAAACCGCACGTTGCCGGCTATGTTGTACATAGTTCCTGGCTCTACACTCTGAGCATGATAATACAGGACTACAAGATCAGCAAGTAATTTCGAACTTCAAGAAGCTATACACCAAAGCACTATTTCAGCGATGCTTCGAAGTGACCAAAGGAAGAAACCTTACCCTACGTGAGATTGGGAGAAATCATTTCGCCATCATGAACTGCCTGAAGATCATTGATAAAGCCGGGGATGGAGTCACCAAGAGAACTCTCACTTCCGCTTGGAGAAAGTTGTGGCCTGACTGTGTTCCTGGACGTCGAATTTATAAATTAACAAAATAAATTAATAAAAGAATACGGAAATTTAAATTAAAGCAACACTCTTCCTAACAACGTAAGAAGTGCATTAGTGCATGTGATGAAATAAACGTAATACAGTGAAACGTCGGAATGCGAGTAACTTGGTCTACGAGTGTTTTGGAAGATGAGCGAACATTTAGAATAAATTGTAACTTGATAAACGAGTGAGGTTCCGCAATACGAGCATCACATGTGCCATCGTTTTCCCCTCCCCTGTGCCTTTGTTGAACGGATGAACGTCCTTCTTCACAATGAAAACAAACTTGCATCCATTCCCGTTGCTCATTCAAGCGAGAAACATATGGAAATCTCAAAATGCTGTTGTGTAAACTGAAGTACCAGGAACACAAGTGGCAAGTGTGTGGTGATTTCAAAGTGATAGGTATTCTGATACGTTTACAAGGAGGTTACACAAAGCACCCCTGCTTTCTGTGTGAGTGGGACAGTCGAGCAAGGTTACATTACTGGACTCAAAAAGAATGGCCACGTAGACAATGGATTGTAGGGTTGAAAAACATAAAACAAGAAACTCTTGTTCACAAGAGCAAAATACTGTTACCTCTGCTTCATTTCAAACTAGGGCTTATGAAGCAATTCGTTAAGGCCCTAAACAGTGAAGGTGAATGCTTTCAGTAATTGTGTCATCGATGCCTAGGCATCAGTAATTCCCAAATCAAGGAGGGTATTTTCACAGGTCCAGATATCAGAAAACTTCTTTCTGATGCTAATTTTGAAGACTTTATGTGTGCTACAGAGCGAACGGCATGGACAGCATTCCGAAATTTGGTCAAAAACTTTCTTGGAAACACAAAGGATTCAGATTACAAACAAATGGTGGATAGATTACTTGCTTCTTTCCAAGATTTAGGCTGCAAAATGAGCTTGAAAGTACACATGTTACATTCATATCTGGACTATTTCCCTGAGAACCTAGGAATGCTGAGCGAAGAGCAAGGAAAAAGATTCCATCAGGATCTACAGGAAATGGAACGCAGATATCAAGGGAAATGAAACAAAAACATACTGGCAGATTACTGCTGGTTACTAAAGAGAGAAGGTCCAACTACTCCTCACACACGAAAAGCAAGGTGAACGTTTCTTATACTGAGGTAGGACATCATAAAATTGAAACCGTAGACTTACCATTCTCAGTACGTTATGAGGCTTAATGCGTGGTAAATTTTGGTCCATTTGGCTGTGTTTTTCTACAGATCTGTTAACACAATACGCTACTTATCTTTATATTATGTTCGTAAGTATACCAGTATAAGATAGGAGTGTTCAGATGGTTGAAAATAATAAGAAAGAAGAGTTCTTTACATGTGATAATAGTAATCTTGCATGTGCACGTGCTGCATATTTATCAAATTTTCATTTCGAATTTGCACAAAAACCTGATGTGATAGGGAAATACTGACTTCAGTTCTGGAATCAGCATGCCCTAAATATAAAAGATCACTATGTAAACTTCATGCATTGATCAGGCAGTTTGAATTCACAGGTCAGTGTTATCCTACTGTGATCCTTATCTCCTTTTGTGTTTGTCCCATGTTCCTAATAACGTACATGCTGTATTCATCTTATGTTTCTTCCCTTTGTATTTATCCAGCTTTCTCCGTATCCTACACTTGCCCTGTCAAGATTGAATATTTTTCAAGATGGTCCCTAAATAATTGTTGATTATTGATTGAGTTTCAGTAGCTCTTGAGCGAAGCTGAAAAGCAGAACTAAGCTTGTCAGGGCTGAGAAGAAGTCAGTGTAGAAGAACTGGGATTGATGAGGGGAGAACTTATCTATTTGAAGATGGCAATGTATGAAGATGTGGAGATTGTCATTGTCCTTTTGTGTTCTCATGTTTGTCCTTGACTGGTCTTTCTATTGCTCCTTCTTCCCATACTGACTTATCATTGTTTTCACCCTATTTTGTGTTCCTTTTCATGTTCCTATCTCTTTAACACTTTAAAAAGCAGTATGTTCATTGACACAAATGTCCATCATATATCTCCACAAAAAAATATAAATTTAGAAGGTCCTGCAGAAGAACTTGGAGCTGTATAGAGTTTTTTGTCATGTGTGAAACTGGGGTGAAATGTTGTCTTGCCTGTTCATGGCACATTGAATGTACCACTTCATTCTGTAAAGTCATTGTAGCTTCTAATATATCTTGTATTTTTGATATGTTTGTTAATGTTTTCTTGATAAATATGTTCTTTAGCCTGTTTGTACACTAGAAAATAAATTTTCAACTCTGCATTGAACATATTGAAGTAAGTTTCAGCAGTGAGTGTGTGTTTTAAGATTACTGTTGACATTGCTACACAAGCTCCACTAAAATGCTGTCAGTTTTCATTCATCGTTCTTATTTGAGGTATTTAACATGTGCTTGTATATGGACAGGAAGAAGTGGAAGAAGCTTATTAACAGTAGCAGGGAAACTGGAACTGTACAATGATGATGATGAACGTGTGCTTTGAAGTTATTCAGAACTGGACACTATGTGATGAAGCAAATTTTTTCATTTTTATTCCAAAATTTGTATTTAAAAAAATATTTTGTGTGTGTCTTTTGTTGATAATTATATTGATTTTGTCTACCCTGGTGATTCAGTACTAGCACTACATACGGTTTGTTTCACCCTCCTATTCTGAAATAACCCCCTGTGGGTGGGAGACGCAGATGAAGAATACACCCACGGTATCCCATGCCTGCCATAAGAGAGGCGACCAAGGGATGATGGATTTTGAACCATGAGATTACCTGTCATTAGTACCATCACACAAGGAACACCATGGGTCGACTTTACTCGCGATTAGTACCACTATGTGAGGAACATCATGGGCCTATGTTTAGTATTACTGGGGGTGGATCACTATGGGTTTACATTCCCCTTGATTAGTACCACTATATGCGGAATATCATAGGTTTACATTACCCGTGATTCATCATCATCATCATCATCCTAAACCATCTCCAGTTTCCCGGGTGTGGTATATGAGCCTCCTCCATCTCATCCTGTCCTTGTACCATTCTTCCTCCACCAACTTGTCCCAATCATGACCTCTCAGCATTACATCGCTCTCAACTAAATCTATCCATTTCCTTCGTGGCCTTCCCACGGGTCGTCTTCCTTCTACCTTTCTGTCAAATTCCTTCCTTGCAGTTCTGTTTACTGGCATCCTCTTTCATGTGACCAAACCACTTCAGTCTTGATATCTGAATCTTATTTAGGAGAGAATTGTCTATTCCTACTTCTTCTCTAATTTTCTCATTCCTAATCTTGTCTTTCCTGGTTTTCTGGATCATAGTGCGTAGGAATTTCATTTCAGCTGCCGGAAGTTTGGAATTATCTCTATTGGTCAGTGTTGTGGTTTCGAGACTGTATGTAAGAATTGGTGTATAATAGGACTTGTACAATGTCATTTTTGTGTTCATGGGTATTTGCTCATCCCACAGCAGGTGTCTTACCTGGTGGTAGAATTGTGTTGCCTTATTGATTCGATTGTTCACCTCATGTTTTGCTAGGTTGTCATTTGATATAACGCTACCCAAGTATTTGAAAACTGGAACGCTGTCCAGTTGAGCTTCATTTAACATGACTATTGGTTCTGCTCCTTCCCCATACACTTTCATCACCACCGTCTTGGTCTTGCTGATGTTTAAACCATATTTCTTAAACTCCTCATTCCAGCTTTGTATTCTCTCTCCCAATTCATCTTCTGAGTCACTCCAGATCGCAACATCATCTGCAAATGTGAAGGCTTTGATATCTCCATGTTCTTTCCTTTTAATATATTTCATTACTACATCCATTACAATAATAAATAGAAGTGGTGACAATGAGCTGCCCTGCTACACTCCTCTCTTTGTTTCAAACCAGTCCGCCAAACCACATCCTACTTGAATACAGCTTCTGTTCCCACTATACAACATTTTCACTTTGTCTATGAGGCTATCTCGCACTTGAAGTTCTTTCATGCATTGCCAAATTCTTTCCCTTGGTACACTATCGTATGCTTTCTCAATGTCCAAAAATATTAGGAATAAAGGCTTGTTCTTCTCCCAGTATTTTTCCATTAGCAACCTAATTGCAAATATAAGGTCTGTAGTTGACCTTCCTGGTCTGAAACCATACTGCTCTTCTTCCAAAATTGGTTCAACAATATCTCTGATTCTGGTCTCTATTATTTTTTCCAATATTTTCAGGACATGAGACAGAGTGTGATACCACGGTAATTAGTACATTTTCGTCGGCTTCCTTTCTTGAACAGAGGTACAATGATGCCCATCTTCCAGTCCTCAGGAATAGTATTTTCCTCCCATATCTTGTTGAGCAGTCTATAGAGCCATTGGATTCCTGGAACTCCCGCTGCTTTCAGCATATCTGCACTTAGTTCATCTACGCCCACTGCCTTTCCTTTCTTCATGCTCTTGAGCGCATTTTCAACCTCAAGCCATGTAATTGGTGGTTCAGTTGTGGTTCCACGACTTGGCTCTCCTCTATCCGTTGTTATGTTTTCTGTATCTCCATTCAGCAGCTTTTCGAAATAGATCTTGAGTTCTTGTTTAATTTCTCCCTCTTCTTGTGCCAGAGTTCCATCATCACGTTCTATTGCTTTTATGGTCTCTTGATCCCTTCGCTTGTTTTTCACTACTCTGTATAGCAATTTCATATTTCCTCTACTGTCCTCTTCCAGTTTGTCTGCAAACTCATTCCATTTCTTCTCTTTTTCTTCCCTTACAATGTTCTTTACAGCAAGTTTCTTGTTCCTGTATACTCCTTGAAGTCTTTGTATTTCTTGTTCATTTCGTTCTTGTCCCTGTTTTTGTTTCTCCTTGTCCAGTGCCTTCTTTATTTGGTTTCTTTCTTTCACCGCTGTTTTCACTCTATCATTCCACCATGGTGTCTTCTTTTTTCTTTTGATAGAACTTGTAACTCCACATAGGTTTTTAGCTTCTCCTACAAAGGTGTCTTTGAAGGCCTTCCATTCTTCATTAACGCTGGTTACTTCACACTTCGGCAAACTCTGTTGAATCCTTAGTTTGTATTCTTCCTTTATTTGGACTTCTTGCAACTTCCAAGTTTTAATCCTTGGTTTTTTCGTAATAAGTTTCTGCGTTTCATTTGTCTTATGTTTGAAGTCTACTACCAACAATCTGTGGTCACTGTCCATGCTTTCACTAGGGATGACCTTTACATCTGTGATGTACCTGCCACCATCTTTATTTGTGATTACGTAGTCAATCAATGTTCTATACTGGCCATCCCAACTGTACCTTGTTATTCTGTGACTGTCTCTTTTTTTGAAGAATGTATTTTTGATTATAAGATCATTTCTTCTGCACAGATCTAATAGTTGTTCTCCTTCTGGGTTCCTTTGTCCAAATCCATGTCGACCAATGATGTTCTCGTACCCAAGTCTGTCTACCCCAACTTGCGCATTTAGATCTCCAATAATAATAACATTTTCCTCATTAACTGTATCTTCCAGGTCTTGCCGAAATTTCTCTTTGTCTTCCTCACTGCAGCCTGTCTGTGGGGCATACACTTGTATGATGGTGTACTTAGTGTTCTCCAGTTTCATGGACATTTTAATGATTCTATCACTTTTGCAGATAACTTCAGCTGTAGCATCAGTCCTTTCGTTAATTAAGAATCCAACACCATTTTTCGCTACCTTCTCCTGTCCACTCCAGTATAATTTATAACCTCCACGAAGTGTCTTACTTCCAATCCCTTTCCATTTGGTCTCACTTAATCCCAATATTGATATTTTTCTTCTATCCATCATGTCTAGGAGTTCTTCTAACTTTCCAGTTAATGATAGAATGTTCATAGTTCCAATTCGGTATTTGGGTCTCTTTTTTATTTGGGGTTTCCTTTCAGAACATTGTATATCATCAGCCTTACGGTCATCATACTTTTCAATTGTCTGAGAGGACGTGTCAGTCCGGTCTATAATATTCTTTCCGAGGCTCTTTTTCTTATTGAAAGCAACTATACTCAATACTCTCCTGCTGACTTGCTAGGCCTAACGCATAAGAGGATTTTCTTTCAGGGTTTACTCCCTTAGCCTTTGAGGATGCCTTCCTCGTCCTACAAGGCAGTAGGTTCCATCTGTACACCCCAGAAGGATGGGTTGCCTCTTCCGCCATCTCCGCCGTACCGAAGTCCATCTTCTCCGCCGTAGATGCCGTTGAGGTCTTCACCCTTAACCCAGGGCAAGGGCCCTCCATATTTATGACCCCTGGAGAGAGGGTGTCCCAGTATTTTAAAACCCCAAGGAATTGGGCTACCTGTTGGTCCGCGGGTTTGTATTGGTTATTTCAACCAGCCCTACATACTGTAGGGGCCCCCTATCCGCCACCTGGGGACGCGCTCTGTAGGGGTCAGGTTCCCCTGGTTACTTATTGGAAGTTAACCCCACCCACAAGGAGTAAGGTTATTAGTACCACTATTTGAGGAACACCACAGGTCTGGGAGAAGCCTGTGATAAGTACCACTATGTAAGGAACACTGTGAGTCTACATTACTTGTGATTAGTACCACTACATGAGGAACACCATGGTTCTAGTTTACCAGCGGTTAGTACCATTATGAGGGGCCGATGACCTGGATTTTGGACCTCTTTAGACGACAAGCATCATCGATTTAGGATTTTGCTTTGGAAGCAGTCCCTTGTTCAGTTTGTAGACCTACCATTGTTTTAAGTTATTTTATGAGAAAGTGGGGGCATTGCAGGTTGAATCCACTGATTGTTTTAAATTCATAATCATTGATGGATTTTGGAATTATTTTAACTTTCAATATTGTGAGTCAGATCTGCTGATTATTTTAAATTCATATTCAATCATATTCATTCATTCTTCTTCATCATGTTTTGAATTCTGGTCAGTGGATGAATTTTGGAAGTTTAATTGTCATTACATTTCGTCTCATCTCGCATCATCACGGGTTGATGGCCTAGATTTTAGGCCCCTTTAAACAACAAGCATCAACATTCTTCATCATATTTTTAAATATGTTGTCAGTAACTCTAATCTCATTCTTGGTAGGAGCAGGTTATATGCCTCATCATACCTCTCTTGTGTGCCAAGTGGCATATATTTTTTGGAATACCAGTATATTTTAATTTATTTTGGATGATTATGATGATATTGATTTAAAGGGGCATAAAATGTATGTCATGGTTGGCCACCACCTACCTAGGGCTGAAGTTAATGTAGAGAAATCCATATGGGGTCATATCCTTTTCCCTATCAACTTTATTCAACTCACTATTAAGACATTGAATCACTCACAAGACGGGAGTTCTGCACACTCTTTGTTCATGTTTTAAACATGGACTAACTGTTGAGAGACATTGCTGTTACCTAGAATTGCCAATCTATTCTTCACAAAAGCAAGAATATTCTTCTTTTTCTTTTTCTATCGCTTTTCCCACACCTGTGGGGTCGCGGGTGCGAACTGTGTCGCACAGGTGGATCTGGCCCTGTTTTACGGTCGTATGCCCTTCTTGACGCCAACCCTATATAGAGGGATGTAATCACTATTGCATGTTTCTGTGGTAGTTGGTAGTGTAGTGTGTTGTGTGAGTATGAAGAGCAAAGTGTTGGGACAAACACAAACACACAGTCCCCGGGCCAGAAGAATTAATCAGAGGCAATTAATATCCCCGACCCGGCCAGGAATCAAACCCGGGACCCTCTGAACCGAAGACCTCAATGCTGACCATTCAGCATGCATCTGGATGTGCTAGGTGTAAGTGATATTCGGGTAAGGGGAGATAATGAGGAAGATATAGGAGATTCACAAAAGCAAGAATGTAAAAAATGATTTTAAAAAAAAAAATTTTCTTACAAAAAACTTGTTTGTGGGTTACTGTAGTCACGTCCTAGTTCGTGAACCATGGGCAACGGCTGAGTGGCCTAGTGAGTGGTCCTGAGAGTTGGGATACCAGTTGCTATGGAATCGGAGTGGGCATCTCGGACATATTCTGAGCCGTGGCCCTCCTTGTGCTCAGGCGGCTAGGACTATACAATTCACCGGTGGTCCATAACCCGTTAGAGGAGAGATTCTCACTTGGACTATGTGCAAGTAGGGTAGCATCCTGCTTCATGAATTTACCGAGCTCAGAACATTTTAAGCAAGCCTCGGACCTATGGGGGTAATGGAGTCCCCCTCCCATTTGACAGGCGAGGGACTCCTTGGAAACAACTTGGCGAACGAAATGGAATTCGATGGGTAGCTATCAATATAAATGGGGCTTATGGAAGAAAGAAGGTAGAACTGGCTGAGTCAGCAAAGAGGATGCATCTGGATGTGCTAGGAGTACCGTATTTCACGGCATAATCGTCGCACTTTTTATACCAAAATTTTCGAAAAACATTGTAGGGTGCGACCATTATACGATGAATATTTAATACCAGTATTTGTATTACTCAAAAAATGTATTTATAACTAAATTGTATTTGATACAAATTTAAGATGCACGTAATACTCGCGTTTATACATCAAAATAATTAAAATAGTCTAAAACAAAATTCATAATTTTTCGCAACAATTCGGCGAACGTTTTTCCAACCTGAAAATAAAAATGAACGTATTAAGTTAATTTGTCATTAATTTGAGTATTAAAGTTAAAATATTACACTTGCAAAAAATTATCGCTTTGTTGTGAAATGCGGACTTACCGGTACGCAATTTATTCCAAATCTTCGGTGTCGCTATCGCAGGTTTCGCTATCTGATGCGCCGTCCTCGCCTCTGTTAATACCAGTATCAGATTCTTCGTCTCCCTGCCACACTGCGTCATCTTCGGAACCGTCTAGTGCATTCGAAATCCCAGTCCTTTTGAAGCTCTTGGAGACTAGTTCAGGTGGTATAAGATCCCAACTCTTCTTCACCCACGAGCATAACAAGTCCAAGGGTGGACGCCTGATATTTCCGGCGGGCGTCAATTGCTGATCGCCGCTCATCATCCACTCGTTGTAAAATCGACGTAAGTGGTCTTTAAAGGGTTTATTAACACATGCGTCTCGTGGCTGCAAAGCAGATGTTAGGCCACCAGGAATGACTATCTGTCGTGTCTTATTTGTAGTGAGAATTTGCTTCACTTCGTTCACGAGGTGACCTCGGAAACTATCTAAAACAAGCAGAGCTGGTTGTTTTAGTAGTGCACCAGTCTTCTATTCCACACAGTTTTAACCCAGTCCAGCATGAGTTCTACGTCTATCCAACCCTTTGGTTGCACTCGTACATGAATTCCACGGGGAAACTGTATATTCTTAGGCATCGTTTTCCTCTTGAAAATGATGTAAGGCGGCAACTTTCTCCCGTCAGCTGTAATGGCTAGCATTGCCGTGCATCGCAACTTCTCACTACCGCTGGTTTTCATTAATACACTCCGTGATCCTTTTAGCGCAATAGTGCTGTTGCGAGGCATATCAAAAAAGATTGGAGTCTGATCGGCATTACCGATTTGAGAAAGCAAGTACGAAGTTTCCTTGCGCAAACGTATGACAGATCGGTGAAAATTTACAATCTTGTCCGTGTAATCAGCAGGCAACTTTTGGCTTAGTGTTGTTCTCCTTCGCACTGACAGATTGTGTCGTCGCATGAACCCCTTAATCCACCCACGAGTCGCCTTAAACTGAGTTACCGGTATGTTGTGTTTGCGCGCTACCTCCTGTCCCTTAATTTGTAACATTTCATATGATACACTGCAGCCATTGTTACGTATTTCACTGACGTACCTAAACACTTCTTCGTCAATTATAGGAAACTTCCCTGTTTTAGGACCTCTAAATGCGCGTCTAGAAGGGTTTGTGCTTTTTAGCTTGTTTTTTTACTTTCCGCCAGTCACGCACCAACTTTTCACTCACAGAAAATTTTCTTTCTGCAGCTCTGTTCCCGTGCTGTTCAGCGAAGGCAATTACGCTTAGCTTGAAGCCCGCAGAATAGTTTCTATATTTACCCATAATCGCTTATAAATGCTTCACACGTTAATGTTTTGCGATATAAATGACTTTCCGTAATTGTTCACTATTAAAACAAATTATTTCTGCAAACACCCAAAACACAAATTAAAAACAAATTCTCACGCACACATGTCTACAGTAATCACGTAAATCTGAAACAAATAAATGCATCTGTGATCTGCCCATTCCAGAGCAGCCAATACTGTTAGGCAGCAAGGAATCATGCAACAATTTATCAGTTTAGCTCGTTGGTTGCGACACACTACTGCGCTTGCGCAAAGCTCGCAAACCGGAGCTCTAGCTAGCGCGGTGTAGATCTACTGTATAGTTGACTGTATTCCGAGACGTCAGTAACAAACATTCATTTTTTTCAATTTCTTTTAAACATACGGTAATTAGGTTAATATTTCTTCCCAGTTATTGATGATTTTACATTACATTACTGACGAGTTTATAAAATAAAACTTTAATAGCATTGGATAATAATTATCTTGACTGCTTGGATAAAAGTTTTCATCCCATGCCCGGACACTTATGACGTAGTAGTAAGATAAGAGTCTAGCGATGACAACTGAGACATCGTAAATAATTTGGCTGAATAATTCCGTGGAAATCTGCGTTATCGTCTTGGATTTCACTTCGTGCGCAATAACACAGGAGCCGGCCCCATGGTGTAGGGGTAGCGTGCTTGCCTCTTACACGGAGGCCTCGGGTTCAATTCACGGCCGGGTCAGGGAATTTTACCTGTATCTGAGGGCTGGTTCGAGGTCCATTCAACCTACCTAGCCGGTATTTCCTGGCGACGTTGCCGATAAGAGATAACTTACAGCCTTACGTATTTCAAATGGGAACTCATAATATGTAGGTGGTGTATAAATAGTACACTGTCTCGCGACCACGTTGTCAAACTGCCGATAGCCTACCGGTAAGCATAATATGTAGGTGGTGAATAAATAGTACACTGTCTCGCGACCACGTTCTCAAACTGCCGATAGTCTACCGGTAAACCATGCGTCGTACATATACCGGTACTATTTATTTATACGTTGTGCAACATGTCGCAAACGTGACTGTGTTGCCAAATTGCCCATAAACCATACACGTATTTAAATTGCGCATTCATGTGCAACTTACGTTGCAGTTCCATTTACCTTTTAACCAGATTAGTGAACAAAATTTGGACGTGCGACGATTATGTAATTAAAGGTTTAAAGTCCGATTTTTGTATTGAAAATAAAGGATGCGACGATTACGTGGTGGCGACGATTATGCCGTGAAATACGGTAAGTGATATTCGGGTAAGGGGAGATAATGAGGAAGATATAGGAGATTGTAAAGTGTACTTGAAGGGTGTTAGAAAGCGAAGGGCATGGTCTGGGGTAGGGCTCTTTATCAGGAATACCATTGCATGCAACATAGTTTCTGTTAGGCACGTAAATGAGCGAATGATGTGGGTAGATCTGTCTGTTGGAGGAATTAGGACAAGAAATGTGCCCAAGTATTCGCCATGTGAGGGTGCAGATGAGGATGAAGTTGACAAGTTTTATGAAGCATTGAGTGACATCGTGGTCAGGGTCAACAGCAAGGATAGAATAGTACTAATGGGCAATTTCAATGCAAGAGTTGGGAATAGAACTGAAGGATACGAAAGGGTGGTTGGTAAATGTGGAAAAGATATGGAAGCTAATGGGAATGGGAAGCGTTTGCTGGACTTCTGTGCTAGTATGGGTTTAGCTGTTACGAATACATTCTTCAAGCATAAGGCTATTCATCGCTACACATGGGAGGCTAGGGGTACGAGATCCATAATAGACTATATCCTAACAGACTTTGAATTCAGGAAATCTGTTAGGAATGTACGAGTTTTTCGCGGATTTTTTAATGATACAGACCACTATCTGATCTGTAGTGAACTAAGTATCTCTAGGCCTAGGGTAGAGAAAGTGAAATCTGTCTGCAAACGAATAAGGGTAGAAAATCTGCAGGACGAGGAAATTAGACAGAAGTACATGGATATGATTAGTGAGAAGTTTCGAACAGTAGACAGTAAGCAGGTTCCGGATATAGAAAGTGAATGGGTGGCATACAGGGATGCTGTGGTAGAAAAAGCAAGGGAATGCCTAGGAACAACTGTGTGTAAAGATGCGAAAAGGCGAACATCTTGGTGGAATGATGAAGTGAGAGCTGCCTGTAAACGTAAAAAGAAGGCTTATCAGAAATGGCTCCAAACAAGGGCCGAGGCAGACAGGGAGTTGTATGTAGATGAAAGAAACAGAGCGAAACAAGTAGTTGTTGAATCCAAAAAGAAGTCATGGGAAAATTTTGGTAACAACCTGGAAAGGTTAGGTCAAGCAGCAGGGAAACATTTCTGGACAGTAATAAAGAATTTTAGGAAGGGAGGGAAAAAGGAAATGAACAGCGTTTTGAGTAATTCAGGTGAACTCATAATAGATCCCAGGGAATCACTGGAGAGGTGGAGGGAATATTTTGAACATCTTCTCAATGTAAAAGGAAATCATCCTGGTGGTGTTGCAAACAGCCAAGCTCATGGGGAGGAGGAAAATGATGTTGGTGAAATTATGCTTGAGGAAGTGGAAAGGATGGTAAGAAAACTCCATTGTCGTAAGGCAGCAGGAATAGATGAAATTAGACCTGAAATGGTGAAGTATAGTGGGAAGGCAGGGATGAAATGGCTTCATAGAGTAGTAAAATTGGCATGGAGTGTTGGTAAGGTACCTTCAGATTGGACAAAAGCAGTAATTGCACCTATCTATAAGCAAGGAAACAGGAAGGATTGCAACAATTATCGAGGTATGTCATTGATTAGTATACCAGGCAAAGTATTCACTGGCATCTTGGAAGGGAGGGAGGGTGCGATCAGTCGTTGAGAGGAAGTTGGACGAAAACCAGTGTGGTTTCAGACCACAGAGAGTTTGTCAGGATCAGATTTTCAGTACGCGCCAGGTAATTGAAAAATGCTACGAGAGGAATAGGCAGTTGTGTTTATGTTTCGTAGATCTAGAGAAAGCATACGACAAGTTACCGAAGGAAAAGATGTTCACTATACTGGGGGACTATGGAATTAAAGGTAGATTATTAAAATCAATCAAAGGTATTTATGTTGACAATTGGGCTTCAGTGAGAATTGATGGTAGAATGAGTTCTTGGTTCAGGGTACTTACAGGAGTTAGACAAGGCTGTACTCTTTCACCTTTGCTGTTTGTCGTTTACATGGATCATATGCTGAAAGGTATAAAATGGCAGGGAGGGATTCAGTTAGGTGGAAATGTAGTAAGCAGTTTGGCCTATGCTGACGACTTGGTCTTAATGGCAGACTGTGCCGAAAGTCTGCAGTCTAACATCTTGGAACTTGAAAATAGGTGCAATGAGTATGGTATGAAAATTAGCCTCTCGAAGACTAAATTGATGTCAGTAGGTAAGAAATTCAACAGAATTGAATGTCAGATTGGTGATACAAAGCTAGAACAGGTCGATAATTTCAAGTATTTAGGTTGTGTGTTCTCCCAGGATGGTAACAAGTAAGTGAGATTGAATCAATGTGTAGTAAAGCTAATGCAGTGAGCTCGCAGTTACGATCAGCAGTATTCTGTAAGAAGGAAGTCGGCTCTCAGACGAAACTATCTTTACATCGGTCTGATTTCAGACTAACATTGCTTTACGGGAGTGAAAGCTAGGTGGACTCAGGATATCTTATTCATAAGTTAGAAATAACAGACATGAAAGTAGCGAGAATGATTGCTGGTACAAACAGGTGGGAACAATGGCAGGAGGATACTCGGAATGAGGAGATAAAGGCTAATTTAGGAATGAACTCGATGGATGAAGCTGTACACATAAACCGGCTTTGGTGGTGAGGTCATGTGAGGCGAATGGAGGAGGATAGGTTACCTAGGAGAATAATGCACTCTGTTATGGAGGGTAAGAGAAGTAGAGGTAGACCAAGACGACGATGGTTAGACTCGGTTTCTAACGATTTAAAGATAAGAGGAATGGAACTAAATGAAGCCACAACACTAGTTGCAAATCGAGGATTATGGCGACGTTTAGTAAATTCTCAGAGGCTTGCAGACTGAACGCTGAAAGGCATAGCAGTCTCTAATGATAATGTATGTATGTATGTATGTATGTACGTTTGTATGTATGTAAACAGCAAACACCTGATCCTTGGCGAGCCAACGTTCAGGGAGTGGCCACCATTATTGTGTCGTATATCCATCTTTCTTAAATTCTTGATCTTTCATTCAGTTAGAGCAGAGCGGCGGTGGCGGGTGGGGGGGAGGGGTTGCTTATTTTGCTCACCAAAGGAGTTGGCCATGCGGTTAGGGGTTCGGAGCTGTAAGTTTGCACTCCGGAGATAGTGAGTTTGAACTCCATTGTCGGCAGCCCTGAAAATGGTGTCAACTTGTGAAGCATTCTAGTAAAAACTAATTACTACTGTATCACAATGATTAAGTTGTGATTTTCAAAATTAAACCTTGGATACTGTGGACCAGTAACACATCACTTAGCCTGTGGACTGTCAGTTTTCCATCGCTGATGTAGGTCATTGGCCCATATATGTTTTGTGATATTCATTTTTTAAATAAGTGAGATTATGCTACTTGTTTTTATGTAGGCATATCCATTAATATACAACAATTTATTAATCTACAGGACAGCTATTGATGGTGGACTGTATCAGGACGATGAGAGGCTATGGCGCCTATTTCGAGAAATGGTGGAAGGTTTGGTGCACATTCATCAGCAGGGTATGATTCACAGAGACCTCAAGCCTGTCAATATATTTCTTGACTCTAATGATCATGTTAAAATAGGAGATTTCGGCTTAGCTACTACAAATATTCTATCCAGGTAATATTTCTTATTATAAACTTGGTTTCAAAATTTATAAATTGGAATTTGTAATTATGCTAATTCATCCCATTTGTATCTTCTGTTGATATTAACATGTCCTCTTCCAGTCCAGTTGAACATTCCGGTTTACCTTCTCTGAGGATTCAGGATTGATTACTACCCAACAAAACAATAACTTTTCGGTATCTCTTAAGATTATAGTGGTTGAATGGACATATAATAGTAGTAATATTACTAATAGTAATTTAGTTTTTGCAGTATATATTTTGTAAATAAGTGTATTATTATTATTATTATTATTATTATTATTATTATTATTATTATTATTATTATTATTATTATTATTGTTATTATTATTATTATTATTATTATTATTATTATTATTATTATTATTATTATTATTATTATTATTGTTATTGTTATTGTTGTTGTTGTTACTGTTGTTGTTGTTGTTGTTGTTGTTACTGTTACTATTATTATTATTATTATTATTATTATTATTATTATTATTATTATTATTATTATTATTATTATTATTATTCGCTGGGGCCATCAAGGACCACGTTAAGTCTTCTTGCATTTGACACTGAACTTGGCCTTCTTTAGAGCCCAAATTTCCCTCATTCTTTGTGAGTGGGCCTGCTTACGCCCCTCTGTCCAAGGGTCACCGTGTCTTCTTTTCGGTTGTTTGTCTCGGTTTAGCCCGTTCGTCAGTATTTTGTTGCGGAAGTGATCTCTTCAGCTGAGATAGGTAGCATTTGCAGGCCTTCATTGGTATTTCTAAAGCAGGGATTTGTGGTTTTGGGGTTAGAATAAAAAAAAGTGAAAGATTTCTTTAGTTAACTTTCTTCCGTCCATTCTTTTCAGATGACTGTAAAATCGCGCCCATCTTTTTCAGTTTGTGTTGATAATTTTCTCTATTTTGCTGTAGACTTCCTCGTTGGATCTTTTGATAGATTCCATTTCTGTACTTTGGTCCCAAGATTCCTCTCACAATTTTGCGCTCTTTTTACTCCAGTTCTTCAAGGAGTCCTCTGTTGGCATTTAGAGACAGGGTTTCGGCTGCAAATAGAGCTACTGGCTTCAGAACTGTTTCGTAGTGACGTATCTGGGTGTTTTGGGAAAGGCATTTTTTGTTGTAGATTGTGCAGGATGTTTGGTAGGCTATTTCCAGTTTGCGTACTCGCTCCTGAAGTGCTTCTTTGTCCAGTCCATTTTTTGTGATGATCTCACCCAGGTATTTGAATTTGTCTACTCGGGTGATGTCCCTGTAGTTTGTATGGAGATTTGGTGGGGCCTCTTTGATGTTAGTCATTACTTCTGTTTTCTCTAACGATATCTGCAGACCAGTTTGTTTGGCAGTTTCCTTTAACATTTCAACTTGAGTTCTAGCGATTTCTACGTTGTTTGAGAGAACAGCAATATCATCAGCAAATGCAAAGCAGTCTGTTGTTGATCCCCTTGGATTTGGTTCATATTCTTAGTGGACTGTACTTGATTTCTTGTAATCTCACTGCCAGGTTCTGATGATCTTTTCAAGAACGCAGTTGAAAAGTATCGGGGATAGTCCATTATCTTGTCAGACTCCTGTTTTGATGTCAAAGGAATGTGAGAGACATCCGTGGAATTTCACCTTGGATTTTGTATCGGTCAGGGTGGCTCTAATTAATGCCAACAGTTTCAAATCAACTCCAAATTCATTTAAGATATTTAGCAGGACTTCCCTGTCAATGGAGTCGTACGCTTTCTTGAAGTCCACACAGACAGACACATACTGTTTGGACCTTAGTGTACAATATGATGATCGTTTTGAGATTTTGGATCTGTTCGGCTATTGAGCGACTTTTTCTGAACCCTCCTTGGTATTCACCTATGTGACGTTTGACGTGTGCTTCCAAACGCTCCAGGATGGCAAGTGATAGAATTTTGTAAGTCATGGGTAGCAAAGATATTCCTCTGTAGCTGTTGATGTTCTTCATGCTGCATTTTTTGTGTAATGGATGGATCAAAGCTATTTTCCAATCTTCGGGTAGGGTCTCCTTGCTCCAAATTTCTTCTATTTGCTTTTGCAAGATATCCTCGGAGGCATATTTCCATAGTTCTGCTACTACTGAGTCTTCCTCTGGCGCTTTGCTATTTTTGAGATGGGCAATGTGGCTCTTGATTTCATCTCTGTCGGGTGGTCTGGAATCTGGGTACCTGAGTAAGGGTTCCTTGGTCTAATGGGGCTTTGCGGTTTAGAGCAGTTATATAAATTCTTGAAATAGTCTGCCAGAATGCTACAATTTTCTTCATTTGACGTCGCCAGTGTGCCATCCTTTCGCTCAAAACATTGAGATGGTGGTTTATAGCCAGTGAGTTTGCGTTTGAAGGCTCTGTAGTACACTCTGCTTTCATTCTTCCTAAAATTTTGTTCTATCTTTTCAATGAGAGATTTTTCGTATTTACGTTTCTCAGTTCTGAACTCCCTAGCTGCTTGGGCACGTTAGGTTTTGTAGGTTTCCCAATAATTTTCTGATTTCGTAGAGTAGTACTGTTTCCACACATTGAGTCTTTCTTTGAGGACTGATTCGCAGGTACCATTCCACCAGGCATGCTTTTTGCTTCTCTTGATATCTGCAACGTCTTTGGTGGCCTCAACAAGGGGACTTTTGGTGTTGTTAAAGTCACAGTCATTTGTTCTAGCCTTCTCCTGGAACTCCTCGACCCTTTGCTGAAGTGTATCGTTGTCGAAGCGTGTGATCTGTTTTGTTGTCCTCCTTGTATTTACAGGAATTGGTTTAAATTTGATCAGAGACTTATAATGATCTGATTCCACATCGATGCCTTTCTTTACTTTGACATTCATAATGTTGGGGCTGTTTCTCCTGGAGATTGCAACATGATCTATTTGGAACTCTCCGAGAGTTTGGACGGGAGAACGCCAGGTCATTTGCTTCCTGGGTAGATGGCGAAAGTGGGTCGACATTTCCTGCAGGTTGTGATTTTCGCAAATGGACGCCAGGCTTTTGCCGTTGGAATTGGTTTTTTGTGAGCAGGGTAATTTTCTATAACTTTCTTGTACTTCTGTTCACGACCTAGTTGGGTATTGAAGTCACCCAAAAGAAGCTTGACATGGTGTTTGGGAATTTTGTTTAATTTTTCATCCAGTAGGTCCCAGAAATTATGAACTTCGTCTGGATCAGACTTGTTCGCATCATTTGTAGGAGCATGTGCGTTAACTAGGGCGTAGGTTTTGTTCGTGCATTTAATTGTTAGTATAGACAGTCTGTCATTCACAGGTTCAAAATTTGCAACCGATTTAAGGATCTTGGTTCTAACAGCAAACGCAGTTCCAAGCATCACAGCTCCATTGAGGATTCCTCTTTGCGCTTTGCTCTTGAAAATTCAGTAGTCTTCGGATTCAAAAATCTCTTCATCTGGGTACCTTGTTTCTTGTAGAGCCATTATGGATGTCTGATTTTCGTGAAGAGATTTGGTGAGGGTTTTCAGCTTACCAGTTTGTGTAAGTGAATTTATGTTGAAAGTTGCTAGCGAGTATCCTGGAAATGTAAAGAACCAAGGTGATGAATTTGCGGGAGAGATAAGCAGGGATGTCTTCCCAAAGTACCTGGTACGCAAGAGTATTTGAATGTAGTTTACACCTGTCGTCTAGTCGTAACTAAGATAATTGTTTATGGTAGGGAGAAACTTGAGCGTCATACCGTAAATCCATAGCATATCTAAGACAAGCATTTTAAGTGCGTTGTAGTTTCAAGCTTAATTCATTTGTTATATCCATAAATATGACATCACAGTAGTCAAAAATGGGAAATAATAATGACTGAACAAGTTGAATTTTTAGAGATCGAGGGAATATATTTCTGAACCGTTTTAAAGGGTGCAAGCCGCAATAAACCTTTTTACAGATATTCTTTACTTGCGCCGATACTACTAGAATTTTGTAAAATACATACATACATACATACATTATCATTATAGACTGTTATGCCTTTCAGCGTTCAGTCTGCAAGCCTCTGAGAATTTACTAAACGTCGCCACAATCCTCGATTTGCAACTAGTGTTGTGGCCTCATTTAGTTCTATATCTCTTATCTTTAAATCGTTAGAAACAGAGTCTAACCATCATTGTCTTGGTCTCCCTCTACTTCTCTTACCCTCCATAACAGAGTCCATTATTCTCCTAGGTAACCTATCCTCCTCCATTCGCCTCACATGACCCCACCACCGAAGCCAGTTTATGCGTACAGCTTCATCCATCGAGTTCATTCCTAAATTAGCCTTTATCTCCTCATTCCGAATACCCTCCTGCCATTGTTCCCACCTGTTTGTACCAGCAATCATTCTTGCTACTTTCATGTCTGTTACTTCTAACATATGAATAAGATATCCTGAGTCCACCCAGCTTTCGCTCCCGTAAAGCAAAGTTGGTCTGAAAACAGACTGATGTAAAGATAGTTTCGTCTGGGAGCTGACTTCCTTCTTACAGAATACTGCTGATCGCAACTGCGAGCTCACTGCATTAGCTTTACTACACATTGATTCAATCTCACTATATTACCATCCTGGGAAAACACACAACCTAAATACTTGAAATTATCGACCTGTTCTAGCTTTGTATCACCAATCTGACATTCAATTCTGTTGAATTTCTTACCTACTGACATCAATTTAGTCTTCGAGAGGCTAATTTTCATACCATACTCATTGCACCTATTTTCAAGTTCCAAGATGTTAGACTGCAGACTTTCGGCACATTCTGCCATTAAGACCAAGTCGTCAGCATAGGCCAAACTGCTTACTACATTTCCACCTAACTGAATCCCTCCCTGCCATTTTATACCTTTCAGCATATGATCCATGTAAACTACAAACAGCAAAGGTGAAAGATTACAGCCTTGTCTAACTCCTGTAAGTACCCTGAACCAAGAACTCATTCTACCATCAATTCTCACTGAAGCCCAATTGTCAACATAAATACCTTTGATTGATTTTAATAATCTACCTTTAATTCCATAGTCCCCCAGTATAG
Organism: Anabrus simplex; assembly: GCF_040414725.1. Taxonomy (NCBI): domain Eukaryota; kingdom Metazoa; phylum Arthropoda; class Insecta; order Orthoptera; family Tettigoniidae; genus Anabrus; species Anabrus simplex. Next base: position 271,189,459 of record NC_090266.1, read on the forward strand.
TGAACATCTTTTCCCTCGGGACCCTGTCATATGCTTTCACTAGATCCTGCTTCATGAATTTACCGAGCTCAGAACACTTTATTTTGTAAAATAAGTAAAAATATAGCAATAAAGACTAAAATGTTAACAGAAAGGGAAATGAGAGGAACAATTTGGTGGTTGATGGGAGTACACGAGAATAAAGCCATAAGAAATAAAGAGGACGAAAATCTAAGCATTTTATTCAGCAAATATCTGGTACTGGAACATGTTTTAAAAGGATGTAAAGGAACCAAAAATTCAGGCACTCTCTGCCCCACATACGAATGTCCTTTCAATCTGTGCCATTCATCTTCCACATTTCCTACTTCAGTAACTGGAATTTGTTGTTTACCTCTCCATAATACATTGTTTAAATATTGTTTCTACAAGTTATATTTTTGGTCTCATAGTGACCTTGAACAAGAATCTATATACATTCCCGACAGACAAGGTGGTTTGCGCTGAACTTTACAACTTGCTAAGCTATTCAATAGAGGATGGAAGAAATCAGGAAGAACAGCAAAATTATATATTATTTTCATAGGAATATCAGAGGAGAGATCTATAGAAGGTGTAAAATGAGAAAATACATGTAGTTTAATAATTAGTAAGGATATACGCGAAGGCGTATCGTTTTCTCTATAACTTAAAGTATAGGAGATGACTCTGAATGCTATGGTTGTAAAATTTTAAAAATACAGGTAATATTTATGGGATATGTATTAGTGAATGATGTATTAAATTATTTCTTGTAACATGTTGTTTTTGGAATATCTTAGGTGTTTTGCAATTCTAACAAAATGATTACAGTAAACAAAATTCTCTCTCTCTGGTTGATGGTCATCCATAATTGGGACAGAAGAGTATTCTATTCTATTCTATTCATTCATTCATTCATTCATTCATTCATTCATTCATTCATTCATTCATTCATAAGTAATAGATATGAAGAACTGGCACAAAAAATTAAAAAGAATGTTGTGGAAATCAAATACAGTGAAGGACATTACTCCTTATGAGATACCTGCCATTCCTATGTGTCACCAGAACTCAACTTGATGATAATAAGAAAATGTTTCAATGATGAGAGAGCTTGAGTGGGTGGCTTGAAATGTTTTTGTCTGAGTGCTAATCAGTATTTTATTAATATTTTCATATGAGGTTTGGGAACCCTGAAATGGACACATTCAGTATGTGCACAGTTATAGCTGAAGAACAAATATGCCCCAGTTCTGGTTATAAAACACAGAACATCACTCAACAAAAAAAGCAAAGCAAAGTCATCTCCGTACAGGCCATGAAGGCCCTTGGAGGGGTGGAAGGTAAAGGCTTCCACTATTCGTAACCTCGGCACGTGATGGGGTAGAGTGGTTAGCTCTACGCCCAGCCGCCTTTGCCCCCAAGAATTAACCTGGTACTCATTTTTGGTGTAGGCTGAGTGAACCTCAGGGCCATGTGTACCTCCAGAAGTGGAAATTTTGTTTCTTAAATTTTACGACTTACTGACGGGGATTAGAACCCAGTCCTTCCGGGCAAACCAAGCACGCCTTTACAGCCTCGGCCAGGCAGCCCCTCACATCACACAACATCAGGACAAATTAATGTTTCTAAATATCAGTACTGAAGCAAATGAAATTAACATATGCTTTGATTGCAAGTAAAATTAGCTACTCCTTAAATTTCCCATTTGTAAAATATTTTATAGCAACTCTGCATTGCTCTACAGCTTTATTGTTCATTAACTACAACTATTACACAACAACAAGAGCCTAATTAATAATGTTATTTGCTTTACGTGCCACTACAGGTAACTGCTTTTACAGTTTATGGAGAAAGAACCTAATTGTAGCTCACTACGTGAGTTCTCGTGGCTGTAATTAAATTGCATCTGCTCTCAACACCCACATTATAGAATGTGAGAAAATGTTACAAAATAAGAAAATGGATAAAAATGGATATTGTCCTTTATTTTTATTCCTGGCACTTGCAGAAGACAAATTCAATGGTAATGGATACACTGCAGAGCATTACCGAGAAGTCCACTATTTTCAGTAAGAAATTACACTATTTTCCCACCTGAGGTCACAATTTACTTCCCATGATCGTATACTAAGAAATACCAAGAAGGAATATCGATTTACACAATTTGGAAGATTCTTAACCTCAGCTGAAAATGATGCTAAACTTTAAGAGGAAAACTATTTAGAAGAATTGGGATAGATGAAAAGAATACTTTTTGATAATTGTAGTGTATGTAGATGTGGAGATGGACCTTGTCATCCTTAATTATTTTCTTTCGGCGTCTCCCTCTGCCCACACTGATCTGTCGTTGTGCTTGTCATATTGTATGTTTCTTTCGAGGTTCCTGTCTTTCTGTGGGTTAATTTTCACTTGTTTGTTCCTTTCCAGTACTAATATTGACTCATTGGGTTCCTTTTCTTCTTTTATGTTTGTCCTGTGTTCCTAGTCTTTTAATAAAGCTGTGGTTGACACCCTGATTTTCAACACTTCAAGCTAAATAAGTCAAACTGAAGGCATAATTGCTGAGTGATTTTGTCACTGACCTTTCTTTTTTTTTTAAACCAAGGCAGCCTCTGTTTGAATCCTGATTAATGCACATGGGATTTTTGAAATCCCCAAGTTACATCACTGAGGTTCATATTCCACATGCCGGGCTGAGTGGCTCAGATGGTTAAGACGCTGGCTTTCTAACCCCAACTTGGCAGGTTCGATCCTGGCTCAGTCCGGTGGTATTTGAAGGTGCTCAAATACGACAGCCCCATGTCGGTAGATTTACTGGCACGTAAAAGAACTCCTGCGGGACTAAATTCCGGCACCTCGGCGTCTCCGAAGACCTTAAAAGGTAGTTAGTGGGACGTAAAGCAAATAACATTATTATTATTATTATTATTATTATTATTATTATTATTATTATTATTATTATTATTATTATTATTATTATTATTATTATTCATATTCCACATAAAACTGGAGGTCTGGTGGCTATGATTAGAATACTAACAGTCTTGTAAAAATACATGCTTGGATTTTTTGCAACACAAGCACCCAGTATTCTGATTCATGTTAGATAGACTCGACACACCACTCTTCAGAGAGGATTAGTAAGTACATGGCTGTTTTTAATGGTAACAACAGCACACTCTTTGACAGTATCTTATATGAAATACAGAACAAAATTCACAACTCACCCAAAAGCCAGAACTAACTGACATATGTTACTGTAACATACACAATTCTTGCCCAGTAATTCTAGAAATTACGGTACAAGATGGCATTCAGAACAAGAGATCCTTAACAGAATTCAATCCAGTACACAGATATGCATAACTTACCAGTATCTGACGCTTACAAACTCAGATGTAGTGAATGTCTCAAATTCTGCTTTGGACAAACTGCATGAAATTACAAAATGAGGTACATGAAACTCATCAGAACACACAAATATAACACAAGCACTGGAACACATTGAGGGTAGTGAAATTCAGCCAGAAGTCATAATATTGACTTTCATCCTCTTTTCTCAAGATTACTCACTTTTCATTTTTTATTTTTCAAATTATCTGCTCACTGAGCAAAACCTATAAATAAATATTCAATCAAAATCCATCTGCTTTGTTTACATTGGCACTTGAAATTGATGGGGATATCCTGCTATTCATTTTCTATTGAAGAGTATAGTGCAACGTGAGTGACTTACTGTTTAAAATTGTTTAAAGGTAATTCTTATTTTACAGACCTGGTACAGTTTCATCTAAAGACCCAACAACAGCAGTCTCCGAAGGTAAACCATCTGATGCTCAATCATTTTCTCATGACTTAGGAGATGGATCTTTAACTGGCCAGGTGGGCACAGCATTGTATGTCGCACCAGAACTAAGCAATGCTGCAAATAAAGCCATCTATAATCAGGTATTTGTAATTCATCTCAATTTTTCAGCTTGTACCATATTCTTATTATCTAATGTATCTATTTTCAATTACTAACATTTGATTGTTTTATTATTTTTCTGTTTCTTTTCACTTCAGAAAGTTGATATCTATAGCCTGGGAATTATATTCTTTGAGATGTGCTACCATCCGCTGCAAACTGGTATGGAGAGAGTAAAAGTATTACTCAGTGTACGCAGCAAAGATATTATTTTGCCTCAAGATTTTTCTGATGAATTACCACAGAAAGTATACATAATAAAGTGGTTACTTAGTCATGATCCTAGTCAACGCCCAACTTCACTTGAGTTGTTGCAGTCTGATTATGTTCCTCCACCACAGCTGGAAGAAGCTGAGCTGCAAGAAATGGTGAAGCATACTTTGTCAAATCCTCAGAGCAAGGCTTACAAATATTTGGTTGCTTCTTGCTTCAATCAGGTGAGTTTCTAAGTGATAGATATTTATGATTCAAATTGTTACAGAATTGATATTGGTATACATTTTTTTTTAAATGGCTTTACGTCATGCCAACGCTGATAGGTCTTACGGCGACGGTTGGTGTACATTTAAAATTTAGGTATTTTGTTGAAATGATGGGAGTATTTTTATTTAATGGTAGTATGCTTGAGGAAGTGGAAAGGTTGGTAAATAAACTCCATTGTCATAAAGCAGGGGGAATAGATGGAATTAGACCTGAAATGGTGAAATATGGTGGGAAGGCAGGGATAAAATGGCTTCATAGAATAGTGAGATTAGCATGGAATATTATTAGTAAGGTACCTTCTGATTGGACAAAAGCAGTAATTGCACTTATCTATAAGCTGGGGAACAGGAAGGATTACAACAACTATGAAGGTATTAACATTTAAGCTCTTCAGGCTTTTTCAATAGTTTTTGAGTAATTATGATTAATTTTAATTATTTATGGTTCATGGTGTGGGTTACTGTAGTCACGTCCTAGTGAGTGAACCATGGGCAACGGCTGAGTGGCCTAGTAAGTGGTCCTGAGAGTAGGGATACGAGTTGCTATGGAATGGGAGTGGACATCTTGGACATAATCTGAGTCATGGCCCTCCTTGTGCTCATGCGGCTAGGACTATACAATTCACCGGTGGTCCATAACCCATTAGAGGAGAGATCCTCACTTGGACTATGTGCAAGTAGGGTAGCATCCTGCTTCATGAATTTACCGAGCTCAGAACATTTTAAGCAAGCCTCGGACCTATGGGAGTAACGGAGTCCCGCTCCCATTTGACAGGCGAGGGACTCCTTGGAAACAACTTGGCAAACGAAATGGAATTAGATGGGGAGCTATCAGTATTAATGGGGCTTATGGAAGAAAGAAAGTAGAACTGGCTGAGTCAGCAAAGAGGATGCATCTGGATGTGCTAGGAGTAAGTGATATTTGGGTAAGGGGAGATAACGAGGAAGAGATAGGAGATTATAAAGTGTACTTGACGGGTGTTGGAAAGGGAAGGGCAGAGTCTAGGGTAGGGCTCTTTATCAGGAATACCATTGCAAGCAACATAGTTTCCGTTAGGCACGTAAATGAGCGAATTTGTCAGTTTGAGGAATTAGGACTAAAATTGTCTCCTTGTATTCACCATGTGAGAGTGCAGATGAGGATGAAGTTGACAAGTTTTATGAAGCATTGAGTGACATCGTGGTCAGGGTCAACAGCAAGGATAAAATAGTACTAATGGGAGATTTCAATGCGAGAGTTGGAATAGAACTGAAGGATACAAAAGGGTGATTGGTAAATGTGGGGAAGATATGGAAGCTAATGGGAATGGGAAGCGTTTGCTTCGACTTCTGTGCTAGTATGGGTTTAGCAGTTACGAATACATTCTTCAAGTATAAGGCTATTCACCGCTACACATGGGAGGCTAGAGGTACCAGATCCATAATAGACTATATCTTAACCGACTTCAAATTCAGGAAATTTGTTAGGAATGTACGAGTTTTCCGGAGATTTTTCGATTATACAGACCACTATCTGATCTGTAGTGAACTAAGTATCTCTAGGCCAAGGGTAGAGAAAGTGAAATCTGTCTGAAAACGAATAAGGGTAGAAAATCTCCTGGACGAGGAAATTAGACAGAAGTACATGGATATGATTAGTGAGAAATTTCGAACAGTGGACAGTAAGCAGGTTAAGGTTATAGAAAGTGAATGGGTGGCATACAGGGAAGCTGTAGTGGAAACAGCAAGGGAATGCCTAGGAACAACTGTGTGTAAAGATGGGAAAAGGCGAACATCTTGGTGGAATGATGAAGTGAGAGCAGCTTGTAAACGTAAAAAGAAGGCCTATCAGAAATGGTTCCAAACAAGGATCGATGCAGGCAGGGATTTGTACGTAGATGAAAGAAACAGAGTGAAACAAATAGTTGTTGAATCCAAAAAGGAACTATTCTGGACAGTAACAAAGGATCTTAGGAAGGGAGGGAAAAAGGAAATGAACAGTGTTTTGAGTAATTCAGGTGAACTCATAATAGATCCCAGGGAATCACTGGAGAGGTGGAAGGAAATGTAAAAGGAAATCACCCTGGTGGTGTTGCGAACAGCCAAGCTCTTGGGGAGGACGAAAATGATGTTGGTGAAATTACTCTGGAGGAAGTGGAAAGGATGGTAAATAAACTCCATTGTCATAAGACAGCAGGAATAGATGAAATTAGACCTGAAATGGTGAAGTATAGTGGGAAGGCAGGGATGAAATGGCTTCATAGAGTAGTAAAATTAGCATGGAGTGTTGGTAAGGTGCCTTCAGATTGGACAAAAACAGTAAATGCACCTATCTATAAGCAAGAGAACAGGAAGGACTGTAACACCTATCGAGGTATCTCATTGATTTGTATACCAGGCAAAGTATTCTCTGGCATCTTGGAAGGGAGGGTGCGATCAGTCGTTGAGAGAAAGTTGGATGAAAATCAGTGTGGTTTCAGACCACAGAGAGGCTGTCAGGATCAGATTTTCAGTATGCGCCAGGTAATTGAAAAATTCTACGAGAGGAATAGGCAGTTGTGTTTATGTTTTGTAGATCTAGAGAAAGCATTTGACAGGGTACTGGGGGAAAAGATGTTCGCTATACTGGGGGACTATGGAATTAAAGGTAGATTATTAAAATCAATCAAAGGCATTTATGTTGACAATTGGGCTTCAGTGAGAATTGATGGTAGAATGAGTTCTTGGTGCTGGGTACTTACAGGGGTTAGACAAGGCTGTAATCTTTCACCTTTGCTGTTCGTAGTATACATGAATCATATGCTGAAAGGTATAAAATGGCAGGGAGGGATTCAGTTAGGTGGAAATGTAGTAAGCAGTTTGGCCTATGCTGACGGCTTGGTCTTAACCCTGGAACCGGCAAGCGGTTTACCTTCAAGCGGCAAGCATTTAGGCGAGTTTTGCAAGCAACTTTTCAAAAATTCATACAAATTTTGTTTTTCAATTTATTTCCATGTATAACATGTCATTTTATTCAAAAAAAGACGAAGATTACTATAGTAGGAAATTAAACTTACTAATTTAGTATCCTGAAGCAGTATGGGCGAAGTATTCAACACATGCTAAGTATTCCAAAATAATTCGAAATTTCTGGGCCACGTGTACGTAAAAAATTAATATTATATGAAGATGTTACTATATACAAAATATGCACAATTTTATGCTGATTACAAATATGTAGAAAGGTTTCACTACATTGAAGTACTGTAAAGTAAAATAGAACTGATATAACGCAAGCACATCGCACCAAAACGTGAGTCTACTTAGTCAGATTCATCCTCGCTACCTTCGGGGTGGCTCCTCTTTCTTCCTGATTTCATAGGCCTCCAAAAATGTTTTAATTTGTGGTAGTACTGTATATGAACACCACAATTACATCCTGGGTTATTAGGGTTCAGACACATATTTATAACTAGAGATTTGTTTTTTGTTTTTTTATATTTGATACTGTAACGTCAACCCATCTTTGCAGACGAGAATACGGACCCATATATCCGGAATTCGTTTTATTTCGAATAATTTCCTGTGCGTATTTATTAATTTCAGTCCCTAAATGATTCACGATAGCATTGGAGTAAAATAAATAGAAATATGCCAGAGGAGGACAGTTTCTCGGAGGGCAATTTTTTACACCTGCGTTTCGAACCTTGAACTTCTCTTCCACTTTTATTTTTGGCTCTGGAGGATAAACGCTTGTCCTCTTCGGTTCTGTTTGGTCAACTGCATTACTGTCATTATCATTATTATCATCAGTGGCTGGTTCATCGTGTTCCACATCATCGTCAATATCAGTGTCAAAATCACTTAGCCTAGACTCATATAACTCACCACTACCTGACGAATTATTGTCAAAATCATCGTCAATTCCTCCTAAAAATACGTCACTATCACCTTCGCCGTCCAAATCAAACAAACATTTACGAATTTCACTACTTCCTGACAATTCAGTAATTTTGCGCCACCAAAGGAAATGCACATCGGACAACCACAGCAAGCACAACAGAATGACCGTCTGCAAATCGTTCTCGTTTTTCTACGTGTATACTGCACACACTGTCGCACTAAACTACTTCAGAATTGTGCTGTGTTATAGAGTAGAGTTTCCTCTTTAACATGATGCAAGATATTTCATAAAGATGTTGAATGTCAAGGCGCTATCTTGAAATTAGTCAGAGCTGGCGTAATGCATCTCGATAGCGACTCTGCCGGTTGAGTAACAGGGAAATGAGTCGCGATCGCGACGACTGCCGGTTCCAGGGTTAATGGCAGATTGTGCCGAAAGTCTGCAGTCTAATATCTTGGAACTTGAAAATAGGTGTAATGAGTATGGTATGAAAATTAGCCTCTCGAAGACTAAATTGATATCAGTAGGTAAGAAATTCAACAGAATTGAATGTCGGATTGGTGATACAAAGCTAGAATGGGTCGATAATTTTAAGTACCGTATTTAGGTTGTGTTTTCTCCCATGATGGTAGTATAGTAAGTGAGATTGAATCAAGGTGTCGTAAAGCTAATGCAGTGAGCTCGCAGTTGCGATCAACAGTATTCTGTAAGAAGGAAGTCAGCTCCCAGACAAAACTATCTTTACATCGGTCTGTTTTCAGACCAACTTTGCTTTATGGGAACGAAAGCTGGGTGGACTTAGGATATCTTATTCATATGTTAGAAGTAACAGACATGAAAGTAGCAAGAATGATTGCTGGTACAAACATGTGGGAACAATGGCAGGAGGTTACTCAGAATGAGGAGATAAATGCCAATTTAGGAGTGAACTTGATGGATGGAGCTGTACGCATAAACCGGCTTCGGTGGTGGGGTCATATAAGGCGAATGAAGGAGGATAGGCTACCTAGGAGAATAATGGACTCTGTTATGGAGGGTAAGAGAAGTAGAGGTAGACCAAGACGACGATGGTTAGACTCAGTTTGTAACGATTTAAAGATAAGAGGTATAGAACTAAATGAGGCCACAACACTAGTTGCAAATCGATGTTTGTGGCGACGTTTAGTAAATTCACAGAGGCTTGCAGACTGAACGCTGAAAGGCATAACACTCTGTAATGATAATGTATGTATGTATGTATGTATGTATGTATGTATGTATGTATGTATGTATGTTTCTTCATAAAAAGGCCAAAGGCAGTCATTTATACAAGTGGAGGCACATGTTTCCCCTAGTGCAATGTCACTGCATTGTCCTACATAAGAGGCTTGCAATGGTGTCTCAACGGCGCACTAGTCCCCAGCAGTTTGGAAAGGTGTAACAATCAAACTGATGAGCCCACTGCTACACTGGGGTGAAACACTAGTAATTTCATGATTGAAAAAGCCTAAAGAGCTTAATTGTTGAAACATTTGCAATCAATGAAATTAAATTATGGTTTCTTTCTGGAACTTTATTTTTGAAAACTATCAAGGTATTTCATTGATCAGTATACTAGACAGGGTGTTCACTGGGAATTTTGAAGGGAGGGTGCAATTAGTGGTTGAGAGTAAGTTGGATGAAAACCAGTGTGGTTTCAGGCCAGAGATCGGCTGTAAGGATCAGATTTTTCAGTATGCACCAGGTAATTGAAAAATGCTCCAAGAGGAGCATAGATCTAGAGAAGGCATATGACAGAGTATCAAGGCAAAAGATGTTTGTCATACTGGAGGACTGTGAGATTAAGGGTAGATTATTAAAATCAATCAAAGCCATTTACAAGTAGTCACAAAAAATTTTGGTCAAAGTTATTTAACTGAAAGTCAAACTCTTATTTTTCTGAAAATAACATTATACATTAAAGTAACAAGAAGTACAACTGGGCGAGTGGGCTATGCGGTTAGAGGCGCACAGCTGTTAGTTCGCATCCAGGAGATAATGGGTTCGAACCTTAATGTCGGCAGCCCTGAAGATGGTTTTCCATGGTTTCTCATTTTCACACCAGGCAAATGCTGGGGCTGTACTTTAATTAAGGCCACGATCACTTCCTTCCCATTCCTAGGCCTTTCCTGTCCCATCGTCGCCATAAGACCTATCTGTGTCGGTGCGGGGTGAAGCAAAAAAAAACAAACAGTAAATACAAATAATTGCAAATGTTGCAATTTCAAAGTCACTGAAATATTCTGTCAGCAAACAAGCATATTCCCTCACAATGGTTGAATTTTATACCTCATAGGATATCTTTCATATCTGATTACTTCTAGTAGGTGTGGTTTCATATTGGAAATTATGTTCCTCGTATAGGCTGGCTCAGTCTTAACCCATTCTTGCAGCAGTCTTCTCATAGGATGATCTTTAGAGGTAATGGGAGAATTTCTGATTCATTTATTCATTTTGTTCCATAAATTCTCTATTGGGTTAAGATCTGGACACTGTGGGGGCATATGTATGAGTTTTGGGCAATTATACAACAACCATTCCCTGACAATATATGCTTTGTGCTTTGGATCGTTGTCTTGATAGAAATTAAATGTATTTCTGATCCCTAATTTCTCTGCGCAGTGGTGCAGGTTTTCTCTTAGAATCTGTAGGTACTGGAGTTTGTCCATATTATGTTCAATGAACACCAAATTTTCCACTCCTGGTGATATACAACCCCATACCATCACATTACCACCTTTTTGTTTTACTGTAAGGTGAAAATTTCTTTTGTCCAGTTCTGTATTGGTCTTGCACCACACATGAACTCTGCCTTCTGTATCAAACACATGAAATGGGCTCTCATCAACAAAAATGACATCATCCCACCATTCTTTATCTTTTTCACAGTATTTTTTAGTGAACTGCAAACTCTTGGCTAGGTTTTATTTACATATGGTTTTTCTGCCTGCGATTCCTTCTGTACATTCCTACCAGCTGACAGACGCAGTTTGGTCACCACTTTTGGAGCACTAATTTTAGGATCAATAATTACCTTCCTCATAAGCATTTTCTTTTCTTGCTCACTCAGCTTCTGTGGACGTCCTGTTTGTGACAAAGATTCAATTCTGTCTTCTGCTCTGTATTGTTGGATAATGTCTCCATGCGTGCTTCATTATATATTCTCCCTAGCAGCAATATCTCTATGTGTAAGACCTGTAGCATGGTGAAAGATCACAAGTTTTCGCTGTTCAAATGTTGTGTTGGTTCCTCTGTATCCCATTTGACTTTTCCGTACACCACGACAACATAGCAGCATAGGTTTGTCACTGGTAGTAGTAGGATGCGATCCTTCCCTTTTTATACCCATTTTCGCAGATTGACTGAATATTTAAGTAGCTCAAGGATATCATGCTTTGAAATCAAACTGTACATACGATCTATATGTTTGCTGCAAAAATCTAAAATAAAAATTGCTTAAAATCAATTTGTAATTTTAAATATCTCTGCATTATAATGTAAAGTCTTCTGTGTTTGAATATTTATTTGAGTACCTGTATGTGGAAATGTGGACAGTTGGGCTGCAGTGAGAATTGATGGTAGAATGAGTCCTTGGTTCAAGGTTAGAGGTTAGACAAGGCTGTAATCATTCACCTTTGTTGTTGATAGTTTACATGCATCATCTACTGAAAGGTATTAAGTGGCAGAGAGGAATTCAGTTAGGTGAAAATGTAATAAGCGGTTTGGACTATGCTGACGAATTGGTCTTAATGGCAGATTGTGCCGAAAGCCTGCAATCTAATATCTTGGAACTCGATAATAGGTGCCATGAGTATGATATGAAAATTAGCCTTTCCAAGACTAAATTTATGTAATTAGGTAAGAAAGCCAACAGATTTGAATGTCAGAGTGGTGATACAAAGGTGGAACAGGTAGATAATTTTAAGTATTTAGGATGTGTATTCTCCCGGGATGGTAGTATAGTAAGTGAGATTGAATTACTTACCTACTTATCCAGCACTACAGCCCTGTGTGAGCCTTGGCCTCTTCTACAATATTCCTCCATCTGATTTGATCCTGAGCCGCTGGTCTCCATAGACGGATGTTCAATGCCCTCAGGTCAGCTTCCACTTCATCACTCCATCTATTGCGGGGCCTTCTTTGTCGCCTTCTTTTATCTATTACATGTGATAAAATTCTTTTTTGGGTCCGTATTGAAAGTATTTGTATTAAATAACACTTGTATGTTTTATTATTCATCCACCTATTCAATACAATAAATCTTAAAAATTAGGACATTGTCCTTATAAAAATTGTTGACATGAAATTAATATATTAGATGGTACATGTTTCGCCTATCAATAGTAGGCATCATCAGCCATACTTTTCAACTTAAGAATAGATCAGGTACCTGATTGGAAATAATTTATGAATGCTGTTAAAAACTATGTCGTGTAAAATGTATTAGAGAACTTTAAACAACTATTACAATATCAAATATAGTATGCTATTACTTGACAATATTTGTGATAATATTGGAGTCTAAAAACATGACAGTTTTTTGAGGATTATGACATATTAAAAGATATTACAATAAAGATAAAAATCAGAAAACACATTCCATTTAGTTATCAGATGGCGTGTTGTTAAAAACTTATGGAATGTTGAGGAATGGTAATAGTCGTTAATTCTTGAAGTTAAAAATATTGATTTTCATTTATATCCTTATATATTTTTTAACAATATTTTTCATATGGCCTGGTTCTTTTTGAGATAATATTAGTTGGAAATGTTGGTGCCGTAGGCTATATTGAAGTCTGTTTAGATGTCATTTAGACCATCTTCTTTGATGTGGTAAGAGTTTGTAATAAGAGTTTGCTGCTAGGCGTGTTGAGGTGAGCGTATTAGTCAAAAGGGAACGTTGTTGTAATTCAGTGGTTAGTGAAGTATATGATGAATTCTGTAATTAAAGAATTAATTTGTAAATTTAATGATTGACCATAATTGGAATTAAGGGGCTGAATAGTGGAAGTTGAATGAAGAGTGTTGACACTTACTCCTTCGACCACTGAGATATTAGCTTATGTTGAGTGTTTTAGAGCAACTGGCAGTCGACGAGCTCTTACTACGCGTGTTGTATTTGTGAAGTCTTGGTGGAGGGGGTTGAGCTTGAGAAGGCGTGGCTGATGGCCCATTCGCTGTGCGTGAAGAGGAGTTGTCAGCAGCGGTACGAGGGGAGGGGGTGGTGTGTGTGTTGGATTGGTGGGCGTGTTTACTGATTTGGTGCTAAATATTTTATAAAACTTACTGTTCAGAAGGAATGGTTTTTGTAATAGAATTGGAATCTGTTCATAAAGAGGACTTTTGTTATCTATTACGTCATTTAAGTTCTTGTCTTTTTTAAACTGTTGATCTGAGAAGATGTATAAGTTTTCGTATTCCGTCATGAGTTTACCTTTTTCAGTTCTTTTTAAGATTTGTAAATCCTGATCTATTGTAGTAAATTTGTGACCTGTTTCTTTCATGTGGTTACTCATCGCAGAGAACTTATTATGCTTTTGGGCGTTATAATGTTCTGCATATCTAGTTGGGAAACAGCGGCCAGTTTGACCAACATAAGAAAAATTACATACTGAGCATTTGAGTCTATATATGCCCGAGCTTGAATATTTATTATTGGTTGAATTGACTGAATTATGATTAAAAAATAAATTTTGATTTGTATTCTGCATTGTGTAAGCGATTTTTACCTCATGTTTTCTTAAAGGATTGGTGATTTGATGAATTTTTGGGTTGCCAAATGTGAATTTTGCAAATTTTGGTTTGTTGGGTTTTATTGGAGAAAGGTGTTTGTGGTTAATTTTAGTCTGACTTTATTAATGATTTTGTTGATCATATCTGGATTGAACCCGTTGAATCTGGCTATTTCTTTTATGAAATCTAATTCATTTTTTAGATTATTCGGTGAAAGAGGGGTTTTTAATGCTCTGTATACTAAACTGTAATAAGTGGCTTGTTTATGGGAATTTGGGTGCAAAGATTCGTTTTTTGTAGTTATTGGAGTAAATGAAGGTTTGCGGTAAATTTGGAAATAAAATTTGTCCATAACTCGCGTGATTTTGGTGTCTAGAAAATTGATTGAATTGTTGTTTTCATTTTCCTTTGTGAACTTTATATTATTGTCTAAATTATTTAGAATTGTTAAGTTGTTTATCAATAATTGCTAATGTGTCGTCAACATAACGGAGCCATAAACTGAGTCCGTTAATGTTTTTTACTATTTTGTTGTGTTCTAGATTGTCCATGTAGATGTCCGCTAAATTGCTGGAGATAGGGTCTCCCATAGCTAAGCCTTCTTGCTTATATATTTTGTTGTTGAAAGTAAAGTAATTATTGTGTAAAACAAAACTTAGTAACTTTATGAATTCGTCTATTTCAGTTTTGCTTAATGCGCTGTGTTTGGAGAGGTAGTTTTTTATTATGGTGATAGTTTCGTTGACGGGTATATTTGACTACATATTCATGATATCAAAGGAACATAAAACGTGATTTAGTTGTAAATTGAATTTGTTTAAAGTTTTACAAAGTTTGATACAATTTTTGATGGGATTTGCATTGTAAAATTTAAAATGTTTTTTTTTTAAGAACTTATGGAGGAACTGAGAAGTTTTATAAGTGGTACTGTTTCTGCTGTTGATTATAGGTCTGATGGGAATATCTTTTTTGTGTATTTTAGGTAATGATCTTGCTGTAGGTAATTTTGGATTCATAGTGATCATTTTTTGATAGTCTTGTTCATTTAGTAGGAATGTTGAATTTTTAAGGAGTGTTTTTAGATTGCGTTGTGTTTTTCTTTATTGATTAATGTGTAGGTTTAATCGGAGAAAAACTCTAATATATTAATTTCATTTCAACAATTTTTATAAGGACAATGTCCTAATTTTTAAGATTGTATTGTATTGAATAGGTGGATGAATAATAAAACATACAAGTGTTATTAAATATAATTCTTGTATCTATTCAGAATTTAACTACTTTTCTTGCCATTTGGTCTTCCTCCATCCTTTCCATATGTCCAAGCCATCGCAGTCTCTGTGCCGTAATAAATCTAACTATATTTCAGCATTCGTCCTTATCCTTCAACCATTCTGGTCTTGAGTTGGGCCATATATTTGTCTAAAAATCGTTCTTAAAATATTCTTAATTTGTTTGCATCATCAGTTAAATGATTCCAGGCTTCTGAGCCATATTTACCGGGCGAGTTGGCCGTGCGCATAGAGGCGTACAGCTGTGAGCTTGCATCCTGGAGATAGTAGGTTCGAATCCCACTATCGGCATCCCTGAAAATGGTTTTCCGTGGTTTCCCATTTTCACACCAGGCAAATGCTGGGGCTGTACCTTAATTAAGGCCACGGCCGCTTCCTTCCAACTCCTAGGCCTTTCCCATCCCATCATCGCCATAAGACCTATCTGTGTCGGTGCGACGTAAAGCCCCTAGCAAAAAAAAAAAAAAAAAAAAAAAAAAAAAAAAAAAAAAATAGCCATATTTCACTACAGGTCTAATCAGGGTCTTATATGTTTCACGTTTTGTAGGTCTGGATATTAAACAAGACTTAAATAATATCAGATAAATAATATCAGATTCACGTAATAGGCCCTGTTTCCAGCTATTATTCTATGATATATCTCCCCACTTATTTTACTGTTATTCATCAATATGGTTCCCAAATACTGAAAAGTCCTTCAATTCTCAGAATTGTGCCCATTTATTGTCAAATTATCTTGACTTCTACCCTCTATAACAGTCATATGCATATACTGATGTATTCACAAAGATGCACACATGCAATGCTGTTAGTTGTGTACACTATTTTATTTACAAACTATATACATATGTTATACACATATCGATAAACCACCATTTTGAACAGCTGCCTACTACAAAGAATCAGAAGAAGACTGCAACAGATGCATGTCGACTACCAACCAAACAAAACCATACTTTACTTCAAACACTCGGTTAACACGACTTCCACACAGGTCTCATTAAAATAACTCTCACTCCCAAGACTGCTTGTTTATATACGTTGCCTGGCCAGGCTACTAGAAGAATATGACATAACATGTTTTCTCATAAATTCGAGAGTCTCCAGTAGCCTACTTACAATGTAAGGAGCTTTCTACATACTTCTGGTCGCACACAGCATTGTTCTGGACTTATTGCAGTGTGTTGCATAATGTTACATTGAATTATACGTCACATATAGAGGTAATAATAAATTATATACTATTAATTATGTGTTCTTACATTAAATAAACTCATATTAATATATACACACACAGCAGATGTTTCATGACATAACGTCACAAATAATACGATAATGACTATACCAAATACGGTTCGTACACAACTACATAAGTAATAATACTAATATTAAATGGATGTAAACACTTCATAGCCATACCTCACAAATAATAATAATAATAATAATAATAATAATAATAATAATAATAATAATAATAATAATAATAATAATAATAATAATAATACACAATATTTGCATTATTTGTAGATCCTCCGTGGCTCAGGCGGCAGTGCATCGGTCTCTCACCTCTGGGTTCCGTGGTTCAAATCCCGGTCACTCCAAGTGAGATTTGTGCTGGACACAGCAGAGGCAGGTCAGGTTTTTCTCCGGATACTCCGGTTTTCCCTGTCGTCTTTCATTCCAGCAACACTCTCCAATATCATTTCATTTCATTTGTCAGTCATTAATCATTGCCCCAGAGGAGTGCGACAGGCTTCGGCAGCCGGCACAATTCCTATCCTCGCCACTAGATGGGTGCTTCATTCACTCCATTCCTGATCCGATCAAATGACTGGAAACAGGCTGTGGATTTTCATTCATTTTCATTCATTTGCGTTATTTACCCATGTGTTAAAGAATATGGTTTCCAAGTTATATTAGTCCATTACACCTGTGTCATTACTTGGATTTACTACCATTTACCTGCAATCCCATCCATTTTCCTGCTTCCTCCATTTCAAGGAACATTTCCTTCAGATATCTATCATTCCTGGCCATTAACACTACATCATCTGCATACACACAAATCTGTTTAGATTTAAATACAGTATTTCCGGTATCCATAATTTCTTTAAGGGTCTTGCCAGATTAAACAAGGTGGCTGAGAGTGCATCACCTTGTCTGACTCCTCTATTTAGAACAAAAGTGAGATTGAATTGAGGTGCTGGAAAGCTACTGCAGTGAGCTCGCAGTTGTGATCAACATTATTCTGTAAGAAGGAAGTCAGCGTCTGGACAAAACTATCTTCACATTGGTCTGTTTTCAGACCAACTTGGCTTTACGGGTGTGAAAGCTTGGTGGACTCAGCATATTTATTCATAAGTTAGAAATGAGGGACATGAAAGTAGCGAAAATGATTGCTGGTAGCAACAAGTGGGAACAATGCCAGGAGGGTACTTGGAATTAGGAGGTAAAGGATAAGTTAGGAATGAACTTGAATGAAGCGGTATGCTTAAACCGGCTTCGGTGGTGGCTTCATGTGAGGCGAATTGAGGAGGCTAGGTTATCTAGAAGATTAGTGGGCTCTGTTAAGGGGGTTAAGAGAAGTAGAGGGAGACGAATATGACAATGATTAGACTCTGTTTCTAACGATTGAAAGATGTAGCACCTGAGGAGTGCGTACACCACATAATAATAATAAAAATAATAATATGAATTAGAATAAGAAAAACATGAATTAGACCATGAGCGTGAACACATAATAATAATAATAATAATAATAATAATAATAATAATAATAATAATAATAATAATAATAATAAGATAAATAGGGAAATAGTAAAATCTCAAAGTAGCAGCAGTTTCATATCTAAGCTTGGAAATATGATGGTTGACTTATAAACAAAACTTATAGGTCTAATAAACAACAACTAAGGAAGGATTGTGGAACGTGTTGGAGCCCTATTGATGTCCATGGAAAGGTATGCTGTTGTGGAAAAGAAAAGGTTCACAAGAATCACCCTCTAGCTCAACTATATTAAAATTAACAAAAGATACAGATCCACTAAACCAAAATAAAAACATAATCAGGATACTTGAGTAAATTTGTAAAATACAAGGTTTAACATAGTAAGGTAATACTGAATTACAATATATTGTCAATAACAAAATGCAAGTGACTGTCTGCCGAAAACACAATCATTCAGAAAGTGAAATTAGTGATGACGGGAATCTAGGGGAAACTCCGACACATTGAATTTAAAACACTGAAAGTTACATTAAACAAGAAAATACTGAAACACCAGAAAGAATTAAATAAGATCAAACGCAATACAAAAAACATAGAAATAGCACTTACCAAGAAAGACTGGGTTTCCCCGAGGGAAGCCCTCGAGCGCGAGTGCTCACGAGGACGGTCGGATGGAAAAGATGCCGACAACACGCATCACGCACGCGAAGCTGGCAGAAGGCCGGAAGTGGGCAAATCATAATTAACCAATAGAACACCGAATTTCTCTAGATTCCCGTTTTTCGCCAATTGGAAAGTTCTTTATTCTGACCAATCCAATTGCATGACCATATATGGTCATTTTATAAACTGCTGATGCAAGAGGAATTGCATCACATAATCTCTCCACGTGCTGTACCGACTGATCCAAAAGTTACGTACCACACGCGTTTCGCCAAAGCACAATAGTACAATTTTCTTCCAATTACATTGAAAATCTGCAATCTTTAAATGTTTTTTCTTGAGGCTTCTTGAAATCAATTTAACTGATACACAACACTAATACAACACAACTAAATGAAATTTAAATACAAGGTCACTTAATAGCTCTTGCAATGTTCATTTACAGTTTCAAATTCTATTCTTGAAGTTTCCCTAAATTGCATAAAAGAAATATTACAAAACATTTTCTTCTAGTTACATTGAAATAATTCCTGCAGAGTCCAGAGTCCATATTTCTTTATTTTCCACAATACTATATTTTTTTAAAGACAAAAATGAAATTCTGCTGTCCTTTCTTGATGACACACAGGTCACAAAAGATAAGAGGTATAGAACTAAACGAGGCCACATAACTATCTACAGATAGAGGATTGTGTCAGCTGTTAGTAAAATCACAGAGGCTTGCAGACTGAATGCTGAAAGGCATAATAGCCTATAATGAAGATATACTGTATGTATGATATGTTTAGAATATGTGATTGGCCTCTTTAATATTTCTTACCTGTCCTTATAATTGTTGTATACCATCTCATTTTGTTCCTTGAGATTTTTAAGGGACAAGCCATACGATTTTCAGCTCTGTTTCATGAATGTCAAATAAATACTTTTTTGTCTAATGTTTTCATGTCTCAGAACAATTGGGCATTATAATCTTTTGGATTTATGCTGTGTGAAAGAGTCCAATTACACTAGACAACATGATTATGCAGTAAAATAGAAAATATGTAATTCTTATGGAAATCTCTGCCCTGATTCTGAAAATGATGCTATTTTTTTCCTATCACATGTAGTTTTGATGCAATTCGGTGTTTTACTATCTGCATGAATTTGTAAGATGTAATGTTGAGAGATGTTCTCGTGCAACGTTTTTTAGAATACAATTATGTGATTTGATTTGTTATTGTTTGCATTTTATTATAGGTTGATTGCTATCTAAATGTTCATTTTGTAGTTGGGGGTTTCCTGGTAAATTCATAAGAAACTCCCCCAGATATGCAATAGACCGCGAGGTATGTAGGATTGAAGACAGGACAGTTGAGCGTTTGTCTTTCATTTAGACCACTTGAATAAACAGACGTGTTGAACGCCCCAGCCCTTATGCAATGTTTATGATGGACTGATAAAGCAGTTTCCTTTCAAAGATAACAGTGTTGCTTGAGACGGGCTCCAAGATGTACTGGTACATGTTTAGTGCGTCTTTTAAAGTTCACATTCATTTAATTGTAGGCCTATCATGTGCGCGAGATTTAATGTAATTTAATTTCAAATTGATCAGTAATAAGTGAAGTTCTAGTGTTTTAACACCATCATGGCTAGTGTTTCAGGGGCGCACAGGAGACGGTGTAAA
The DNA here is from genome assembly GCF_040414725.1 of Anabrus simplex. Lineage (NCBI taxonomy): Eukaryota > Metazoa > Arthropoda > Insecta > Orthoptera > Tettigoniidae > Anabrus > Anabrus simplex. The sequence goes on from NC_090266.1 coordinate 271,209,873, forward strand.
CAAAGTCCTCAAAAGTTTTGTTACGTTTGTGGAGTTTATGTGTTCAATTCCAAGGTTCATCAAATAGAATTGTTTGTAAAGAAACTTTATTTTTTTCTTACTTCAAATTGAAAGTTGGGGATCAAGACAAATCTTTCACACCTCATATTGCACGCAGTACCTGTGTCGAGGGACTACGTTACTGGTATGAGGGCAAACGAAACTCAGTGCCGTTTGCTATACCCATGCAACGGCGAGAGCAAAAGAACCATCATGACGACTGCTATTTTTGTATGACCCATGTTTTCAGTTACAATAAGAAAAGTAAAAACGAAATTAAATATCCAAATCTCAAATCAGCTCTTCGACCAGTTCCTCATGGACCTGACTTACTTGTACCTACTCCACCTACTCACTTGAATGAGGAAAGTAGCAGTTCATTGCAATCTGACGATGAAGAAATAGATTTCGAGCCACATCATATGACACACCTTCAGACAAATTCACGCAATCCAAATTGAATGATCTGATAAGGGACTACTCAGAGCTAACCAAAGAAAAAAGTGAATTACTTGGTACAAGATTGCGTGAAAAGAATATGTTGGCACATGGTGTTACATTTTCCTGGTACCAAAATCGTGACAAAGAATTCCGAAAGTATTATATTCAAGAAGAAGAACTTGTATTTTGTACGGATGTTTCAAATCTTCTACGTCAATTGGGAGAGAAAGAGTATGATCCTAGTAACTGGCGTGTTTTTATTGACTCTTCCAAAAGAAGTTTAAAGGCTGTTTTGCTTCATAATATAAATGTTCTGGCATCTGTACCACTTGCACACTCCACAAAAATGTCTGAAACATACGAGACCTTAAAGTTGGTGCTTGAAAAAATTAAATATCACGAGCATGGTTGGCAAATTTGCGGTGATTTCAAGATCATTAGATTGTTGCTGTGACAACAAAAAGGCTATACAAAATTTCCCTGTTTCCTATGCGGATGGGATAGCAGGGCACGGGATAAACATTGGGATACAGTGAATTGGCCAGAAACAAAACAACTACAACCAGGATCCAAAAATGTCTTGAATGTAAGTCTTATTGACCGTGAAAAAATTCTACTTCTACTCTTGCACATCAAATTAGGATTGATGAAACAGTATGTCAAGACATTAGATAAAACTAGCCTATGCTTCCAATATTTATCCACTAAATTTCCCTCATTATCAGATGCAAAAATCAAAGAAGGTGTATTTGATGGACCCCAGATTCGTAAACTGATGAAGGATAAAAGTTTCAGGGACACGATGACCAAAATTGAGAAAGAGGCATGGAACGCATTCAAAGATGTAGTGACTAAATTCCTTGGCAACATTAAGGACCCTCAATATAAAGAAATTGTAAGGAAAATGTTGGTAAAATTTAAGGAACTTGGTTGTAACATGAGCCTTAAGCTTAATTTCTTAGCTTCGCATCAGGATTATTTCCCTCCAAATCTAGGATCTGTCAGTGAAGAACAAGGTGGAAGGTTTCACCAAGATCGCAAAGATGCTGAACGACGCTATCAGGGATATTGGGATGTGAATATGATGGCCGATTACTGTTGGTCGATTGCACGAGACGACCCTTCTAGAGATACGGAAATTCCACGGAAAACGGAAAAATACGGAGGTGTGAATCTAACCTGCACATAATGTAAGTAACAAAACTATGTATGTTTAACCATGTAATTTTTATTCAAGGTACGGTTATATTAATTTAAAAGCAACTGTACAGCCGAAACTAAATAGGCGCTTTATGCTTCAGTTTCACGAACTTCAATATACATTAAAAATATAATACAAACCATCTACTTGCTTACAAAGCAGCATTTATGTGTATTTAATGCATGCAAAATATGATTACGTTGTGTTTTTTTTTGCTAGGGGCTTTACGTCGCACCGACACAGATAGGTCTTATGGCGATGATATGATTACGTTTTGCAAGCTGAAATTTACATTAACATATCAAATTTAATCAATACTAAGTATCAACAATTTTACGTAAGACAAAATTACATTTTGTAAAATTGCCACTAAACCAGACATGATACGCCAAAACTTTCTCGAATTCTGCATCATTAAGAAATTCATAAAACCGCGCAAAAAAAAAAAAAAAAAAAAGGTGGTTTTTTTTTGCAGGCTAGTGTTATCAGAAAACGTTGTATTTTCCATAGATCTTGTTCTGCTTCCCCAGAAATAAACCAAGGTGCTCTGAATCAAATGAATGCTCATCCGGGGATTCTGTGGAACGCAGAGGTGAAAGAAGGTGCGGGCATGAATGGGTGGATAGAAAAAAGATCAAATTTTAATTTAAAAACTTTTATTTTATTTCTTCCCTTTCTTTTTTCTTTTCTTTTCAAATTTTAAACTTTGCTAGACAATAACAAATGATCTCGTACAAAAGTTTAGCTTGTGAGCTCAAGAAACAATGTTAGAAAATTCTAGAACAATCAGACATGATTTAAAAACCTGAGCTTGAAGCTCTCCAGTTACAATTTTAACAAGAGCACCATGGCTCCCTTCAATAAATCCACAAGGAGACTGAACTCCAAAATTTACAACAGTAGAAAGATCGTCTTTGCTCCACACAATTTCTCTCTAGGAGACTATTCTTCAAAATTTACAAGTTACAGGCCTCTTAAAGGCACGATCTACATTACCAAAACCAAACAATATTCACTGTCTTATCTGCTCAAGAGTCGAATTTACATAGGAAATGAATAATAGTAGTTAACTTTAACACGGGTAATAAGTACCCATTCTACATGGCCTTAGTGAAAAAGAAAATGTTAACATTATTGGCCAAAAATCAAAGTGTTAGGAAGTGAACTCTTGCACTCCTTTGAAATTCACCAGGACATCATTAAAACCCTATGTGGGCTTATGGCCTGATGTTACAGAGGCTAATCCTATGCTACAGAGGGGACTAGATGGAGAGAAATTTATAAGTTACAAAATTACGAGATAGATTTTAAAGATTACAAAACCATGGTCAACTCAATACCAAGTTGAAAGGGAATAAATGAGGGTATCAGTAAAGGAAAGTTAATGAATGAAATAGAAAGTTTACACATCTATTTGGACCAAGCCTTTAATAACAATCATAATTTAAATGACGTCACAGAAAATAAAAATCCTTTATATGAATTAACACCCAAATTAATACATATTGTGAATTCACACCAGAATAAAATCCAAAATCTTTTTAAATCCTCTCATCCAAATATTTCATCCACCAAACCAAATGTTACGTCTACCCACACCACCGCTATTAATGCCACTCCAGTAACGACACAGGTGCTTAATGATCAACGAAACCCCTCCCCTCTTCTACACCCCACCACTCCTTTACTGCACAAGTATAACACTAGGAATAGAAATGTTAGTCAGGCAGGAGCTGCCAGAACAGTCATCTACTTAGCACTACCTTGACAAGTAAGTTACTTCTCAATTGACATATTAACTACTTGAAGTTTCTAGTCAATACGCATGCTTCAAAATACTAATTTTAACTTCTCTTTTAATTCATTACAAACAATATCCCTCTCAAAGGCTAACAATCACTCTACAAGTAAGACTATTCACACACGACTGTTCGTAACATCAAGGACACAATTCAACAATTAAGCAGCAGCCTAAACTTGGAATTGTGACACCGCTTTACGCGACAGAAAACATACGATCACTTTTTAAAATTACAACATTTTAATAACAACGCTTAATCTTATCTAATTTATTCTTTATTCTTAAATATCCAGCTGTTGTTTATAATTACTTGACATTGTTTTTATCGAGTTCAGGTACAGAACATTTGGGATTAAAGTACTCAAAGAAGATTTCATTCTTTACTCAAGACTGTTACTATCCCAATGATCTGCAAAATTTTTAATTATCGTTTTATAACTTTTTTGGTTTTCATTTTCATTTTTAATTTCCATGAGTATAGGCACTATCAATTCTCGATACTCGTAGTGTATAATGTATCATTTTTTTATATTATAATTGTAGCATGTTAACTTTAAGATTTTTTTAAATGTGTAACATATTTTTCATTGTAATCCATGTGTGAATAGATAATAATTCAGATATTTGACGTTAAGGTTATCTACAGGCTGATGATGCTCTTAACAAGGGGCGAAACATGTCCCTGAGAAGTGTATATAGTATTATGTAAATTTCATCCATGCAGCACGTGGCTTGTATTGAATAGGTGGTGTTAATAGAATATATTATTTTGTGATAATTTGCTTTTAGTTAGTTTCAATACGGATCAGTCTTGAGAATTGTCTCTTGCAACATAATATATTAGTCATGAAAATGCGTATTAAATTCCAGACCATCAAACGAAGGGGCGAAAAGCGGGTAGGACTGGGAAATCCCTTAAAGAGTTTGGAGAATGAATAAGACTAAAACTCTGCAAATTTTGTTCAGATGAGATTGAATCCGTATCCCATACTAGTGATAGAATGAAAAAAATGGTTTACTCATCTGCCGTAGAATCTGCAAAGTTGTCATCGGCATAACAATCTTGGTTATCGCACGCCACATTGTAGCTCACTGAAGAGAGGAGAATTTAAAAGAAAAATGGCATCCAAACCACTTTACATGAAACAAAGTATGAGGTCCTGTGTCAGAAGATACAGCAAAATTAAAGAAGAGATAGATCACCATCACTATCAGTACTCTCTTCACCTTCACATCTCAGCTTGTCCTTGTAATCTGCATTTGTCAAAGTATTTGATATCTCCATTATGTCAAGACTTCTTCCACGACTAGTAGATGCCATTTTCATTGGCTACTTATGAAAAAACAAATGACTATCATTGTTAGAAAACAGCTCACGAATAAAAATATACCAACTCTGTTCCAAGGCCAGTCATTATCTAAAGGAAGGTAGCCAAGAAAAAGTAAGAATAACTATATCCAAAGTTCTGTGCCTGTACAGATTGCCATAAGATGTACTTCAGGTGCATGACAGATGGCAGTTGAAGTTTAGAAAAGGAGAATAGCACTTGTTCAGAGCAAAAATAAAGTTCCACTATGTGTCCGATAGATGCCAGCAAACTTGGAGGTCATTTCGCAGCTGAACGTCAATTTACGTCGGTACTTCTCTGGTACAAAGTCCAAAATGTACACGTACATCAGTACTACACTGGGCCAAATCAACAGATGATGTAAATGTATGTCCGTACTGTTCAGTGGGTTAAGCAGCTCCATATTGTTGATACGAGAGGCGTGTGGAAGTTTAAAAAAAGCAATTACGATTGGTAGAAAATAGTAAATTTAAATATAAACAGCCTGCAAGATAGGTTTAACCCTCTCCAGCCCAAATTTATTTGACATATGGTAAAGAAAATTCTTGAAAATACCCTTCAAATAATTATGAGTGATGTTTCTGTGCAAAAATCCATACTATTTTAGGAAATATAAAACAATAGAACAGTGGTTACAAATGGAATATGAAATAGTTACTTAGGACATTCACAGAAAATATGACAGTTAGTGATTCCAGTTGGAATCATAGGCCCGGAGAGGGTTAAGGCAATTGTTGAGAAGTGTGAAACATCATGTGTAATAAGTTTCATATTAATCCGTATTGACAGCTAATTCACATATAATGGGGTAGGAGTAGGTCCATCTATTCAATCCACACATAAAAAATGATGCAACTGTACTGACCGACAAAATTAATGCATTACTTGAATTTTCAAAGGAAAAAGCATGTTAAATTGTGAAAAATTTGTTTTCATTATTAACATTGATTATATTCATGAAAACGTTATCTAAGTAACTTGATTATTTGCTTGAACAAATTTTTTAAGTAATGAAGGGTAGCAATAACAGACAGATTAATCCCCTGTGGGTGGGGGATGCAGACAAAGAATACACCCACGGTATCCCTTGCCTGTCGTCAGAGGCGACTAAAAGGGTAACACCCCCTGTGGGTCGGGGATGCAGATGTAGAATACAACCCCGGTATCCCCTGTCTGTTGTATGAGGTGACTAAAAGGGGCGACCTTAGCACGGACATGGATTGCGGCTTGGTGTCGTGTGTTGGACCCCCTGTGGATTGGAGCGGCAGAATACATTCACAGGTAATCCATGCCTGTCATAGAGGGTGACTAAAAGGGTCATGTGGCCATCGGTCCCCTCTTTATTTTTTATTTTTTGGAGGGTTAGTTGTAGATCGATTCAAAATTCTTGATGTGCGAGCTGTTCGGAGATGGGCCTCTTACGTGTGCGACCATGTCCGAAAGCCCGCTCATGATCCCCCAGGAAGCCTGCGGGTGGGAGCAGCATGTACCCATGCAGTGGTATCTGCCTGATAACACAGGTCCCCGCAGAGCCGAATGCCAGAAGGACATATTATTAATTGTTTTTTTATTTTTTCTCTATATTAATTACTCTGTACACTCTATGGGGTACATGCTATTGTGGGTGATTGGAGGAAGGGAGTCCTAGTGCCCATTGCCTCAATCATTCCGTATTAGGCATCGTCCAACATCGGACCCTGGGCAGTGTCTGCTACGACCAGGTGGGTATTGCCTTGGCTGCTTGGTTTGGCTGCAGAGGCCCCTGATCAGACTGGGTGGCATTCGGGGAGGATGATTTCGGGCATGGCTTCGAGACGTCTTCAGCCTGCCCAAGGTGGTCCACCACCAAAGTCTTTAACTTTTGATTCCTTGAGGGGTTCAACCCCCTGGGAACAAGTGCAGGATGATGGAATGGGATCCAGCTTCCCTAGGTTTCTAGTTGCTACCAGAACTGATGGGAGTGACTTCAAGTTGATTAAGTCTATTTTGTTTAGTAGGCACATAGAAGGTGTCTACGGAGAACTGGAAGATCTGAAAAAAATGCGCAACAGTAGTTTGTTGCTAAAGACGTGCACTGCCGTGCAAGCTCATCAGTTACTCAAGTGCAACAAATTTGGCGATATTCCTGTCACAGTGGAGGAGCACAACACCTTGAATGTAGTTTGTGGAGTCAACTTCCACCGCAATCTCATCTTGAACACTGACAACGAGTTGATGGAAGACATGAAGCACCGTGGCGTGACACACATCCGACGCATTATGCACAAAGTCAATGGTGAAGACATTGCCTTGGGTGTGTTCATTGTTTCCTTCAAATTGTCATTGTTACCAGAAAAAGTCAAGGTAACAAGCTATTGCTGTGATGTGAGGCCGTACATCCCGCTTCCCATATGCTGCGATCAATGCCAGAGGTTTGGACATATGATATCTCGTTGCTCGAATCAGTCTGTATGTGGTACATGTGGCAGAGGAGTTCACGGTGCGGAAGAGTGCACAACTCCTTACAGGTGCACTAACTGCCCTGGTCTTCATTCACCCGGAGATCGGAACTGTCTGGTATATCTCAGTGAGAAGAAGATCCAGGAGATCAAGACCCTGGATAGTCTTCCTACCAGGAAGCGTGCCGTAAGTTATGTTCTCTGAATGCACCTACCAAGATGTTAGACTACACAAAGATAGCACAGAGTCTTCTAGGTTCGTCTTTTACATCTTCTAAACCTGTTGCGATCTCTGCGCCCAAGGCTCCAGCGAGCAAAGCCGCAAAGAGTAAAAGCTTGAAGGGCGGGACCAGCACAGGGGGGGGAGGCCAAGTCCCCCCACCAAGAGGTTGGTGAAAGCCATTCCCACGCCGGTGGACACAGCATCGTTAACCAGGGCTAGGAAGATATCTCCTAGCCCGTCTAAACAAGAAAATAAGGCGGAGAAGCGGAATGCCCTTACCAGGCGCTCCCGCACTTCTCCTGTGAAGGAGAAATCATGCCCTCCATCTGGAGGGTATGAATCAGCACTACGCCTGCTCCTAAACCTGCGCGCTCCCCGCCCCAAAAGTAAGTCGAAGTTCTGGGCGTCAGTCCCCTCGTTCGTTAACAATGGGATGGACGTTGAGCTTTCCTCTACATCTACAGATGTAGATGTTGATGTTAGTGCTTAGGTTTTAAGTATAACCTAACACTCATCCTCTCTTACTCCACACTCCACACTGTAAACAGTTACGATAGGCATCTTGCTGAGCTGTGCCAGCTAATTAGTGAGTATTCGACGAGTATAGTCTGCATTCAGAAAACTCTCAGACCAGGTCATCATACGGTCTTGAGAAATTTCAGACTATACTTGACAGAATGACATTATACTAACCGGTATTCCAGTGGTGCTGGAATTTTTGTCCGTTCTGATACCTATAGCGAAGAGGTTCCACTGAGAACGCTGCTGGAGGCTGTAGCAGTTCGCGTTCTGCTGCCTGTCATAGCAACAGTGTGTAATGTTTATTTTCCGCCAGGTCTGCCTCTTAATATAAATGATGAAACTGATATTATAGATCAGCCTCCACCTCCATTCCTCCTATTGGGCGATTTTAACGCCCATCACCCTATATGGGGCTCTGAAACGCCTTGCCCCAGGGAAAGGGAGTTAGTAGTATGAGAGCTGGATTTTTGTATTTTGAATACAGGGGTGAACCAACTCATTTCAGTGTACGTTAGGGCACATACTCTCGCATAGACGTGAGTCTATGCAGCCGAACACTGGTTCCCCTGTTTCAATGGAATACACACGATGCTCTCCCATTGTTCTTACTTTGTTGAAACAGAAACCCGTCGAGGCTCCTCCTTGATGGGTTCTTAAACATGCTGATTGGCCAAAGTTCACATCACTAACTGTCTTTAATGACGTGACCAGGCAGAGTGTAGACAGCGATATCAGTTACATAACACAAGTTATTCTTGCTGCTGCTGAGGAGGCCATACCATTGTTTTCAGGGACTCCTCGCCAAAAACTTGTCCCTTGGTGGAACGAAGAAATTGCAGCAGCTATAAAAGAACGCTGTTGTGCTCATTCACGCTACTGTAGGCAGCCTACTGTGGCCAATTTGGTAACATTTAAGAAACTCCGTACTAAGGCACGAGTTCTTACTGGACAGAGTAAGAAAGCTTTGTGGGAGAGATATGTGTTGTCTATGATGTCACATACTCCATCAACTAAACTTTGACGTATGTCGGGTATCCAAGGATCATCTTCTGTACCAGGAATTTCCATTACAGGCAGTATCGTTGCTGAACCGTTCTCGATTGCTAACAGTCTAGCCAGTCATTTTTGGGGATGTGTCTGGCTCCAAGAGTTACCATCATGATTTCCTTGCTCTGAAGCGAGAGGCAGAGCGTCATCACCTTAGTTTTGCCACCCAAGCTTCAGAGCACTCTAACGGGCCCTTTACGGAGTGGGAACTGCACAGCGCCTTGGCGCTTTGCAAGGACACGTCTTCTGGACCAGACAATGTCCATAACCAGATGTTTAAACACCTTAGTGAGGATAGTCTATTATATCTCTTTCGTGTGTTCAACTAAATCTGGATAGAGGGTGAGTTTCCGTCTCAGTGGCGAGAGGGCATAGTAATTCCTGTCCTCAAGCCTGACAAAAATTCTAAGTATGCGGGAAGTTACAGACCTATTTGTCTTACTAACTGTTTGTGTAAGCTATTTGAGAGGATGGTAAATTGCTGACTTGTGTGGTGTCTAGAGAAACAAGGACTTTTGTACGAGTACCAATGTGGTTTTCGAGCTGTCGCTTGACACTGACTACTTGGTACGCCTGGAGAGTTCTATCCAGGATGCATTTCTCTGTAAACAACATTTGGTGGCTGTATTCTTTGACTTAGAAAAGGCCTATGACACAACAAGGCGATATGGTATCCTTTCAGTCCTGCATCACTGGAGATTCCAAGGTAACTTGCCATTATTTATTGCAAATTGTTTGTCCCGTCTATTCCATGTCCGAGTAGAGAGGGTATATTCGCAATACCACGTTCAAGAAAATGGAGTCCCACTGGGGTCGGTTCTTAGTGTCACTCTGTTCGTGATTGCCATAAACAGTATTGTCGCTGCTGCTGGTTCAGCATTAATACCGTCGCTATATGTGGATGATTTTCCTCTGCATTATAGCTCGCACAATATGGCAGTCGCAGAGCGATAATTACAGCAAGCTGTTAGGAGAGTGGAACAGTGGACTGTAGAACATAGCTTTTGGTTTTCAACCCTAAAGACCTCTGTACACTTTTGCCAGAAGCGCATTATTCACTGGCATCCTGAGCTTTATTTAGGAAATGTCGCTCTTACCATAGTTGACACTTGCTAATTTCTTGGGCTCCTTTTCGATAGCAAATTATCGTGGGAGCCACATGTGCGGCAGTTAAAAGTGCAGTGCACTAAGAAGTTGAATATTTTGAAGTTTCCTAGCAGTACTAAATGGGAGGCTGACTGGACGGTGCTCCTACGATTTTATAGGGCAGATATTTTATCCAGGTTAGACTATGGCAGTGCAGCATAGGGATCAGCAAGGCATAGTGTCCTTGCAAAACTGAATAGCACCCACCACAGCAAGGTTAGGTTGGCAACGGGATCTTTTCATATAAGCCCCATTGCTAGCCTGCTCGCTGAAGCTGGTGTGCTGCCTTTACACCTGAGGCACCAGCAAATGCTTCTGTCCTATGCTGCAAATTTGTGACAGGTGCCACTTCACCCAAGCTATTCTTGCGTATTCCACAATGAAAACTGTCAGCTCTACGCTGCTTATCCTCGAGCAACGCGGCTGGTTAGAATATGCTTGGATAGTAGTCATGGATTGTTTGATGTACCTTTGGTTCCCTGCCTTGTCAGACAACCAAGTGGGGTACCTCCGTGGATAATACGACGACCTGAAATTATCCTAGATCTGCATACTGGTCCATAGGAAAACACGGACCCTTCGGTTTAACGGAGACTCTAGCTATCTGTTGTTGGCCGGTATCCAGGTTCAGTCGTCGTTTACACAGATGGTTGGAGGGTAGAAAGGAAAGTGGGCTGTGCGTTTGTTGTCGACAGTGATAGGTTTCATTTTGCTCTCCCGGAAACCTGTAGTGTATACATAGCAGAGCTGTCTGTTATCTGTGAAGCTCTGCAGTACGAACTGTCCGATGAGCGCCGACACTTTCTGCAGTGTACTGACTCCTTGAGCTTGCTACAATCTATTCGTACCTGTTTTCCTCAGCACCGTCTGGTGCAGCGGATCCAGGACCTGCTGGATGGGTGTTTGGATGCCGGCACCAGAATCACGTTTATGTGGCTCCCAAGCCACATAGGTGTAGAGGGAAACGAGTTAGCTGATTAGGCTGCCAAGGAGGCAGTTACATTGCTCCCGTTGCCTTACAAGGTTCCAGCAAGTGATATTCGCTCTCAGTTGAGACATTTGGTTATTTGCCATTGGGAGATGGACTGGCAGGGCACTCCACTTCCAAATAAGCTGAGAACGATAAAAGGTACGATGAAGGTATGGAGGACTTCCCTTTGGGCTTCTCGGAGGGAAACAGTGGAATTATGTTGTCTTAGGATTGGTCACAGTATAGTAATGCACTCCTATTTACTGAAAGGAGAACCCCCTCTGGTGTGTACTTGTGGTGATCGTCTTACCGTGGTACACATCCTTACGGAGTGCGTGGACCTGGTCGGTCTGCACCGTAGTCTAAAACTCCCGAGTACCATCTCCCTCATCCTGCGAGATGACGAGCAGTCAGCAGACCTCGTCATCTGTTTTATGAAGGATAGTGGTTTGTTTTATCGCATATAAACGTTCTGTTTCGTATTAGTCCTTGTATTATTGTACACTACGTTTTGTTAATTTGACATTGTTTTAGTTTATGTATGTATATTTTAATATGTTTTTTAAAATAGTAATTTGCATGATATATTATTGAATTTTAAGGCAATGTCTTATTCTGCCATAACCTATCATCTTTCATTTTACCAAAAATAAGGCATTGGAAATTCGATCCACTGATAATTTTAAATTCACCATCATTACTCATCTTCATTTGTTTTAAATTCTAGTCAGTGGATAAATTTAAAAAATTTAATTATCATGTCATGTTGTCCATCTCGTACCATTAGGGGCCGACGATCTTAGATGTTAGGCCCCTTTAAACAACATCAATCATCATCATCATCATCATCAACAGACAGATAACATTAACTAAGGGTAGCAAAAACAGACAATTAACATTACTTAGATAATTCTTTACATACATACATACATACATACATACATACATACATACATACATACATACATACATACATACATACATACATACATACATACATACATACATACATCATCTTTATAGACCATTATGCCTTTCAGCGTTCAGTCTGCAAGCCTCTGTGAATTTACTAAACATCCCCACATTCCTCTATTTACAACTAGTGCTGTGGCCTCATTTAGTTCTACACCTCTTATCTTTAATTCATTAGAAACCGAGTCTAACCTTCGTTGTCTTGGTCTCCCTCTACTTCTCTTACCCTCCATAACAGAATCCATTATTCTCCTAGGTAACCTATCCTTCTCCATTCGCCTCACATGACTCCAACACTAAAGCCGGTTTATGCGTACATCTTCATCCATCAAGTTCATTCCTAACTAAGCCTTTATCTCCTTATTCCGAATACCCTCGTGCCATTGTTCCCACCTGTTTCTCCCAGCAACCATTCTCGCTACTTTCAGGTCTGTTACTTCTAACTTTTGAATAAGATATCCTGAGTCCACCCAGCTTTGGCTCCTGTAAAGAAAAGTTGGTCTGAAAACAGACTGATGTAAAGATGGTTTTATCCGGGAGCTGATTTTCTTTTTACAGAATACTATTGATAGCAACTGCGAGCTCAGTGTATTAGTTTTACTGCATCTTGATTCAGTCTCACTTACTGTAGTACCATCCTGTGAGAACATACAACCTAAATACTTCAAATTATCTACATGTTCCAGCTTTGTATCACCAATCTGACGTTCAGTTTTTTTGGATTTCTTATCTACTGACATCAATATAGTTTTGGAAAGGCTAATTTTCATACCATACTCATTCCAGCTATTTACAAGTTCCAAAATATTAGATTGCAGGCTTTCGGTACAATCTGCCATTAAGACCAAGTCGTCAGCATAGGCCAGACTGCTTACTACATTTCCACCTAACTGAATCCCTCCCTGCCACTTTATACCTTTCAGCAGATGATCCATGTATACTACGAACAGCAAAGGTGAAAGATCACAGCCTTGTCTAACCTCAGTAAGCACCCTGAACCAAGAACTCATTGTACCATCAATTCTTACAGCTGCCTAGTTGTCAACATATATGCCTTTGATTGATATTAATAAGCTACCATTAATCACATAGTCCCCAAGTATAGCAAACATCTTTTCCCTCGGTACTCTGCCTCATGCTTTCTCTAGGTCAATGAAACATACAAATAACTGTCTGTTCCTCTCATAGCATTTTTTAGTTACCTGGCACATACTGAAAATATGATTCTGACAGCTCCTCTGTGGTCTGAAACCACACTGGTTTACCTCCAACTTACTCTAAACTACTGAACACACCTTCCCTTCCAAGATGCCAGTGAACACCTTGACTGGTATAGTGATCGACGAAACACCTCGATAGTTGTTGCAATCATTCCTGTTCCCTTGCTTATAGATAGGTGCAATTACTGCTTTTGTCCAATTAGAAGGTATCTTACAAATATTCCATGCTAATCTCATTACTCTGCAAAACTATTTCATTCCTGCCTTCCCACTATATTTCATGTATTCCTGTTGCTTTATGACAATGCAGTTTATTTACCATCCTTTCCACTTTCTCAAGTGTAATTTCACCAACTTTATTTTCCTCCTCCCCACGAGCTGGGTTGTTCTCAATATCACCGGGAAGATTTCCTTTGACATGGAATGTATGTTCAGTCTTCAGCCCTAAGGCTGGTTGGATCCTCAACAGCTCTGCCATCAGCTGTCATAGATGGCCTAGGCATCACTGAAGAGGCGTACTAGGGAAATGAGGAGTGAGATAGTTTCCCGTTGCTTTCCTCACCGAGCCAGAAGTTGCTAAATATTCCTTTCACCTATCCAGTAATTCCCTGGGATCTATTATGCGTTCACCTGATTTACCCAAAAGACTGTGCATTTCCTTTTTCCCTCCCTTCCTAAGATTATTTCTGTCCAGAAAGGTTTCCCTGCTGCCAGACCTAGCCGTTCCAGATTACTGAAATCTTCCCACAACTTCTTCTTGGATTCAACAACTATTCGTTTTGCTCTGTTCCTTTCATCTACGTACAGTTCCCTGTCTGCATCAGCCCTTGTTTGGAGCCATTTCTGATACTCCTTTTTTTTACATTTACAAGCTGCTATCACTTCATCATTCAACCAAGATGTTTGCTTTTTCCATTTTTTTACACACAGTTGTTCTAGGTATTCTCTTGCTGTTTCTACTATAGCATCCCTATAAGCCCCCCTCCCTTTCTTTTCCTTAACCTGCATAACCTGCATACTGTTTGCTGTTTGGAACTTTTCACTAATCTTATCCATGTGCTTCTATCTAATATCCTCGTCCTGGTGTTTTTCTACCCTTATTCATCTGCAGACAGATTTCATTTTCTCTATCTTAGGCCTTGAAATACTTAGTTCACTACAGATCAGGTAGTGCTCCGTATCATTGGAAAATCCCCAGAAAACCTGCACATTTCTATCAGATGTTCTGAATTCGAAGTCGGTAATGATATAGACCATTATTTATCTGGTGCCCCTATCCTACTATGTGTAGCAGATAATAGCCTTATGCTTGAAGAATGTATTCATAACAGCTAATCCCATTCTAGCACAGAGGTCCCATTCGTATTAGCTTTCACATCTTCCCCACATTTACCCATCATCTGCTCACATCCTTGTGCCGATGACCGAGATGTATGTTAGGCCTCTTTAAACAACAAGAATCACTGGGTGAGCTGGCCGTGAGGTTAGGGCGTGCAGCTTTGAGCCTGCACCCGAGAGATAGTGGGTTTGAACCCCACTGTCAGCAGCCATAAAGATGTTTTTTCATGGCTTCCCATTTTTACACCAGGCACATGCTGGGGCTGTACCTTCATTGAGGCTACAGCTGCTTCCTTTCCATTCCTAGCCCTTCCTGTCCGATCATCACCATAAGAGCAATCTGTTTTGGTGTGACGTAAAGCCAATTATAAAAATGAAAAATGCCAAGAATCCCATATCCCTCAGTTCTATTTCCATCTTTCGCATTGAAATTGCCCGTTAGCACTATCCTACCCTTCCTGTCGACCCTGACTGCGATGCTACTCAATGCATCATAAAACATGTCAACTTCTTCCTCATCTGCCCGTTACATGGTGAATAGACTGAGACAATTCTTGTACTGATTCCTCCAACTGCCAGATCTATCTACCCACATCATTCACTCATTTATGTGCCACACAGAAACTTATGTTGTGTGCAATAGTATTCCTGATGAACAGTCATACTCTACACTCTGCCCTTCCCTTTTTAACACCTGTTAGAACTATTTATAATCTCCTATGTCTTCCTCGTTATCTTTTCTTACCCGAATATCATCAACTCCTAACACACCCAGACGCACCCTCTTTTTTCTTTTGCTAGTTGCTTTACGTCGCGCCGACACAGATAGATCTTATGGTGACGATGGGCCAGGGAGGGGCTGGGAGTGGGAAGGAAGCGGCTGTGGCCTTAATTAAGGTACAGCCCCAGCATTTGCCTGGTGTGAAAATGGGAAACCACGGAAAACCATTTTCAGGGCTGCCGACAGTGGGGTTCAAACCTACTATCTTCCGAATACTGGATACTGGCTGCACTTAAGTGACTGCAGCTATCGAGCTCGGTGATGCATCCTCTTTGCAGACTCATCCAGTACTACTTTCTTCCATGAGCCCCATGATAGCTCTCCATGGAATTCAATTTTGTTCGCCAAGTTGTTTTCAAGGAGTCCCTTGCCTGTCGAATGGAAGTGGTACTCTGGTACTCCCTAAGGTCCGAAGCTTGCTTAAGTGTTCTGAGTGTGTTCGGTGAAAATGCTGTGAAGCAGGATACCATCTTACATTGACATAGTCCCAGTGCTTAGGGACCATTGGTGAATTGAGCAGACGGAGGGTCATGAATCAGAATATGTCTGAGGTGCCCACTTCCATTCCATAGCAGCTGGTATCCCGACTCTCAGGTCCACTTACTAGGCCACTCAACCGTTGACCATGGTTCACAAATTAGGACATGCCTGTAACAACCCACACCACGAACCACTGAGCCACAACCACTACAAGTGAGTGGTGTTATGAAAATGTTCCAAATTTTGTGCTGTGAATACTACAAAGTAAGGTACGACTTGCTCGACTAAGCAGTAGGTTTTGAGCTGTCAGTGGAAAGGTGCCATGGAATTGCACATGATAAATTTCATATTTGAGCCCGTATTCTCAAAAAGTATCAACTGTGAACATGTTAACAACAAATTTTCCACCTTTACACTACTGTAATCGTCTTTATTAATAAGACTACATTAAACTATATTGGTGATACAGGTTTGTCCTCTTATGGGACATCTTCAGTCATACATAAAATCATTGCAAATATGGTAAGGACACATTAAAATGAGTGAATAAATAGTACATGAATCTTGCAACGCGGCATATTAGCGTCTTGTCAATCTTGAATCTAAAACAACACAAATATGAACATGATGTGAACCATGAAGACCAGTTATTGCACAGGTTAAAATGTTGTTACATGTGTGGAATTGCATAAATATAACATATCATGAGTGGCTATGCGAATTAAATTAACCATATAGTTATCCTGACATTGTGAACATATTGTACTGTACATGTTCTTGAATGTGTACATAAAATAGTGTAATATTAATGCCACGTTAAAATAGCTCCTTGTGATGAGCTGAAGAAAGGTGGACTTATGTTGAATGATGAAAGTTGAACTTGGTTGTGTTGTTGACAATATGGGCCTAAAAAGAAAAGAAATATGAATGAACTAACAAAAAATTCAATGTGAAATGTGAACTGTTCACCCATCTGGTCACTCACCTCCTTGCCCGTGCTGTGCCCTCCACTTCACATCGGGTGCTGAAGCTAACTGAGTGCAGTCCTCGAAGGCCGTTGAGGACTGACTTGGAGAGGAGGTTTGGGGAGTTTGATGTGTGGGGAGAGGTGTGAGGTAATGCATTACTTATACGCCTTTGTGTAAAGAATTTAATTATTATCTCCTCGAAAAGTACATTGATTTCATCCGATATTTCATTCAGATTATAAGTCGGGTTGCATTTTTTATCAGTATTTATAAAAATGTTTTCAAAGATATCCAATAGTTTGCCCTTCTCACTTAATTGGAGAATTTGAAGGTCTTGTTTTAAGTCCATCAATGTATGATTGGTATCAACCATATGAGAACCCATTGCCAAGAATCTGCCATATTTCAATGTCTTAACATATTCCTTATACCTCATACCTTATGCTAAAATTGCTGCCTGGTGTCCATGTAACTGGCGGGACATTGCTGGCACTTTAATTTGTAAACTCCTGATTTCTGAAATTTGTTATTGACGTTATTAATAGTGTGCTAGTTATAAAAAAGATGAGCGTTGTTGTTGTTTGTCTTGAAAGAAACTTTCATATTTAGTTGCTTGAAAACATGCGTAATTTCATAGATTTTACTATGACTGTAGGTGAAAAGGGCATAACTGTCTTCTTTATTTTTCATATCTGTAGCTAAAGTTGAAAACGATTTCTTCTCAACTTTGGTAATAATTTTGTCCACAAATTGCCTGTTGAACCCATTACTTTTAGCTATTAAATAGTATCCAATTCATTTTTACGGTCTACTTCTGACATGGGTATACCATAAGCCCTATGAATCATACTATAAAAAGAGGCCTTCTTATGTGCTGCTGGGTGCAAGGAATCTTGTCTAATTACTATCACTATTAGTCACTACTGATCTGCATTTAGGGTAGTCGCCCAGCTGGCAGATTCCCTATCTGTTGTTTTCGTAGCCTTTCCTTAAATGATTGCAAAGAAATTGGAAATTTATTGAACATCTGCTTTGGTAAGTTATTCCAATCCCTAACTCCCCTTCCTATAAACGAATATTTGCCCCAATTTGTTCTCTTGATTCCAACTTTATTTTCATATTGTGATCTTTCCTACTTTTAAAGACACCACTCAAACTTATTTGTCTACTGATGTCATTCAACACCATCTCTCCACTGACAGCTTGGATCATACCACATATAAAATAGTATAATAAAAGTTATTTAACCCTCATTAAAATATGAAATGGTACATGTTTTGCCCTTTTTAAAGGGCATCATCAGCCATCTCCCTGATTCTCCTCCTTCCCCTCCCCTTTCTACCACAACCCACAGCACATACTGGTCTCGGTGTCTTACGACACTCAGTGTCTTTCCTAACATACGTCTACACACGCCACCAGAGGTGAGTCTCATATTCACTTAAACTTCTAAGCGGGATTCCTTCTTTTTTCCCACTTTTCTAATTTCCCTCTTTTTCTTCTTTTTGCTTCAGGTCCCATTTGAACTAAGAATATCTCTTAGTACCCTGAGGCAAAATATGGTGTCCTTTTCGCCTAACTCTTACAAGCTACAGTAAAATTAAAACTCGTAGAAGAAAGTTCCAGGCCAACTTCAGCCAAAGTTTCGTCAAATGGGAGTTTTCAATTAGAGAAGACATTTTTCTTACCTTTGAATATTGACATAAGTCATCTCACACTTTACGTAAAGTAGAACTTGAAATCTCTAAGTTCCTTTTAGGCTTAAAAGTGTTACGTTATGATTTAGGAAGGAACATAATATATATTTTTAAACTAGAATATACTCAGTATTTTGAAAATGAACTTTGAAATTGGACTTAAATTCCTTACAATTTTTATAACTTTTATTTGGCAATTCAAGACTTGGTGAAATTCCTTTAAGATTATTTTCACTCAGTATTAAGTGTGATCTCAAATCACTTCTTACAACACTAGTTTAAACCTTTCAATGGCCATTGTGGTCTTATATTTTGTTTTGTATACTTCTACTATAGAAAACGTGCTTGTTCTTCGAACATTGACACAAACTCTTTTTGTACATCGAACTTCGGCGACATGAATGTGAACCCAGAACATCAAATTACTATCAGGACTAAGCAGTGATTTAAAAAATGGTGTTATTTTTGTTAATTTTAAACTAGTGTTGTAAAAAGTGATTTGAGATCACACTTAATCATTTAAATCTTAACTCAATCATTCACAAGATTTTTATATTTTCATGTGTACTGTACATTATTTTGTATGTTATTTTAAATATGTCATTGTCTGTTTTTTAAAGTTTTTTTGGCTGAAGATGATGCAGAATAAGCGTTGAAACTGGTCCCAGTTAATAGTTAAATGGTTGTTGTTGTTGTTGTTATTATTATTATTATTATTATTATTATTATTATTATTATTATTATTATTATTATTATTATTATTATTATAGCATTGTTTTGTATTGAATAGGTGGACCTATTATTTTGTTCCTATTTTATGTGCTTTTCTAGTTTTCAACTTTTGTATCTTACTGTAAATGTCATTGTTGCCATAGGTAAATTTTAATACTTCTTTAGTATTATTCACCTCCTCTATCTGGACATTATCCTTGGAATCAACAATCATTACATACTGCTGACTGAATTCTTCTGCCTTTTGAAGATCCTCGCTTACAAAGTCCCCATGTTCATTAATGATTCCTGGAAAATCTTTCATGGAACCTGTTTTTGCCTTAAAGTACCTATACATACTCTTCCAGTTTTCACTAAAATGTATATGACTGCAAATTATGCTTGCCATCATGTTATCCTTAGCTGACTGCTTTGCTAGATTCGATTTCCTAGTAAGTTTCTTCAATTTCTCTTTACTTCCACAGCCATTTCTAACTCTATTTCTTTCCAACCTGCACTTTCTTAGCCTCTTTACTTCTCTGTTATAATATAGTGGATCTTTACCATTTCTTACCACCTTTAAAGGCACAAACCTATTTTCACATTCCTCAACAATTGCTTAAAACCCATCCCAGAGTCTACATTTTTATTTACCATTTCCACCGATCATAGTTACTTTATAAAAACTCCCTCATGCCTGTTTTATCAGCCATATGGTACTGCCTAATAGTCCTAATTTATCTTCCTTTCTTTCACATTTATTGTTAACTATCACAAACAGAGCTTCGTGATCACTAATACCATCTATTACTTTGGTTCCTCTATAGAGCTCATCTGGTTTTACCAGCACCACATCCAGAATATTCTTCCCTCTAGTTGGTTCCATCACATTCTGAATCAGATGCCCTTCCCATATTAACTTATATGCCATTTATTGGTCATGCTTCCTGTTATTTGCATTACCTTCCCAATTGACATTTCGTAAATTGAGATCACCCGCTACAATCGCGTTCCTTTCCTTATCGTAATGTAGCCTTCCTATGAACCTCAGCCTTGGTTTACGTTGTGACTTTCGCTGGCAATTTGTCATTGCTGATGATGTTCCGATTTTCTGGCTTACTACAACTTATTCCCTGAATGCTATAACAGATGCCTTCCTGTTTATAAATCTGACCATTAAAGGTGAAATAATTATTAGCGGTGACAAACTCCAAGATATTAATATAATCCGCTACCTCTTGCCTACTTAAATTACTGTATTTGAGTTGATTGTTCTTTACAAGATTTATCCTTTTCCATACTGGGATATCCAGGAACTTGTTTTTGATATCAGATGAATACACCTTCTTGTCCGATTGAATTCCACGCATGTAACGACATTTTAACCTGTGCAATAACTGGACTTCATGGTTTACATCATGTTCATGTTTGTGTTATTTTAGATTCAAGATTGACAAGACACTAATACCAATTTTCACCAATTTTAATGTGCCCTTATCATATTTCCAATGATTCTATGTGTGACTGAAGATGTCTCATAAGAGGACTCAAACATGTATCACCAATATAGTTTAATGTAGTCTTATTAATAAAGATGATTACAGTATTGTAAAGGTGGAACATTTGCTGTTAAGATTTTCACAAGTTGGTGCCATGGAATGACATTAGTATACGAATGATCCTGAATAGGGTTTTTAAATTTAGGAAGGGTCATAATATGAAAATAAAGTTCAGGAAGACAAATTGGGACAAATACTAGTTTACAGGAAGAAGAAATATGGATTGGAATAACTTACCAAGTGAGATGTTTAATAGATTTCCAAGTTCTTGAAAATCATTTAAGAAAATAATAGGTTAAAACCAAAAGGCAGTATACCACCTGGGTGTCAGCCTTAAAAGTTAATTGATCTTTGTTGACTGATATAACTTTCTCTTGCATCCTGTGGAAGTTGCTTAAAATGTACTTTATTTTCAGGAGGTTACTCCAGCAGAAGACATCACATATGATATGAATCCATCTCGAGGGACTTGTCTCACACGTCCCTTGGTTTTGCAAGAATTGGTGAGAGAGACAGTAATTCGCATTTTTCAAAAGCATGGAGCATCTTGCTTATCCACACTTCTGCTCATGCCCAAGGCCAAACTCTATGACAACACTGAAACTTGTGTCCGTCTCATGACGCATTCTGGTGGTATTGTGTCTCTCCCACATGATCTTCGTGTTGGGTTTGCTCGTTACGTGGCTCATGATGGCATTTCATACTTGAAACGTTATGCTATTGACAGAGTTTATCGTGAAAGGAAGGTTTATGGATTCCATCCTCGAGAACTACTGGAATGTGCCTTTGACATCGTCACTCCTAATCCAGGTAAAAAGAAAAATTATTCTGCAGGCCTTTTTCAAGATTTGAAAGTACAGTATTTTGTTTTGAAAGTATTCATTTTTTCATTCTCAGTATCTTCTTCTTCTCGTGCCTTGATGGGGTCATGGGTACAAACCATCTCATACTTTAATAATGGTATGTGGCCTCCAAAGAGGCCTGGTGCAGATCTTTCGAGTTGACTCCATATAGGCGATCTGCGTGTCTAGTCCCATATATTATGTGGACTTGCCCCTGTTTTACTGCCTGATTGAGGGATGTATTGACTATTGCATGTTTTTTTTTTTTTTTTTTTTTTGCTGCTTTGGTGTATTTTGTGTGTGTGAATAATGACTGTCATTGTGGTTGTGGTAATTGTGAAGACTTTATGATATTCAATAATTTAGTTACTGTGACAATTTAAATTGATTATTTAAACACAGCTTCCTCAATTTTCTTATGAATAGAAAGTAGAAATTGATAATGACTATGCATGTATGATGAATAGAGCTGTCAATCAATTAAAAACTTTGATCAATTAACCAAATGCCTTTAATCGATTAATCGGCTGATTAATCAGACCTTAATCGGGATCACATAGTATAAGTTCAAGCCCTTGCAAACCTTCCGGGAATGAGCTGACTGCTGCAAACAGTAGTAAAATCAGGACGTATGGTAGCCTTCCTCTGGACCTCAGCCTTGGTTTACGTTGTGACTTTCGCTGGCAATTTGTCATTGCTGATGTTAGCACAGCCATCATTGGTTCCGATTTTCTGGCTTACTACAACTTACTCCCTAACTGCCGTAACAGATGCCTCCTCGATGGCACCACCGGCCTACATGTTAAGACATCTGTAACCTCTGTCAAACAGGCCAGCGTAAAGACTGCTGCAGTATACACCAACTCGCCTTTTAGCATGTTGCTTGCTGACTTTCACTCCATTACTCGCCCACCTGGGATCTAATGTGATATTAAACACAATACTGTACATCACATTAGGTCAGCCGAAGGCCCACTGGTCTCTTGTTAACCTCGACGCTTGGCACCTCAGAAATTGCTGATAGCAAAGAAAGAATTAGAGGACATGGTAAGGTGCGGTACAGCGAGACCTTCTAATAGTCTGTGGTCTTCACCCTTGCACCTTGCACTTAAGCGAGACAACTCATGGCATCCATGTGGTGATTACCAGGCGTTGAAGGCAAGGACAGTACACGACCACTACCTGTTATGACACATAGGAGATTTTTGGCATAACATTGCTGGGTCAACCATTTTCAGTACCTTTGACCATATCAAGGCCTACAAACAGATCCCGATTCATCCCAGTGACATTTGCAAAACAGCTATAACAGCACCTTTCTGGATGTTTGAATTTCCCTATATGTCATTTGGAAACTTTCCAGCATTTTATGGATGAGGTCACTAGGGATTTAAACTTCTGTTTCCCATGCATTGATGACATTCTAGTGTTTTTCCGGGATGCGGAAGAGCATATGTGCGATCTTCGCATACTTTTCCAGAGATTAGCTGATTATGGTGTAGTCATAAATCCATCTAAGTGTGTATTAGGTGCAAGTGAGGTAACCTGCTTGGGCTATCGGCTCTCAGAGGGTGGTACAAAACCTCTACCAGAGAGAATTCAATCTCTCCTGGACTATCCTCTACCAAAGACTGTCCTGAGCCTCCACCGGTTCTTGGGCATTGTCAGCTTCTATAGATGCTTCCTACCGCATGTGACTGAACAGCAGGCGCCGTTGGTGAATGTCCTAGCCAATTTTATGCTTAAGGGCTCTAAACCTATCCCTTGGACTCCAGAATTGCAACGCGCTTTCCACGAATGCAAAGAAAGCCTAGCGCAAACCAATCAACTCACTCATGCATTGGCAGATGCACCTCTAGGTTCCTTTATCGATGCATCAATTACTCAAGTTGGAGCATGTTTGCTTCAGAAAGTAGGACACCATTGGCAGCCCATACCGTTTTTCAGCAAGAAGCTTTCAGCACGCCGGATAACGTGGCTGGCCTATTACAGGGAACTCATAGCTGTGTACGAGGCTGTCCAGCATTTCCACTATATACTGGAAGCCCAACAGTGCACCATGTGTATGGACCACAAGCCTCTGCTTTATGCATTTTCTCAACGCAGAGAAAGACTACTCACAGCCCAGCTTTTCAGCACATAAAGAGAGCAGTTAATGTTGTCGCCGATACAATGTCCCATGTTGAAGCCATCTCGGTAGAAGATGACTACGCTCTCCTGGCTCTATCACAAGTGGACGGTGATGAACTCAAAGCCGTATTGTGTGATAGTACGTTGCTGACATTAGAAAAAGTAACCCACCAAGGCACCGTGAGTACTATTATATGTGATATATCAATTGGAAAACAACGTCCGTTCTTGACCCTTCCTTTTCAACGCAAGTTCTTTGACAAGCTCCATGACTTAAGTCATCGAGGCATTCGAGCCACTTCTCGTCTAGTCTTGGATAAATTTGTTTGGCTATCTATTCAGAAAGTCACTCACACCTGGACACTTGCTTGTTTGTCGTGTCAACACAATAAAGTGACAAGGCATAATGTATTTCATTTGGGGAATTTTGGAGCACCCAAAGGCCGTTTCAGCCACATTAACTCGGATATTGTCGGTCCACTGCCTGTCTGCTAAAGCTGTCATTATCTCCTCACTGCTGTTGATGGATTTACTCGCTGGCCAGAAGCATAGCCCATGCGCAGCATCACTGCCGAAGAAACAGCCTATACCCTAATAGTTAGATCTCCAGATTTGGTCTTCCTTAGGCATAAATATCTCAAGGATAATTTAATAAAACCACCTATTCAATACATTTCACTTTTGATGTGGTTTGAATCTACATGAATTTATGTAGACTTATCAGTTAATGTTTCACCCATTTTGGGCATCTTCAGCCTGTGGACAACCTTAAGGTCAAGGTCCGGGACCTTATTTCACCATATATAGTATGAAATATGAACGTTGATGTTACTCAGTGAAATACTCTTAATTTTAACATGCCATAACAATATTTTTAAAATGTGAACAATACATAAAAGTGAGTGACATAAATTGATGGTGTTATTAACACAATTAAAACTTGTCAGTCTTATTCTAACTAATTTTTAAAAGTGTCCACAACTAAAATGGATCTTCTTCATCTAACATGAGTCTTAGGTAAAGAGTATATTCATCCGGGGGCTCATTTGACCCACATATATTGTTTACTTATACTTGACAAAACCAATGTTGAAGTGTGTTGTCAACCACAAGTGGAGACTTAAAACCGATTGTTGTATGTACTGGATACGATTGTTTAACACTAGATTAAATTTTGTTGTGAATGAAAATATAAGCGTCTTGGTTTCCTGTTGTATGTAATGACGATGAATTGTAAAGAATACAATCGTAGGCTACTGCATAATTGGGAAGGAACGTCCTAGATACTTAAATACAGTCTTGTGTGAATAATCATACCCGTTGATATGTTACTTGGCCTTGCGGGGGATCTTAAGATTATCTGTAATGAAGTACAAAAGAAATTTTAATTGACAATTTAGAGCACGTGTTGTCTCAAAAGCCAATTAAAATAATACCCCATAAATGTAAAGTGAAAGCTTCGTGGCTCAAGTGGCAGCGCGCCGGCCTCTCACCGCTATATACCGTGGTTCAAATCCCGGTCACTCCATGTGAGATTTTGGCTGGACATAGCGGAGGCAGGACAGGTTTTCCCTGCCATATTTCATTCCAGCAACACTCTCCATTAACATTTCATTTCATCTATCAGTCATTTATCATTGCCCCAGAGGAGTGCCACAGGCTTCGGCAGCCAGCACATTTCCTATCCTCGCCGTGCGATGGGGGCTTAATTCATTCCATTTATGAGCCGGTCAAATGACTGGAAACAGGCTGTGGATTTTTAAATGTAAAGTGACTTACTCGTTCAGTTCATACTAGGTGGATCTGTCTGTTCCGGCAGCGCCTGCCTGACTACCTTTTCTACTCCTGGTATTATATCGATGCGATAATAGAGCAGTGGGGCGTGGAGGGAGAGAGGGGGTAGGCTGGTCTTTGGAGGTATGTGCTATTGCTGGAGGAGAGTTTCTAGAAGCGGCGTGGGCGGGCTTAACATTTGGCGTGGTGGGTGAAGCATTTCAGTGTGGAGATTTATTCTGATTTGAATTCTTGATATAAATTAATTTAGGTGTTAATTCATACAAAGGAATTTAAATTTCATTGACATCGTTAAGATTTTGATTTTGATTATAAGCCTGGTCCAAAAAAAGTGTAAATTTTCCAGTTTGTTCATTTATTTCCCTTCATCTATACCTACTTGTAATGGTACTAAGACCTTTCTCTATAGATGTAAAGTGATGTCCCAGTTCTCTCATATGCTGGCTCATTACTGAATACTTGTTATGTTTTTGAGCGTTGTAATGTTCCAAATATCTCGGGTAAAAACTTCTCCCAGTTTGACCTATATAAGAAAAACTGCATTGTGTACATGTTAGTCTATATACGCCAGACTTTGAATAATAACTGCTATTATAATTGACCTTGTTGTGGGTAAAAAATATGTTTTGATTAGTATTAACTGTTCTGAAGCCTTCTTTAAAGTATTTGCAATCTGATGAATGTCTGGGTTATTGTGTGTAAATGTGGTGAAACTAGTTTTTAGGTTTGTCTGGGATAACCACAACAAGGTTAATTATAATAGCAGTTATTATTCAAGGTCTGGTGTATATAGACTAACATGTACACAGTGTGATTTTTCTTATATGGGTCAAACTGGGCGGAGCTTTTACATATCTTTAGGTTAGGCAACGCCGTTTGAAGAAGAAATCTGAAATGTATGTCACAGAAGCCTCTGCGTGATACCGTATTTCTCTGAATCCAAGACGACGTTTTTTCTCAGAATTTCATGCGAAAAAATCAAGGGTTGTCTTGCATTCCCGACCTAACAGTAACGAATACCACTGGCTACTACTGTGGTAACCATGCTGCTTCTTTTCACTCCCACACGCGCACGTATACATAAAACTCGTTGAAAATAAACGACCGCCTCTTTATTATACATCGCTAGCCGCGACAACCGATTATACAGTGCCTGTGTGTAACGTCACTGGACCTTGGGAAATAGTGAATAGAGAATAACGTTCTATTAGTCTCTACAAAAACGTTTCTCAAATCTGCAGAATGGCATCAAAACATGCGAGGCTTCGAATTCTTAGAAAGGTCACAGCTACCCAGTGGCAGAGTTATAACGCGTCTATGTACCTGACGCTTAGAAAAATTAAGTTTTATAGACAGCAGGGACATAGTCGTTTTGTAAAGATACGCGGAACAGGCATTGCCGGTAAATTAACAACGGGTTCTCGTCGATATTATGATACCAACTTTAAGTTAATGGTTATTAAACATTCAGAAATGTAGAATAATTGTGCATAGGCCTAACTAAAGCCATTATTTGACGTTAGCGTGAAGACAAAAAAAGCTAAAATAATGCGTAGGCTACTGTACAAAAAATGCGACAGGGACACTTAAAAGAAGTCGAAGATGAAATTGTGAGGTATGTGCACAAAAAACTCAGGGGCAGAATGGCCATACCGTAGTGCAATAAACTCTTTCCTTGACCTTCGACGTACGTGATGAGGCTTGTACACCGCTAGCAGCTGAAGTTGGCCAAACCCGGCAAGCGAGACGTGCGCGTAGTGGTTGCCGGTTTTATCTGACGCTGCGTAAAAGTAACAGTTTAATAGGCAGCAGGAATATTTGCCTGATGGTTCGTCAAATTGTAGAGACAATTGGAATAGGTATTGCCGGCAAATTTTCAACGGGTTCTCTTGGGTATTATGATGCCAATTTTAAGTTAATGGCCATTAAACCCGCATAAATAAAGAATAATTGTGCAGCCGCAAAAAAAATGCCATTACGAAAGCCAGTGTTCGGCGTCTAAAATGTGTACTGTACAACAAAGGCATTCATATGATTTTACAAAGCACTTTTTGAGCCTGATTAAAATTTTTGAAAGAAAAAGTGGTGTTCATCTGGGATTCGGAGAAAAACGGTACCGTAGTATAATTTTTTCAGAATGAAATTAAACTCACACTTTCACAAAAAAAAAAAAAAAAAGTAAGCCATAGTGCGGATACCATCTGCGGAAACGTGAGTTTTGAACAAATTGATTGCCTTTTCATACTGATTTTAATACGTGTGTGAGGGGTTTCCGACTTTTATACAAAAATCAGGTATAACGACAATCCCCTATAGCGAGTAAATTTTTGCTGCTATGAATTATCGCTATAACGGACTTCTACTGTAACACCAGGAGTAGAACGAAGAGATGCTGAAAGTGTGTAAATTGTTCAAAAAATTGTGCCCATTGTCGTTGGGTGATATAAATTTGAGGGGGACAATATGTATTCAAGAAACAAATGTTACGATAGACTATCCCTACCGCATAAGTATGTGGAGTAAGATATTGTATAGCTAGTGTGTTATAACTTAAGGTCTTCTGTATGCAAGTGGCTACACCATCATAACCATTACCATCATGGCGGATGACATGATAGCCTCGCAATCGAAAGGAAAAATGTGGTTGAAACCACAAGATTAGCCTGCGTCGCATTTATTATGAGATGTAATTCGTGTTGCTTGGGAATGGCACTTCTACAGTTCCATTGCAATAATCTTATCATGTAGTAATATTCATAATATGATCCCTCAATTTATAGATGACAGTACTTAGTTGTGGCTCATGGCCTATATGTTGAAGTAACATCACTAGTATACGTTGAATTTCATGTTGAAGGTATTCCTTCGTAGGAATAGAACTTGTGGCTTGGGGAATCAAAGGATTCCGGTGCTCACGTTGTTGTGACAAAGGTGGTGTATGTATGACTGGTTCAGTTGTTATCGTTGTACTCGATGATGGAATAGGACGTGCTGAAGCAGCATGCTCATTCCTAAGAATGGCTAAATATCCCTGCTTATCGTATCCAGGCTCGGGTGTGGAGGGTGGAGATTGTAAGATAACTTGGGTAAACTTGCGCTTTCGTGGGTTTGTCGTAGGTGGATATTGAGAATCTGTTGGTAATGGGGGAAATTGATTTGCCTGTTGTTCAGGGTAATAAACTGGAAGCGCTGTTCTGGCCTTAGCTTCCAGAAAAGAAAGATATTCTGTACTCATAAGTCGTTTGATTTTGACTTGGTATTTGTGCTCAGGGCAATCCTGGGAGCCCGTAATATGGTCTTTCTTGCAATATACACATTGCAGAAATTGTTCAGTACAGGTATTGGTTTCATGTTGTTGGGAACATTTGCCACATCGTGAATTTTTTGCCTGACATTGTCTGATAGCGTGTCCATATCGCTGGCATTTTCAGCAATGGATAGGAGAGAAAATAAAAGGCTCAACCTCCATATAAACTTTATATAAAGCAACCTGTGGAGGGAGCATTTGCGCACAAAACACAATTTTAATGGAACCTGTAGGGAGATACTGCGTTTCACCATCTTGAACAACCCTACGATTTAGTCTTTGCACGGATTTACCTGGAGCCATGGATTCTAGGTGTTGGAGAATTTCCTCATTTGAGATACTCTTATCAACCCCGTGTATTATTCGCACTCACAAAACTTGGGAGGAGGGAATATAGGCTTTGATTTTCAAAGTGTCTAGGATGGAGTTGTTCAAAAAGGCATTGGCTTGCACAGCAGTATGGAAGGTCACTTGTATTCGGTTTCGACCTTTACGCTGAATGGATTTGACATTTAACTGTTGTTCATAGAAACAGCGACCAAGGGCCATAGGATGTAAACTACCAATATTCTGATCAGTCGTAGATTCTACAATTACGAAATATGGCCCATGATGAAATGTGTTATAATACTCCTGAGTAGGTACTGCTTGTTGCACATCTGGTTGTTGGTTAGGTTGTTCATTATTAGAATGAGGTGGTACTTCCGTATTGAGATGTTGCTGGTCACTCTTAGTTGAATGGGAGACCTGCTGTTGTTCAGTATTGATAGAGGTATCAGACATGGATTCCTCGTCCATAGGAAGCTCAATTTCACGTTCCACTAATAATTTAGCCCCTGTCATTGCCAATGGCCCTCCACTATCGGCAGCCATGGCTCACTACTTCCTCACCACACACTCACTAAGCACAATTAGTCACCAATGCCGCACTCAACTAACACTCACGACCGAGGTAGTGTACTGCATGGCAAGCAACGACGAACTCCGACGATCCAGTGTCAATTGAACTTTCTCGTGTGTCCACAACATTATATGACACCAGAAATCTTGACCGAGCGTTAAACTTCATATCAACTCTACACCTGACTCGACGTGGGACATAATACGACGTTGGAGGCGGTGCGTAGTTTGACGATGGATGTAATACATGGTACAGCAAAGGATATGGATCGTGGTATGACGTTGGAGATGGTACTTGGTTCGACGTGGTGCTGACAACATCGTTGGAGTTCCCGTTGCTGCTCGTGGAGCCGCATTCACCAATTCCAGCCTACAAAAACTCTCAGGTGATATGAGTGCATTTAGCATTTTAAACTGGTAAAAGCAAGTGATTACTTTAAAATCTGTTGCACTAGACAATCATTGACTTACTGAAGAGGCATTGTTTCTAATCATTCCTTTGATGTGCTACGTTAACCACGAATTACAGGTGCCAATTGATGAAAATTCATTTTCGTGTGATAATTAATTTAATAATTTAAACAGACTTTAGGCATTGATTTAAAAAGACTTTAGGTTTCATATAAGAGTGATTTATGAAAACAAGTGTTTATTTTTGAACATTCTAAAGACTTATGAAATCACATACTACTTATGAATTTCATGAAGAAATAAGTTTGTTTTTCAACTTTATTTATAGCAGAGAGCTTTCTGAATTTCAATTTTGGGTTGACTATACATGAAAGAATATATTTTCAAGTCATTTCTCAGTTTTAAATGCGAGATAAGAAGGTTATTTTTGCACCTAGAATTTTGAATAAATTTTCATTAGCAAAATAACATCTATTATTTCGCCCTGTGGACTCCTTTCTCTGTACTGGCTCCTAAGAATCGTTCACTATCTGAGACCTTTTCCATTCTCAATTGCCCAACACCTTTTCCTGTTACAGTTCGGAACAATAATGAGAGTGTTACTTGTAATTTGGTCTTCCTACTGATATAACTATTGACCAAGGACAGGGTTCATCATCATCATCATTATCGTTGACCATCTCCAGTTGCCCGGGTGAAGTGTACGAGCCCCCTCCATCTTTGTCTGACCATGAACATATGTTCTCTCATAATCTTCTCCTAATCTTGTCCTCTCTCCTCGGCATCTTTCTTCACCAGATCTGTCCATTTCCTCTGGATCTGCTTACTGGTCTTTTTCCTTTTACTTCTCTTTCATATTCTCTTCTTGCTGTCCTGCTTGCACTCATCCTTCTTACATGACCAAACCACTTCAGTCTTGCTTTCTGAATCCTTTGTAGTAGCTAGTCTCCTATTCCCACCTCCTCTTGGACTTTTTCATTCCTGAACTTGTCTTTCCTGGTCTTCTGTATCATGGTACATAGGAACTTCCTTTCTGCAGGCCGGGCTGAGTGGCTCAGACGGCTGAGGCGCTGGCCTTCTGACCCCAACTTGGCAGGTTCGATTCTGGCTCAGTCCGGTGGTATTTGAAGGTGCTCAAATACGTCAGCCCTGTGCCGGTAGATTTACTGGCATGTAAAAGAACTCCCGAGGGACTAAATTCCGGCGCCTTGGCGTCTCTGAAAACCATAAAAGTAGTTAGTGGGACGTAGAACAAATAACATTAACTAATTATCATTTCTGCAGCTTGGAGTTTTGAGTTGTCTTGTCTCGTTAAGGTGGTATAATATGATTTATATAGGCTAATGTCATCTTTGCTCTTAATGGTACTAGTTTATCCCACAGCAGTTGTCTTACTTGGTGGTAAAGGTGAGTTGCCTTGCTAATTCGACTGTCCACCTCATACTTCGCAAGGTTGTCTTTTGATACTATACTACCCAAGTACTTAAATGTTGGACACTGTCCTGTTTGGTGTCATTTATTCTGATTTGTGGTTTGTCATCTCCTCTCTGTAACTTAGCCTTGTTGATATTTGACTCCATTTCTGCAGCTTTTTCTCCTCATCATTTTCGGCTTCACCCCAGATCACCACGTCGTCTGCAAAGATGAAAGCTTGCAATTCCTGCTGCTCCTTCCATTTTAGTGCCTTTATTATGGCATCCATCACAGTGATAAATAAGAGGGGTGACAAAGCACTGCCTTGCTGTACTACTCTCTTCGTTTCAAACTATTTGGACAGCCCGCAGCCCACTTGCACACAACTTCTGGTTTTATCATGCAGCATCTTCACCTTTGCAATAAGACTGTCATGAACTCCCAGCTCTTTTAGGCATTTCCAGATATGCTCGCTTGGTATGCAATCGTAAGCCTTTTTTGATGTCTAGGAATAGTAGAAAAAGTGGTTTCCCTTTTTACTAGTGCTTTTCTATTGACATCCTGACAGCAAAGATAAGGTCTGTAGTTGTTTTTTTCAGGCCTAAAACCATATTGTTCCTCTTCCAATAAACATTCTACAATTCCTCTTAATCTACTCTCTATGATTTTTTCCAGAAGTTTTAGACCACGAGAGAGCAAAGTAATTCCATGGTAGTTGATGCATTTCCATCTACTCCCCTTCTTGAAAAGAGGTACAATTATAACCTCCTTCCAGTCTTCTGGGATAGTTCTTTTCCTGCCATACTGTGTTAAGGAGTCTATATAACCACTGGACTGCTCGAGTTCCCACTGTTCACAACATAAACTGTACTCAACTCATCCACTCCAACTGCCTTTCCCTTCCTCATACTTTTCATGGACTTTTCTATCTCCAACCATGTAATTGGGGGTTCTATGCTTCTACTTTCTTCGTTACTACTACAGGGTTCCTCACTGTCTGATGTCAGGGGGGGTGTCTTCCCGCATTGTGCTCACTTGTTTCTCTTCCTGGCCTCCTTCTGTGTGATGTCATGTGATATGAGATAGCCTTCGCCCGTCCTGCTGACACTTATTACCATTACAGTCTAAGATGGTCATAACTTCTGAACCATTCATGCAAATGTCCTGACAAGGTTATTGTAATCCTTATAAAATACTGGAGGAGGTCAAACAATGTATTTTGATGAGGAACTCGAGGATAATATAGAAATATTTAATTTTAAGGAGTTATAATTTTTTACTGCAGACTATAGCATAAAATATCTTTTAGTGGGCAACCAGTTGGAAAAAGGTATATGCCATCGCAGACTTTTTTTGTAGAGGTTTCTATGCTCTACAATTTGTACGGTTACACTTGGGGTCTATCACTGATGGTTCACGCAGCGTAAGCCAAGAAAGCAAGTGACTGACTGACATTTTTGCCTCTTTCTACATATTTACTGTATATCGAATCATGGTTACTGTATTATTTCACGAGCCTTGAAATATATTCAGAAGTATAAGTTATTAACACATAATAATGTTAATGTTATTGGTTTTACGTCCCACTAACTTTGAATTTGAGCACCTTCACTACCGGACTGAGACAGGATCGAACCTGCCAAGTTGGGCTAAGAAGGCCAACGCTCTACCATCTGAGTTGCTACTGAGCCCAGCTATTAGCAAATACTAATTTTGTAGTGGTTCACTACGTGAACAGTGTTCATGTTGTCAGTATCTGAAGTAGAACCACTGTACTGATTAAAATGCAGTCAACATATAATGGAAAAAGTGTGTGGCGCTATAAATTGTTGGCACGTAAAAGAACTCCCGTGGGACAAAATTACGGCACCTCGAATCTCAGAAAACTGGAAATGTTGTTAGTGAGACGTAACACAAATAACATTATTATTAATTTGCATATTATAAAGACAATAATGACAACAACCATCATAGCCAGTTAGTTTGCTACTGTGATGGCATCACAATACTCCTCATCAGCAATGCTTGGTTGTTGAAACACTTTGTAATAAACTCTTGAATATCTCCATTATTACAGCTCATATGGTAAAAAGGTTAAAAATTAAATAATTGAAAAAGAGGTTCAACCTATTCAATACATAAGAGACTGAAATGTAGTGATTACATTCTTATTTAATAGTAATTAGAAATGGGACCGGTTTCGACCCTAGTCCAGATCATCGTCAGCCGTTCAAAACATAAAAAACATGAAAAACAATGCATATGAAAAAGAAAAAGATTAAGTGAACTCTCGAACGCCAAAGTAGAATGGAGAATATCCTGAAGATCCAGTATTTGCCTGGGTTGCGGGAAGTTAAGTACGTATATATAGAAATATACAACGCAATTCAGTATAATTATACCGATCCAGAGTTCATTTAATCTTTTTCTTTTTCATATGCATTGTTTTTCATGTTTTTTATGTTTTGAACGGCTGACGATGACCTGGACTAGGGTCGAAACCGGTCCCATTTCTAATTACTATTAAATAAGAATGTAATCACTACATTTCTTTCTCTTATGTATTGAATAGGTTGAACCTCTTTTTCAATTATTTAATTTTTAACGTTAATACTTTCAATACGGAACAATGAAATTTTTATCTTTAAACGGTAAAAAAGTGTCGGATATAAATGACTGAATGAAAATCATATTTTCTATAATTATTGTTATGTGCTAATAGCCGGGCTGAGTAGCAACTCAGGTGGTAGAGCGCTGGCCTTCTTAGCCCAACTTGGCAGGTTCGATCCTGTCTCAGTCCGGTGGTGAAGGTGCTCAAATACATAGTTAGTGGGACGTAAAATCCAATAACATTAACATTATTATGTGCCAATAACTTATATTTCTGAATATATATTTCGAAGCTCATGAAATAATACAGTATCCGTGATCCGATATACAGTAAATACAAAGAAAGAGACAAAAATGTCGTGCTAGAAGAGGCCTGTTACTGGATCTCGGTTATTTCAAAAGGGGGCCTCACACATCCCAGTCAAGAGTCGTTAAAAAACATAGCCCAGTTCGAAATTTCATTTGGTGTGTTTCACAGTAAGACTGTATCCAGATGCAAAAATGTAATGAAAACTCTTATTTCTATTATTAATTCAAAATTTCCAGTATTCCATGACAAAATAATTTGTCTCTACGTAAGGACCAGGACATTTATTAGGATATGGCATTTTAATGCAAAGAGTAAGGAGCTAGCACTGAGAAAATATGCCAATAAGAAGGCTAAGCTTTGGGCTGGTTCATCAAGTAATTAAATCTCCTGACACTTACGTTTTAATACTTTAATATAATTTCATAAAGATGTCGATATGATGTGTATTTTCCTATGCCATTTTATATAAATATTTACTTCATCAGGAAATAAATTAATTATTTTGAGTTGCATGGCAATATTTTATTTCTTATCATATTATATGTCATGTATTTGATAGTTGATGTTCTACCTGCACAGCATGTGACGAAATTTTACGCATTTTCGCGTTTTTAAATCTATTGAAAGTACCCTTACTTACCGAATCGGACTAAACCAGACTATTATTTGATGAAAGATTGAGATGATGTTTCACAGGCACGAGAACTGACAGGCTTGCTGTACTTCGACTGTGTACCTTACTCGCTATCGTTCATATCGCATGATGTCATAGCACTCCAGCCAATGGAAGCTTCAACCGCCGGAGTAGCCTACCTAGTAGTGTAGTTACCTTGGTCTGATGTAGTGCTCGCTACTCCATTTAAGTGATTATTAAAAAAAAAGTCTTAAATTCATTCTGATTTCATCTTCTCGCACTAAGGTTCCGTTGTCCCCTTCTGTTGCCTTTATATCCTCTTGTTCACACCTTCTGTTCTTGACTACCCTGTACAATAATTTCCTATTTCCTCTCTGTCTAATTCCACTTTATCCACAAACTCATTCCATGCTTTTTCCTTTTCTTGTCTTACTACCCTCTTAACTATGAGTTCCTTTGTTCTATAAAGTTCCTGTAGCCTTTTAACTTCTTGGCTTACTTGGTCTTGGATAGTTTTTGTTTTTCTTTATCCAGCATCTTTTTGGCTTGGTTTCTTGCTTTAATGGCTGTTTTGACTTTGTCGTTCCACCAAGGTGTCTCTTTCTCCTTCTTGGTCGATCCTGTTAATCCACAGAGTTCTTTAGCTTCTCCCACAAATGTATCTTTCAAAATTTTCCACTCTTCCTCTACTGTTGTTGTTTCTCCCCGTGGTAGCTTTTGTCGTATTCTACTCTGATATTCTTCCTGAAACTGAGCTTTTTCTAATTTCTGTGTCCTTATTTTTTGTTTCTTCTTTGTTTTCTTCTGAATTTCATTTGGCATATGGTCCAAGTCCATGATCAGCAATCTATGGTCGCTGTCCATACTTCCTGTGGAAATGTCTTTGACATCATTCAACCAATCCCCCCCCCCTTTGTTTGTGATGACATAATCGATCAAAGATTTATGTTTGCTATCTCAGCTATATCTTGTTATTTTGTGGCTCTCCCATTTTTTTTGAAGAAGGTGTTCTTGATGATCATGCCATTTCTTCTACGAAGATCAATCAGTTGTTCACCTTCTGCATTTCTGTTTCTAAATCCATGTGGTCCAACAATATCTTCACAGCCTTGTCTGTTTGCTCCAGCTTGTGCATTTAGGTCTCCAATAATGATAACGTTTTCTTCATCGATTACATCATCTAAGCCTTGAAGAAATTTTTCTTTATCATCAGCACTGCATCCAGTCTGTGGGGAGTACCCTTGTACAATCATATAATTTGTTGACTCTAATTGTATAGATAATTTCATGACCCGGTTGTTCTTGTAGGAAACTTCTGACACAGCATCCATATCTTTTGTCAGTAAAAATCTCACACCATTTTTGCCTCCATTTAAAGTCCACACCAATATAATTTGTAGCCACCTCTGAGAACCTTGCTACCTGTCTTGCTCCATTTTCTTTCGCTCAGACAGAATATAGATATGTTTCTCCTTTGCATCATATCTATGAGTTCTTCGGTCTTGCCAGTTAAGGCCAATATATTCGTGGTCCCAATTCGTACTTTTCTCTTCTTGTAAATCCGTCTATCATCAGAACCATGTTGGCCGTCATATGCTCAAAGACTTCTCAAAGACTCAACGACAGTGTTCTCCCCAGAAATTTTCGCCAACCGGGTGGCAGGAATGAGTAGCTGGGTGGGGAATACTACGTAATAAATTAATATGATAAAATTCCGTATCATTCCCCTCAGTGCATTGACAGTAATATCGGAGAGGTAAAATAATATTAACTGCAAAATTGAGCTATTTTATTGTTGTTATAATTATCACGAACAAGACATAACAGAGTATTCTGAACTTGTAGTGTTCTATTGCTTGTTCAGAATCTTATAACACCGGGGTACCACTCAGTTGCTGTGGAGTACCTTATGGGTTTATGACCACATGCAGAATAGTGTGCTCACATGCATGCACGGCACTACGCAAGGTGGTGGTGATCGTTGTTTTAAGAGAAAGTACAACTAGGTAACCATCGTTAGTCAAGCTGAACATTTAAACTCCAATGTAATGGATGCAATAAATGCTGACAATAATGAAGATTTATCATTTAAATAAACAGTTGTACAGTATATTAATTTGGAGTACCCAATGGGTGGTGTGAATAAAAATGAGTCTAAGGGTATGAGCATGTGCTCGCTGAGTGCCTGAGTGTCTCCCTGCCGATGAGCTTCCACTCCGCATTTGCGGTGAATAGAAATGTAGAGCGGAAGCACAGCGTAAACTCTAGTGTCTGGAGCAGCCACTCAGTGTCACTGATCAGGGTCGTGCACGTGCCATGTATATAACACTTTGATGACTTCCGGATAGTTCAATAACATGGCAAAAGAGAGTGTGGAATTCCAGTCTGC
The DNA here is from genome assembly GCF_040414725.1 of Anabrus simplex. Classification (NCBI taxonomy): domain Eukaryota; kingdom Metazoa; phylum Arthropoda; class Insecta; order Orthoptera; family Tettigoniidae; genus Anabrus; species Anabrus simplex. Next base: position 271,247,516 of record NC_090266.1, read on the forward strand.
TTTTATCTCCATTTTAAAGGTCTCAGTTACCGGATAAGAAACACAAGAAAACAAGTGCAATAAATGCAGTTCAGTGTGATCTATTTGCTGAATTTAACTCAATTATTTCCGTCCAACAACTGTTGGTAAAAAATTACAAAGCATGAAAACAAGACTGAAATACAAAATAGAGCTTATAAATCTCATATTTTGTCCCGTATTGGCTCAACGCAACTAAGGATAAGTTATAAGGAGACAAGTATTGGAGGGTGGGAATCTCCTTATAACTTAACCTTAGTTAAATACAAAGTAGACTTAAAGCGTACGGGAAACAAATTCATATCATTAAAATAATGGGAGAAGCGGCTGATGAATCTGATGCATCGGCTGCCTGAAATGTAGGAAATAATGCATGTTGAGTATTCAGCCCGAAGGCTGGTTTGATCCTCTACAGCTCCACCAACAGCTGTCATAGACAGCCTAGGTGTCACTGAAGAGGCATACTAGGGGAAGTAAGGAGTGAGGTAGTTTCCTGTTGCTTTCCTCACTGAGCCAGAAGTTGCTATTGCATATCAGTCTGTCAAGCCCACTGAAATGCATGCACCAAACGATCCTATGAGCAATATTTTCACACCATTCATAACCGGGACTGGCTGCATAAGGAATGGCATTACTGGCATCGCTCATACCTCGGTCATTTTCATATTGTCAAAGTTAAGGATGAGACTGAGACAGGTCAATGAAAGTAACAAATTTATTCTAGCCCATACCAGAAGACATAGTGCACTGTAAACACTACATCCTGCCAGCAAAGGCATTAGGAAATGATAGCCTGAATATTACGACATTAATAAATTGAGGAAAATAATATAACGTAAATAACAAAAAATAATTATGATGCAAATAATATATTGACAATTGAATGTAATTTTTAAGGAGCCAGATCTGCAGGACCGGACAAGTTGGCCGTGCGGTTAAGAGCGCGCAGCTGTGAGTTTGCATCCGGGAGATAGTGGGTTCGATCCCCACTGTCGGCAGCCCCGAAGAGGATTTTTCGTGGTTTCCCGATTTGAACACTAAGCAAATGCCCAGATTGTACCTTAATTAAGGCCACGGCCACTTCCTTCCTACTCCTACACCATTCCTGTCCCATCGTCGCCATAAGACCTATCTGTGTCGGCGCGACGTAAAGCAAGTTGTAAGATCTGGAGAAGTTGTCATCCTTTCGACTTCAAACAGAAGCGTCATCACAACTCTGCAAACATCGGAGTTCCTCCAGATTCGGGAGTCATAGACAGAGACAGGCTGTAATACATCTATACTGGTTGAATTCTTCCTTTCCATTGCAAGTGGCCTGTACATTAATGCTAGGGACGCCTTTTCTGTAAATGTAGTCATTCCCATGAACATGTGGCTTCTGAATTTGTACATGAGTACAGTCTACAGTTCCGACAGCATAAGGGAAGCTAAAACGTTCTTGCCACTTAGCCTGTGCTTCCTGCATCTAAGCAACATTTGTTGGAATTTCATCTAATAATCTGCTTTCATTTCTGTTCATGTCAAAACCTGTGAAAATGCTTTTGACACAGTGCTCAGAGATGTCTTCACCAATTCCACTCTGAAACCCAGGGTCACCAACATAACAGAAGAAGATTTTCAATTTTTCTTTGTTTGTTAGTGCACAACTTCTTGTGTCTTTGGAGAGCCCAAGGAAATGGTCTGCTAAACCATTCAGCATGTTCCTTACTGGACATATATAACATTTTCTAATCAAGTTGATATGATTCTCTGCAACGTTTATATAATTTTCTTTTCCGATTAACCACCACCATAAACTCTGCTATGCTGTTGAACTTGACACTTTAATTTGGAGTCATCATCATCATTGTCTAAAGGCTTTGCCACCGGGCGAGTTGGCCGTGCGCGTAGAGGCGCGCGGCTGTGAGCTTGCATCCAGGAGATAGTAGGTTCGAATCCCACTATCGGTAGCCCTGAAGATGGTTTTCCGTGGTTTCCCATTTTCACACCAGGCAAATGCTGGGGCTGTACCTTAATTAAGGCCACGGCTGCTTCCTTCCAACTCCTAGGCTTTTCCTATCCCATCGTCGCCATAAGACCTATCTGTGTCGGTGCGACGTAAAGCCCCTAGCAAAAAAAAAAAAAAAAAGGCTTTGCCTTGTCGCTGCAACCATTGATCTCTTCTCTCTGCGATCCTTTTCATCTCTCCATAACCTTGGCATCCCATCATGTCAACTACCTCTTCAATGATCTTCTTCCGTGGTTTCCCTCTGCCTTTCTTTCCCATCACCTTGCCTTCAAACAAGTTCTTTATGAAGTCATTATGCCAGAGAATGTGACCAAAAACTGACGCTTTTCTCCTTTTTATCATTGTTATAAAATGTCTCTGGGTGTTTATTTTTCTAAGCACTGCTTCATTAGTTTTCTTCTCAATCCAGCTAGTTTTTGTCATCTTCCTCCATAGCCACATTTCCACTGCCTCTAGTCGTTTCACTTCCTCCTTCAAGAGAGTCCATCCTTCACAGTCATATAGCAGCACACTCCAAATGAACGTTATGAAAAACAATTTCTTTTGTTCAGTATCTAAGGATTTATTAGTTAAGAGCTGCTTCTTCTCCTCAAAGGCTTTCTTACACAGGGAAATTTTTCTTTTTATTTCCACAGTGCATCTGTTGTCATCGGTAATAACTGATCCTAAGTAGCAGAACTTGTGCATCAGTTTTATTAAAATATTTCCAATTCTGAGATGTGCCTCTGGCTTCATTTTAGATTTTCTTACAACCATAACATTAGTTTTATTTACATTGATGCTAAGTGAGAAATCTTTTAAGATGGATGTTAATTTGTTGAGCATGATCTGCATGTTCTTCTCATTGTCAGCCAGAAGTGCAATATCGTCAGCAAATCTAATACAGTGTACAGTTGTTCCATTTCTTTTAATGACAGGTGTTTTTGATTTAAAAATTTTCATGGCCTCTTCAATGTACAGAGTAAATAGAAATGGCGATAAGGAGCACCCCTGTCTTACTCCTTTCCTGATCCTCACCTTGCATAGTTTTTCATTACTTTTGATGTTTATTCTTTGATTGATGTAGAGGTTTAGTATTGCTTTCCCTGTCTTTCCAGTCCAAATGAATATCCTTCATAATTTTGAACAGTCTTTTCCACTGAACATTGTCAAAAGCTTTTTCCAGGACTACAAAAGCTATATGTGTATTTCTGTTAAGCTCGAGTCTTCTCTCCAAGATGGTTTTAAGTGCTATAATAGCTTCTCTCGTTCCTACTCCTTTCCTGAACCCAAACTGATCATCATCTAGATTCTGCTCAATTTTCATTTTGATTTTGTTTTTTAATATGCAAGTGAATATTTTTGCTGCATGTGAAACAAGGCTTAGTATTCTGTAATTGGAGCATTCTGTTGAATCTCCTTTTTTGTGCAGAAGTACTGCTTTGCTTTCTACAAAATCCTCTGGCATATCTCCGTTTTCATAGCAGTACTTGGTAATTTTGAAGAATTCATCCTTCAGCTTTCTTCCAGAGTTTTTCCACAGTTCAGCAGGCAGTTTGTCTGGTCCAGGAGCCTTTTTTCTTTTTCAGCTGTTGCAGTGCTGTTTCGAATTCACTTCTCACTCTGGGAGGACCTAATTCATCTTGTGAAACCTGCTCTTGTTTTATGATGTACTCATCTACATTGTCAATTTCTTCTCCATTATATAGATCCTCCAAATACTCTTTCCATCTCTTCATTACCTGCTCATCTTCTTTTTTTTTTTTTTGCTAGGGGCTTTACGTCGCACCGACACAGATAGGTCTTATGGCGACGATGGGATGGGAAAGGCCTAGGAGTTGGAAGGAAGCGGCCGTGGCCTTAATTAATGTACAGTTCCAGCATTTGCCTGGTGTGAAAATGGGAAACCACGGAAAACCATCTTCAGGGCTGCCGATAGTGGGATTCGAACCTACTATCTCCCGGATGCAAGCTCATCTTCTATTAACAGATTTCCTTCCTTATCTTTTATTACACTGGATTTAATTTTAGCCTTGAATTGAGTTCTTTTTACTTGAGTGTATGCTCTGTCAACATTTCCGATTTTCATATTATGTTCTATGCTTTTACAAATATCATCCATCCAACTTTCTTTCGCCTCTCGGCACTTCTTTGTAACCAAGTTTTTCAGTTTCTTATAGTTTATCATTCCTTCTGGAGTATTTTTCTGGTGTTCTGTATTTCTTTCTTGAATGAGATTTAGTATTTCTTCAGTCATCCAGTTCTTCCTGAGTTCAAGCGTCTTTTTTCCTAGCACTTCATCTGCAGCCGTTATAGGTGAAGCTTTGACAGCATCCCAATCTGTTTCGTTGCAGTTGGTGTACATGATTGTGTCTGTCTTTTCTTCGAATGCTACTTGTGTTAATGGATCATTTAACTTTTCTAGATTCCATTTCTTGCTTCTTGGTTTCCTTAACATCTTCAACCTAATTCGACATTTTGCTAATACTGGGATATGGTCGCTGTCAATGTCTAAGCCAGGATAACTATGGCATGACGTTACCTGATTTCTGTACCTTCTCTTAACTAGAATGTAGTCAATTTGGTATCTGTTATTATCTCTGAAATCCTTCCATGTGTAACGTCTTCTATTAGGCATGTCAAATACAGTGTTCATTATGATCATGTCCTGTTCTTCACAGAAGTCCATCATACGTTCTCCTCTATCATTTGTTCGTCCTAGACCGAATCTGCCAGCAACTTTTCTAGTAATATTGCTGCCAACCACAGCATTGAAGTCTCCCATTTTGATTATATTATCTTTGTCGTTGCTTAGTTTAATTATATCTTCTATTTTATTATACATTTCCTCAACTTCATCGTCATCATATCCATTAGTAGGGAAGTATACCTGTATTATTACCATATCTCTTGGTTTGGCAGCTATTTTCACCATAATTATTCTATCATTGACATGATATGTGTTTAGCACGTTATTTGCCCACTTCATTCCTAATATTACAGCTACTCCATATTGTCCACCATTTTCATTTCCACTGTACACAATTCTGAATGGGTCACTGTGGAAATCACCTTTGCCAGGCCATCTAGTTTCACATAATTCCAGGATGTCTATATTGTTGTCATCCATAATTCGTTTGAGTTCTTCTAGTCTTCCTGTTCTTAGCATTGTTCTTGTATTCCATGTCCCAATTTTAATCCCTTCTCCAAACTTCTGAGGTTTTTGCTTGCTGACGACCTGGAATACCTCAGTTAATCCCCTGCTGGATCTTGGTGTCCGAGTACCATGATCAGTAGTATCTAAGTTACAATTCGTACTATCCATGGTTGCTATACTAGGAAAAATAATGTGCTGGTTTCCCGTTGCCTTCCACATCGCACTTTTACTGCCATTCAAGTCTTCCTGACCATGCCAGTAAGTTTTCAGCAACAGTCCAGTAGACACCTTAGTCCTGCACTGTGCTGATACTGATAGCGCTGCTTCCACTACCAGGAAGAGAGACTCCTCCGCCTTTCCAGCTGTTGGGACATATCCTCACCCACCCTTCAAGCCGTTGGTCCTCTTCACCTGTAACCCTAGGTAGGGGCCCTATAAGAGGGTGCTACCATCTGGAGCCAGATAGACCCTGGTTTTTTAACGAGGTTTATACTCCTCCTTCCTCATCACTTGCGAGATGAGGCCCTGGGTTTGCAACCGGCATGGCAGAGTTAATTTGGAGTCACGTACTGAATTAGCTCAAGGAAACATGAGCAGGCACTTACCGGAAAGAGTGTCTGCTTTATCTGTATTCACCAGAAATATGGAGCGCCCACTCTGCTGCTCGAGCGACTGGAGTGTGTGCTCAAGGTCACAGGTCTGCTGTGAGTAACTGCTAATGACCGGCGGTTTTTATTCACCTCATTGCGAGTGCCTGCTCTAAATTCACGAGTAAAGAGTGCGTGCTCATTTTTATTCACACCACCCAATGACTCGATATGTATGAATATTATTTAACTAGCACATCTAGGTTATGTAAGCCGGGCGGTCTGCAAAAATGTCAGGGTGGTGCACGCACCAAAACGGTCTTAGGGAGAACAATGAAGGAAGACAATTTGAGTCTACCCTGTTTCGCAGACTCATGACACAATTCTGTACAACAAAAATCTGTACAACTAGTTACCACCCATGCGCTAACAGTATGGTAGAGAGTCTTCGTAGACAGTTAGAAGCTTCGCTGATGTGTCATGGTGCAACATGGATTAAAGCCTTACCTCTAGTGTTACTTGGTATGTGTGCTTTCTCTTGCCATAGTCAAGAGAAAGTATTCGACTTCAAATGTTTTTCTGAGAGCTGACCACGTAAAGCCTCTTTTGCAGCCCCCATACTCTGGTCCTTTCCATGTAGTTAACCATAATGAGAAGACTTTGACACTAATGGTTGGAAACAAGGACGTAGTAGTGAGTACAGACCATGTGAAGCCCGCATGCATAGAAACAAACATTGCTGTTCCTATCTGCACCAACACACCTGATACATCTACTACCCTCACTTCATCCATTCAACCTAGCACTTGTTTTACATCTGACGTACCCTATGCATCATCACCATCCAGAAAGTACACAACACGATCCGGATGAAGAGTTTGCTTTGCCCATCCGTTCGATTTGTGAACTTTCCTTTTCCATGGGGGGGGGGGGGGGGTGATGTGGCGGCATCCAGAAGGATGAACTCACCCCACATACAGAACGCAGAACGCACCCTGCTGCACGATGCAACATTGCATTAGGAGGTATAGACTCTTGAAGGAGTGTCATTCGGCGTCGTCAAGTGTGTTTTAGTATCACGCCTCTTTGTATGTTGTCTGGTGTAGCCGATGTATCCTGTAAGCTAAGTGTACTAAAACTGTACATACTGATTGTGTGTGAATAAATCTGTTAACCATGAGGACTGATTCATTTATGGTAATGATGTGGAGCCGCCTACAAACCAAGACTCCATAAAGTTTAGGATCAAGAGCAGTAGCTTCCTGGTATGTCTTCAAATTACACCAATCATTAATGCTAGACATTAAATCTTCTACAACCGTCCTTATAAATCTAGCTATGTACCCAGGATCGACATCGGAGCAACATAGATAATTTCAGGTGTGTTACTGCAGGAAGTACAACACTTCCTGTTACATATTTGCTACCACCAAGGAGGTTTGATATCTCTAAACACTGCTTAAGAGAGAGACAACCATTTTCTATTTTTCTATTTTCTATTATCTCCCATTCAGTTGTTGTTAGAGGTCTGATATTAGAAGAATGGGTCAATAGGATATCTGTGATACCCCTTTTAGCCTTCATTCTGCTCTCAAACATGAAATATGCTCTATTCCATTGCATAACTATGTCCTTTTTTAATTTATTATTATTATTAATAACAAATACATCATAATTGGGAAATATCCATTTGGCAGTGATCACTTACAGTCAGGGGCGGGCCGGGCGAGTTGGCCGTGCAGTTAGGAGTGTGCAGCTGTGAGCTTGCATCCAGGAAATAGTGGGTTCGAATCCCCCTGTCAGCAGACCTGAAAATGGTTTTCCGTGGTTTCCCATTTTCACACCAGGCAAATTAATTAAGGCCACAGCCGCTTCCTTCCAATTCTTAGTACCGTACTTTCCTATCCCATCGTTGCCATAAGACCTATCGGTGTCGGTGCGATGTAAAGCAAATTCTAAAAAAAAAAAAGTCTGGGGCTTAGCCCTACCAGATTTTTAGACATAAAGACTTTAGAAATGTTATATTATTTATATTTTAGATAATTAATTTAATGAGATCAAATTAAGCTCTGAGTACCAATGTTCTCAAGTATTTTAATGATCTGAGAAAATAAACGTATGATTGTAGTACATGTTTTCTACGTTTATCCTGACACTGGGGCTAATTCTCTCTCAGTCCTCACAGTAAGTATTGGTAACTGTTTTGAAGGTTAGTGAACCTTTGAGGGAGTGAAAGTTTCAATGCATTTTAAACTGTCAAACTAGTAGCTAGGTTTGACATGCCCACAATAAAAATGGACAATATAGACGAAGCTTTAGAGGCGGGTGTTATGGCGATGTTATTGCAAACTCCCTTGTATTCTTATAACCTCATGTAAGATGTTCTTGTGATCATTCACAGAGTAAAGTTTTCGACACATTTTGAATTTTAGTTTACAATTTGCTTTTAGCAGTTGCGGAGTGGAGAGCATAAGTTCTAAATAATTTTTGTTTAACAGCGATTAGTATGTAGCGTTTAAAATAGTGAATAGTTTATATCCCATAAGAATCGATGAGCGCAGTTCCTTTATAAATGAGGTAGGCTCTCACTTTTAAACTATTTTCATAGCATGCATTAGAATCAAGCATGCTTAACTGTACTGATACTGCCAGTAAAAATGTAATGACAAGGAGCATTATGGGTGTATATACAACAGCAGAAGAAACAAAAACTTCATTAATAATAATATTAAAAATAGTAACATATGACAGTGTAAAATAATAATAATAATAATAATAATAATAATAATAATAATAATAATAATAATAATAATAATAATAATAATAATAATAATAATAATAATAATACCCACATTATCCCCACCTGCTATTTGAGCCACAAGCCACTACTGCTTACAGTAGTGTGATAATAAAGTTAAAATGTAATTACCCAACAACAACAGTAACAACAATTACAATTACAACAACAAGAGTAGTACAACAAGCAAGTCCATGGAAAGAAAATATTACAAGAAATACTACTAGTTTAACATTCTAAATCCATACAAATTCACACACAACATAAGTATTTAAAGTTCTTAACACTATGGCTTACAATACTATAGGATGTGCTTACTACTAGCTTAACATTACAACACTGTCATATACAAATTTACACATACCTTAAGTACCTTTTTTTAGAAAGGTGAAAACATGTCCTAATATTCCATATTTTTTATGTGCATGAGTGTTCAAATTAAATTCCAGAGGCCTGTGTGTTTTCACTAAAGGGACACGATGCAGTAGCTCCTCTCGTCCTGCATCCTGGGAACATGACAGTGGTATATTGTTATCCAGCTTATTCACATGCCTTGAAATCAGTACATTATTTGCAGTTTGTAGGTTTGTGAATGGTAATTTTAAGGTTTTAAAATTATATGAATTGTGTTCCAACTTTAAGTTAGATTTTTAATCCTGCATCCAAAACTTGCATATGCTATTTATGACATTATCCAATATAATATTGTTTAGTATATGTAATTTTTTAAATAGTGGGTATAAAATTTGTTTTGCTATTTTCATTATGTATGCATTTTGTAGCTTTCTGATTTCCCAAGATACACATACTTGTCAACTATCTCAAGGTCTTTATTATTGGTGGTAATCTGACTGTTGTTTGAGTTCATAATTTTAGTTTTCTACAGCTTTATTTTCAGTTTTCCTAGCTTGGAAGGCCTTTTGTAGTTCTTGCAGTATTGTTTCTAGTTCACCAACATCGCTGCTGAGAAGGAGAAAATCCTCGGAGAAGCGAAGCTGGTTCAGATACTTTCCATTGATGATCATACCTTTTTTTTGTCCCAATGTAGACTCCTGAATATATCTTCTAGGGCAAAGGTGAAAAGTTTGAGTGAGATAGTATCACCCTGTCTGATGTCTTTGCCCTTGATCCAGTCCTCTGCAATTTTGACATGCATGGTTGCATGCTCATAGATGTAGTTAATCAATCTCATATATCTGGAGTTGATGTTGGTTTTATCCATTGCTGCAAGTACTGCCCAGCTCTCAATAGAATCAAAGGCTTTTTTCTTAATCCACTAATGCCATGTGCATGGGGACATTATATTAAGTACATTTCTCTGCGAGAGAGTGCACCATCTGAATATGGTCTGTTGTGCCGATCCCTCGCGTGAAACCTGTTTGTTCAATTGGGTGGTCAAGTTTCTATGTAAGTTTATTTGTTGTTATTATTTTGGTCATCAGTTTGTAAAATATGGATAGTAAACTGAGGGGCCTATTGTTCCCAATATTTGTGCAGTTGCCTTTCTTGAAGAGTAGAATGACCTGTCCATTCAGCTATGAGTTTTGAATTCTCCCTTCCTTGAGACACTTTCTCAGCAGCACCAGAAATTTTTTCTCCAGAGTCGTTCCTCAAACATTTAGCATTTTGCCTGTAATAATATTCTCCCCTGGTGACTTGCAGTTTTTCAGTTGGTTTAACACTTCTCTCGGTTCTGATCCATGGACCGACTGTAACTCTTCAGATTTGAACTTTAGCTTTTAACCCGTCCAGCTGTTGTGGGGGTGGAGTTCACTGGTCGTAAAATTTTCTGTAAAAGTTGGGATAATATTTGTGATCTTGTCCTTCTCTGCATCAACTTTTACTCATCTATCTTTCATTTTTTGAATTACTATTTTTCTTTTTGATGAGCTGGATCACAAGATTCTCATGTTAACATTATTTTCTGTGGCGTTAATGAAACATTGCATGTTTTACGCTCTGTGATCTCTCCTGATGACTCTTCACATTCTTACTCATGTCTGCACACCTCAGCGAATCTCTGTCAGTTCTCTTTCGTTCACTGATTAGTATTTCCAAGCTGATTTTTGGATTTTTCAATTTCTTCCGTGATAAAACTTCCTTCAGCAGTCATATTACTTCCTGTAATTTTCTCAACATTACGTTCAGCTCCAGGTCCCGACGTTCTTCAGTTGGTTGTAGTTTTATCTGGTAAACATAATCTTAGTCCTTGCTCCTCAAGTCTGACAATGTGGGCTGAGCATTCTTTTCTAACATAGACTTCTTCTCTTGCTGCATGTCAATTTAGAGTTTTGCCCTTACCAGTCTGTGGCCACTACCAGTATCGAACTGATTTAGAATGGACACATTCACACAAATGCATTTATCTTTGGCCGTGTTGTAGTCAGTTTTGTTTTTGACTATGTTGTCAGAGTTCCTGTTAGGGTGCTTCTTGAAAAAGGTATTTAGGCAATAGATTCTCTCTTTGCTGAGACTGTCAGTCATTATTTGCTCTCTCTGATTGCATTCACGCAAGCCGGAAGTGCCAGTGTATGAAGGATCCGTTGCAGTTTTTGCACCAGTTTTGACATTTAATTCCCCAATAAAGATAATGAGTTTAGTCTTTTCTGCCCTCTTTGCTATTATCATGCTTTCGTAGAACTGTTCATTTTCTTCTTCTAGAAAGCAGAAATAGGTGCTTAGGCATGTATTTTGTACATTTTGTTTTTGCTGTTGATCTGGAGCAGTGCATAGATAACTCTATGCAAAAGCACCTGGGTCCTGTGGACATGATGCTTTATTTCCTGTGGACCAACAGAACCACACTTTGAATTTGTGAGTTTGTATCATGGCTTCTTTGAAAGAAAAGGGTGTCGTAATTTTAATTGCTTTGCCTTCCAGCCTGGCTTCATTGATCTCCAACACATCCTAATTATTCTCTAGTTCATTCTTGAGATTTGTCAGATGTTCCTCAAGCCTCGTGACGTGGATGTTTATTTAGCAACATAGAAAGTTTTCTTTTATGTAGACAGTTTTTGCTCTTCGAAGTTTTTGCTGAGTCAATGTGGCTGGTTTATGCTGATGCATAGGCGCAAGATTCTAAGCTTTCAGCTCTGCTTGGCTGGGGTAATAATGCTTTAAAGTTTGACATTTCATACTGTAACGATTGCAAGCTTTTGAAAATATGAAATGAATAAACGGTGACTAAAATAAGTGTAAATACCAAGACTGGGCGCCACCTGTAAAACAATTACAGGAATATATAACCATGTAGAGCAATGAGTAACTCCCTCTCCCAAGGCGACGGTCATCAGGCTGACGAAGCTCCAGACTTACTTTATAACCTTATCTGTTTACCCCTGAAATTAGATTTGGGTAGCATGCCAGGTTCATCCATACTCTACTGATAAAAGATTCACTGCAAGTTTCCTTCCATGACTTTACTCCCAAAATAAATAAAATATATACAGCACCTGTTTGCTGTTTACAAAGGGCAAATATACAGACCACTAAAAGCCACATACAAAAATAAATCATTTGACGAGACCAACTCGTGTTTGCCGCTTACAAGGTCTAATTACAAACATCTACAAACCACCAACATGAAGAAAGAAACATCACTTTACGAGACCAACTCGTGTTTGCCGCTTACAAGGTCTAATTACAAATGTCTACAAACCACCAACATGAAGAAAGAAACATCACTTTACGAGACCAACTCGTGTTCGCCGTTTACAAAGTGCAAATATACAGACCACTAAAAACCACATACAAAAATAAATCATTTGACGAGACCAACTCGTGTTTGCCGCTTACAAGGTCTAACTACAAACGTCTACAAACCTCCAACATGAAGAAAGAAACATAACTTTACGAGACCAACTCGTGTTTGCCGTTTACAAGGCAAATTACAAACCACTAAAAACACCAATTTAAAAAAAATCACTTAACGAGACCAACTCGTGTTTGCCGCTTATAAAGGCAAATTACAAACATCTTCAAACTACCATAAAATTATTTTCACTATTTACATTTATCATACCTTCAGGTAAGAGTCGCACTACACTCTATTGTTGCAGAAGAAAAGCCTAATCTGATACAGAAAAGTACGACGACTTTCTCTACGTACGGATGCAACCTTCTTTACGAAGAGCCTTCCTAACCTTATCTACACACTTCTTCATCGACGTCTTGGATCCTTACCGATTGCTGCACTGGTTAGTGTCACGCCTCACGTTTCTCCCACCAAAACAGCATGCTCGGCAGATGATGAATTATTTTATGAAGAAATGTAGAGTTGTTCAAGCTGAACAATAGAAGATCGCATTGGAAACTGTGCAAAATATGTAGCTCCCGCACACCGGTCCGAATGAGACACACAGAATCAGCATCAGAATCAGAATTAGAATCAGTCAGAATCAGCATAAGAATGACTTGCCGCACACGCGTACATGCTTATATAGGCTTGCTACATGTGGTTATAGCGTCCAGAAAAGTTTACTGGTAGCAACGCTCTCACAGGCACATCTTCACGCGTCACTCAGTCAACCCAACCTCGCTTAAAACAAAGCCCTCATATTGGCTGTCGTGCGTCTGATGTGACATTGAACGTCCACTCACGAACATCCACATTGATCCACTCCAATTCTTCAGCCTATACTACCTGCCGTACCCCGTGTTTCCAAGCCACTTTGTTGCAACACATTCAACTGACCTCAACCGTCCTTCCCGATATAGTCGCTGCTTTCCCGGTTGCACAATCCTTACGGCTAGGCCAAATTTACAGACTCTTACCCAAATGGAAATTTACATACATACATTACATACATACATTATCATTATAGACTGTTATGCCTTTCAGCGTTCAGTCTGCAAGCCTCTGTGAATTTACTAAACGTCGCCACAATCCTCGATTTGCAACTAGTGTTGTAGCCTCATTTAGTTCTATACCTCTTATCTTTAAATCGTTAGAAACCGAGTCTAACCATCGTCGTCTTGGTCTACCTCTACTTCTCTTACCCTCCATAGCAGAGTCCATTATTCTCCTAGGTAACCTATCCTCCTCCATTCGCCTCACATGACCCCACCACCGAAGCCGGTTTTTGCGTACAGCTTCATCCATCGAGTTCATTCCTAGATTAGCCTTTATTTCTTCATTCCGAGTGCCCTCCTGCCATTGTTCCCACCTGTTTGTACCAGCAATCATTCTTGCTACTTTCATGTCTGTTACTTCTAACTTATGAATAAGATATCCTGAGTCCACCCAGCTTTCGCTCCCGTAAAGCAAAGTTGGTCTGAAAACAGACCGATGTAAAGATAGTTTCGTCTGGGAGCTGACTTCCTTCTTACAGAATACAGTCGATCGCAGCTGCGAGCTCACTGCATTAGCTTTACGGCACCTTGATTCAATCTCACTTACTATATTACCATCCTGGGAGAACACACAACCTAAATACTTGAAATTATCGACCTGTTCTAGCTTTGTATCACCAATCTGACATTCAATTTTGTTGAATTTCTTACCTACTGACATCAATTTAGTCCTCGAGAGGCTAATTTTCATACCATACTCATTGCACTTATTTTCAAGTTCCACGATATTAGACTGTAGGCTTTCGGCACAATCTGCCATTAAGACCAAGTCGTCAGCATAGGCCAGACTGCTTACTACATTTCCACCTAATTGAATCCCTCCCCGCCATTTTATACCTTTCAGCAGATGATCCATGTAAACTACAAACAGCAAAGGTGAAAGATTACAGCCTTGTCTAACCCCTGTAAGTACCCTGAACCAAGAACTCATTCTGCCATCAATTCTCACTGAAGCCCAATTGTCAACATAAATGCCTTTGATTGCTTTTAATAATCTGCCTTTAATTCCATAGTCCCCCAGTATGGCGAACATCTTTTCCCTCGGTACCCTGTCATATGCTTTCTCTAGATCTACGAAACATAAACACAACTGCCTATTCCTCTCGTAGCATTTTTCAATTACCTGGCGCATACTGAAAATCTGATCCTGACAGCCTCTCTGTGGTCTGAAACCACACTGGTTTTCATCCAACTTCCTTTCAACGACTGATCGCACCTTCCCTTCCAAGATGCCAGTGAATACTTTGCCTGGTATACTAATCAATGAGATACCTCGATAGTTGTTGCAATCCTTCCTGTTCCCTTGCTTATAGATAGGGTCAATTACTGCTTTTGCCCAATCTGAAGGTACCTTACCAACACTCCACGCTAATTTTACTACTCTATGAAGCTATTTCATCCCTGCCTTCCCACTATACTTCACCATTTCAGGTCTAATTTCATCTATTCCTGCTGCTTTATGACAATGGAGTTTATTTACCATCCTTTCCACTTCCTCAAGCATAATTTCACCAACATCATTTTCCTCCTCCCCTTGAGCTTCGCTGTTCACGACACCACCAGGATGATTTCCTTTTACATTGAGAAGATGTTCAAAATATTCCCTCCACCTCTCCAGTGATTCCCTGGGATCTATTATGAGTTCACCTGAATTGCTCAAAACACTGTTCATTTCCTTTTTCCCTCCCTTCCTAAGATTCTTTATTACTGTCCAGAAAGGTTTCCCTGCTGCTTGACCTAGCCTTTCCAGGTTATTACCAAAATCTTCCCATGACTTCTTTTTGGATTCAACAATTATTTGTTTCGCTCTGTTTCTTTCATCTACATACAACTCCCTATCTGCCTCGGCCCTTGTTTGGAGCCATTTCTTATAAGCGTTCTTTTTACGTTTACAAGCTGCTCTCACTTCATCATTCCACCAGGATGTTCGCCTTTTCCCGTCTTTACACACAGTTGTTCCAAGGCATTCCCTGGCTGTTTCTACTACAGCATCCCTATATGCCACCCATTCACTTTCTATATCCTGAACCTGCTTATTGTCTACTGTTCGAAACTTCTCACTAATCATATCCATGTATTTCCGTCTAATTTCCTCGTCCTGGAGATTTTCTACCCTTATTCGTTTGCAGACAGATTTCACTTTCTCTACCTTAGGCCTAGAGATACTTAGTTCACTACAGATCAGATAGTGGTCTGTATCATCGAAAAATCCCCGGAAAACTCGTACATTCCTAACGGATTTCCTGAATTCGAAGTCTGTTAAGATATAGTCTATTATGGATATGGTACCCCTAGCCTCCCACGTGTAGCGGTGAATAGCCTTATGCTTGAAGAATGTATTTGTAACAGCTAAACCCATACTAGCACAGAAGTCCAGTAAACGCTTCCCATTCCCATTAGCTTCCATATCTTCCCCACATTTACCAATCACCCTTTCGTATCCTTCAGTTCTATTCCCAACTCTCGCATTGAAATCGCCCATTAGCACTATTCTATCCTTGCTGTTTACCCTGACTACGATGTCACTCAATGCTTCATAAAACTTGTCAACTTCATCCTCATCTGCACCCTCACATGGTGAATACACGGACACAATTCTAGTCCTAATTCCTCCAACTGACAAATCTACCCACATCATTCGCTCATTTACGTGCCTAACAGAAACTATGTTCCGTGCAATGGTATTCCTGATAAAGAGCCCTACCCCAGACTCTGCCCTTCCCTTTCTAACACCTGTCAAGTACACTTTATAATCTCCTATCTCTTCCTCGTTATCTCCCCTTACCCGATTATCACTTACTCCTAGCACATCCAGATGCATCCTCTTTGCTGACTCAGCCAGTTCTACTTTCTTTCTTCCATAAGCCCCATTAATATTGATAGCTCCCCATCGAATTCCATTTCGTTCGCCAAGTTGTTTCCAAGGAGTCCCTCGCCTGTGAAATGGGAGTGGGACTCCATTACTCCCATAGGTCCGAGGCTTGCTTAAAGTGTTCTGAGCTCGGTTAATTCATGAAGCAGGATGCTGCCCTGCTTGCACATAGTCCAAGTGAGGATCTCTCCTCTAACGGGTTATGGACCACCGGTGGATTGTATAGTCCTAGCCGCCTGAGCACAAGGAGGACCACGACTCAGAATATGTCCGAGATGCCCACTCCCATTCCATAGCAACTGGTATCCCGACTCTCAGGACCACTTACTAGGCCACTCAGCCGTTGCCCATGGTTCACGAACTAGGACGTGACTACAGTAACCCACAAACATGAACATGGAAATTTATACAAAATATAATGATGCACATATGCAATATTCCCTAACTACACATTCTTCTTATAATATTACGTTTTTACATTCTAAATAAACAAAATTACATGATTTTAACATTACAAACTATATACAAAATTTCCTAACCTAAAAATTCGGGGATCGTACATACGTACGGTTACAATACATAGTTTTGGATTTTTTTTCTTTGGCAATTTTAAACGTGTTTGGGAGTATCTTGTCAGCCGCCCCTAACATGGTGCAGACGTCATTTACAGCTATTCACTCCGAGTCAGATGTTGCCTTGGTTTACTGCCAGGTTTACTTCTCTTAGCCTTTAGCAGTCCCCAAATCTACAAGCCAGTACTTGCCAACATATTTACCTAGTTTCCATCTATGAGGTCTTTTCCAAAAAATAATCAAACTTTAAAAATACGTGCAAATGCAAAGTCTTAAAAGTTTTCGATAAGTTACACGGTATATCAGTAGCCTCCCTAAGTATGTAGCTACGCATCTCTAAAACAGTTATCACTCAGCAGCTATTAGTTTGTGAGTGTGTTGAATAAGTGTTGCAAATGTCAAGATGTCTGAATGTTATAAACAGCATGTCAGTATTTACTTCTGCTTCAAACTGAGGAAAATGTGTGCAGAAATGTGTCGGATGAGACAGTTTATGGCAATTCACCAAGACTGGAGAAAGTGTAGCAAGTCAAGACTAATGCAAAAGTGTTCCTGATAGTCCTATTATTTTTTAAAAATACATCAATGGTGTTGTACACCATGAATTCTTTCCTGAATGTCAAACGGTGAACTGCTGGTGTTATCTTGAAGTCTTGAGACATTTGAGAGAAAATGTCAGGAGTAAAATATGAGACTGAGAAGAAATAACACCTGGAGCATCCACCATGACAACATGCCAACTCATGCATAGCTGTTGATTCATGAATTTTGATGGAACGTGAAGACAAATGTACTTTTCCATTTACTCTACTCACCTGACCTGTTATTTTTTTATTTTTCTAAACTGAAATACACCTTAAAGGGGTGATAATTTCAATCAAGATGAAGATATTGAACTAAAATTGTTGGCGAAACTGCGTGCGATCCCCCAAAATGCCTACCAGGACTGTGTCCATAAATGGAGACAGCGTTGTGAGCATTCTGTTAACGGATGAGGGGAGTATTTCAAAGTGGACAAAGATAACTAGAATGCTAAAAAGTTATTTTCAAAGTTCAGTCTATTAAAGTCATTATCTCCTTCCCATATTCCCAGCTGTTTTTCATGATCTGTCTCGGAATGGAAATGAGTTCTACTGTTGACCTTCCACTTATGAATCCAAATTGTTCCTCTTGTAACTGACTTTCCACCTTTTCTCTAATTCGTCTTTCCAAGAAGATGGTGACAGAAACGTGTATACGGGAGTGTGTTGGACCTTCATTTTTTTTGGTAAAATGAGTGGAAATAAGTGCGGTTTGAACAGATAGAGTCTGAGAAATGGTGTACAGTGTAGAATTTGTAGTAGATGGTATCATTTGGAATGAATTTCAGTATATAGTGATAGTGTAAATAGTAACGCATGGATTTGTAAACATTGTGTGGATGAGGTATCAGATGACATGTTGGATGCTACAGATGACGAGTGTACAGCGTGTGGCGAATTGCGATTGGATTGTGTAAATAAAGCAGTGATAATTAAGTTAATGGAACAGGACTTCACGCTGCACAAATGGAAATCGTTCAACTAAAGGCAATGAACTACAATCTTACACAACAGCTTAGTGAACTTGGTAGGGAGACCAAATTTAGGCCTAGGTTAAGCAGGAAAATTAGGCCTACGAGTTTAGTAACAGTGGACTCAAATCCAGTTAAACTTTCGAACATATTTGTGGTCCTTAGTGAAACAAACAGTGAACAATGAACTTAGAGGAGGAGAAGAAGACAACTGGGACGACAAAGATGATGACTTTGACAACGAAAGGATGGAAAACTATGCTACCAAAGGAGCCACCATCTGGTGTGAGGAATACAACCCAGATGAGGAAGATCTTGCTGACCGGCGACAGTTACGGACAGCAATATAATGGAATTCTTCATTCCAAATTAGGCCCAGGTAACGAAGTGTAAAGTATTATTAAACTGAATGCACCTTTAAGGGAAATTGTGAGAAACATTGAAAGTAAGACAGAAAACTTAAGAGAGAAAGATGTGCTGGTGATAATGGGGGGAGCAAATGATGTATGGCTAAGTGAAAATTTAATTACTGAGGAATAGGACCATGCCATAAGTCATTTGCTAAAATTAACACACAAAACCAATGTAATATTGCATGCTATACCATACAGACATGATATGTCTAACTTAAATCCTGTTATTGAGAGAGCTAACAAACATATGATAGCTGGGGCTGTACCTTAATTAAGGCCACGGCCGCTTCCTTCCAACTCCTAGGCCTTTCCTATCCCATCATCGCCATAAGACCTATCTGTGTCGGTGCGACGTAAAGCCCCTAGCAAAAAAAAAAAAAAAAAAACATATGATAGGATTAGTTAATGCATCTGAAATTGTAAACAGGGAAGAACAGCAATTAATTTTGAAAGTGGGAGGTTACCCAGGGTTCATTTTAATAGTCATGGTCTTCACATGAATAGGCATGGGAAAAATCATATGTGTGACAGGTTAGGAAAGTTGATTGAGAATTTGACTATGCCGCTGAGAATTAGAGAGAATAATAATCAGAAAGGGGGCAAACTAACGTTGCTAGTTCGATGAGTAATCAGATTTAAAGATAACTCCACAGGTAACACTTTTATAGGAAAAAGGTAAAAATATTCAAGGGTGTAGGTAATTATTTATCAATTAGCAACTCAAGAAAATGCATCAAAGAGCCCAAGTCCATAAGTAGAACAATAGTAAAGGAACATAGTTTAAATTTTCTTGATGATCATTTGGATAATAAAGAAAATTCTAGTATAGCAGAGGGGCAAGAGGATCTTGATCATAGTAAATTATTGGAAGGGGAGGAAGGGGTTCGGAGATTTCTCCTGGTAAACTGTCAAAATGTAGTAAATAAGCAATTAAAATTCAGTACATTGATGGAATCTTATGAGATTGATGTGGTGATAGGAGTGGAATCATGGTTGAGAGAAGGGGTGAATAATAGAGAAGTATTTCCAGAAGGGTGTACAGTCCATTACAGAGACTGAGGAAATACAGTGGGAGGGGTGTGTGTTTATTCTGGTGAAGGAAACTTATTGCTCACATGAATGGTTTAAATAATTTATTAAGGTGCGCTCGAAAGAGCATTACTTAACGTAGTAAAACATTTACAAATTAGCAATTTTTTATATTTTATATTCTCAGTTCAAAGCTTTAGAGATTTCCCTACTATATTCGGTGATTGATTTCACCCATTTCGGACATTCCGTTATATGATATAAACTGCACTTCTGACCACAGAGGGTGCAAACGCACTCATTGTTTGGTTTATGAAAGGTAGTATTCCTGCATATACAGTGATGAAAGCCATGTACGGCCAGCCTGGTAACAACATGCGTTTGCTCTTGACCTTCTTTAGTCCAGTTTCTGTCACATATAGCACTTGTGCTGTAGAAA
Source organism: Anabrus simplex (assembly GCF_040414725.1). Lineage (NCBI taxonomy): Eukaryota > Metazoa > Arthropoda > Insecta > Orthoptera > Tettigoniidae > Anabrus > Anabrus simplex. Next base: position 271,267,790 of record NC_090266.1, read on the forward strand.
TCCTCTTCTATCTCTTCTCTCTTCGCCTCTCTCTGCCATTGAAGCTTCTGGCTTGATCTAGTAGTTGGCAAAGAGTGTTTTAATCGTATGTCTTCTATGAAGAAGGTTTCCCTCATAAGAACATAAACTAGCCTAGAAGGGGATGCCTTGCTCACACCCATAACCCTCTTCATGAAATACGCCTTCACTTTCTCAATTTCCATTAAGTCACTAAATGACAGCTTTTCCCATATTATTTCAATACCATAGGTGACTATTGGCTCTGTTGCACTATGAAAGAGTTTCATCGTCATATCAGTTGACAGCTGGGTTATATTTCTTATTTTATAAGTGGCTCTGATGGCTGCTGCGGATTTATCCTGAATATGTATCCTGAAGGAATTTCCTGTCGGTTGCATGGTGATTCCTAAGTACTTGTATTTCTTAACAACTTGAAGCGGTACACCTTCTAACATTATATTGTCTTTTGCTGCTTGTTTCCCTCCTTTTCTGAATACCATTTGGACAGTTTTCTCCTTATTTATATTAAGATGATTCACCTCAGACCATTTCTCTGGTTCAGCTACTGCTGTTTGCGCTTCTTCTTTGTTTGATGATCCAATCATCATGTCATCTGCATACATGATCAAAGTAGCCTTCGAATTATCGTTTATAATTGATTTAACATCTGCCGTTAGTATATTAAACAGAGTGGGACTGATAGGATCACCCTGCATGACACCGTTGGTTTGCCTTATTTTCCTTGATCTTATACCGTTGTTACTGATTTCAATGTAATTGTATCTCATGATGTTTTGTATTATCAAGGTGAGTGGGTGGCTCTCCCCTATAACGTCTCTCAACTTTTCCATTAGCTTTCTTCTGTTCACTAGGTCAAAGGCTTTTCTGTAATCTATGAACACTGCATAGTACTTTCCCTTGGGATGTCGCAATGCTTCTTCTATATCCTGCATTAGAAGTTTCATGGCCTGTATTGTGCTCCTCTGTTTCCTGAAACCAAACTGGGAGTCTGGTAGATAAGGATCAATTAGTATATTAAGCCTTTCGTTGATGATACATGTGAATACCTTAAAAAGGACATCCTCCAGCACAATTCCTCGGTAGGAATCTGGGTTGTCAAACGATCCTTTTCCTTTGTAAAGAATTTTCATGGTTGCTGTCCTCCATTTTTCTGGTATTTCCCCTGTTTGAAAATATTTGTTTAATATGGACACCCATAGGTCTATCAGGATATCTGCAGATTCTTTCAGATGTTCCGGAAAAATTCCATCCGGACCTGCCGCTTTTTTAATCTTGGTTTGTTGTATTACCCTCATTATTTCCTCTTTAGTGATGACTGTGTCAATTAACTCATTTCTTTTGGGCTCAGTCTTGTATGCCTCGTCTGAGTTCATTTGATTTAAAATTCCAGTGAAATGTGTCTCCCATACTTCGCTAGAAATTTCGCAAGACGTACTTGCAGTTTTCTTATTTAATGCCAGGTAAGGATTTGTTAAGGCCTCTTGTACTTGTTTTTTTGCTTCTTTTTCTAGATACTCCTTTCTCTTCGTTTTCAGTAGAATTTTATATCGTCTTCTCCTCTGCGCATATTGTGCCAGACTTTCCTTGTTATTGGATGTTTTGGCTATGTGTAGGGCCTCCAAAACTACTTTTCTTTCGCTGTAGCATTCGTTATTGAACCATAACTGTGCATATCTCTCCTTACGTTCCACGCAAGCTGATTGTAGCAGGCTTGTAGCAATGTTTGCAGCTTCATTTAATTTTCCCTCTTCAATGTTCTGTTTTGCCTCTTCAACCTTGCTGTAATTTTCTTTTAATTTCTCTACATCCAATTTTCTGGTGTACCTGTGTGGGTTTTCTGTCTTCCTGTTCCTTGCCGGCTCCCTGCATATGGTTGTTGTCAACGGTACATGCTTCCTTATTGGTGCAGCTGCCAACGTCCATAGTCCTACCTGTTCAATTATGTTTATTTCATATCCTCTGTAGAAAACCAGGTCTATTGCGCTAGACCCGTTCGGTGCTACATAAGTTACGAGCTCTGGTTTGTTTATAAGAGTGAATCCTTCCTCATTCATAATATCCAGTATGATTTCTGTTTTCTGATCTGGTTTATCTATCCTCGCGTTGAAATCTCCTGCAAATATTACGTTTCCTTCGGTTTCTACCTGTATTAGTGCCTTCATAATTGATTCCACCGCATCCCCTATAGAGGAGTCTGGTTTTAAGTAGATTCCAATAATAGCCAGGCTTTCTGTTTTTACCATTACTATGTTGTATTCTTTCCTTATTTCTCTGATCTTCCCTACTGTTGGTTTGAGCAGTATTGAGACACCTCCTGACGGCCTACCTAATGTTGGAGTGGCAAGTGAGTGTACACTGTAGAGTCCTGGAAGCGCATGTAAGTCATCTCCATTTATCAGCATTGTTTCTGTTAGTATAGCAATCTCAAACTTCTGAAAGTAGTTATTGGGCAACATAGTGATTGCATTCTTCATCCCTTCTATATTCCAAAGTAGTATGAATGGTTTACCGTTGAATGGGATGAAATATTAAGGATAAAATTAGTTTGTGATAATATGGAGCAGGTGGTAATTGTAGGAACATATAGGCCTGGAAGAGAGGAAAAAGACATGGAAATATTTGAGAAACTAGTAGATTATACTCATATAAACAATAATAATGATGCAGTAATAATTGAGGGAGATCTAAACTTGCCTGAAGTTGAATGGAATGAAGCTGCAAGTGAATCCCATGAACAGAAACTGGCAAATAAGTTAATTTGGGGGTGAATTTACACAAGCAGTAAAAGCACCAACTTACCAACTTGTCTCAATAACTTACTAGATGTATTCCTGGTTAAACTATGGAAAATTGTTGATAATACCGAGGTAATTGAAAGGATAGGTGACCATAAGGCTATAATGAATATAGGACTGCCAGAAAGGCTTAGTAAGGTCATACAGGACAAGAAATTGTACAGAAAAACTAAAGTTTAAGAATTCTGGACTTACCTTAAATCACAATTTTGCCGGGCTGATTGGCTCAGATGGCTGGCGCGCTGGCCTTCTGACTCCAACTTGGCAGGTTCGATCCTGGCTCAGTCCGGTGGTATTTGAAGGTGCTCAAATACGTCAGCCTCATGTTGGTAGATTTACTGGCACCTAAAAGAACTCCTGCGGGACAAAATTCTCGTACCTCGGCGTCTTTGAAACCGTAAGATTAGTTAGTGGGACATAAAGCAAATAACATTAAATCACAATTCAGTTGTTGGATATGTGAAGGGGTACACTTTGGGCAAACTTTAAAGGAATCATTTGGGAAGGAGAGAAGAGATTTGTACCTGTCAAGAAGGGTAAAATGACCTCAGACGCTGTTTATGATACAAGCAAAATAAGAAAATTAAAAAGAAAATGTAGAATAGTAAACAGAAAAATCAAAGCAGATAGGGAGAATAGAGAAACTAGAAAACAGCTAATCAGGGAACTTAAAAGAGCAAAAAAGGAAGCAAAAGAGAATTACATGAATGGCATACTTCATGAGGGTAATGACCATGAAGGGAAATGGAAAACTCTGTATTCATATATTAGGAATCAATAGGGAATAGGAATCCAAATTCCCACAATGGTGAGAGAAGGGGGTAAACACTTTTTAACAGACAATGAGAAAGCAAATCTATTTAATAGGGAACTCATAGTTTCATTAGAAGATTGTCAGGAGTTGGAAACTGAAACAGAAGATAGAGAAGGAGAGCCACATAGGGAAACAAGAAGCTTCTCATTCACAAATGAGGATATTTTCAGAGAGATACAACTGCTTCAGCAAGGAAAACCAGCAGGGAGTGATCAGATTACTGGGGAGGTATTAAAGACAATAGGGTGGTACCTAGAGCCTTATTTAAAATGTATCTTTGACTATGTCATAAATAAAAGTGTAATACCAAAGGAATGGAAGGAATCTACAATAATACCAATTTATAAAGGAAAGGGTGATAAAAGGAAACCTGAGAACTACAGGCCAGTCAGCCTGACCAGTATAGTTTGTAAAATACTGGAGAGATTAATAGCAAAGTATGTTAGAGGGTTATGTGAAGATAAAAATTGGTTCATGAGTAGCCAGTATGGATTTAGAAAGAAATTTTTTTGTGAGGCACAACTGGTGGGATTTCAGCAGGACATATCAGATCAGTTAGATTCAGGAGGCCAGTTGGATTGCATAGCCATGGACCTTTCCAAAGCCTTTGACGGAGTGGAACATGGAATATTATTAAAGAAACTGGAGGAATAGGATTGGACATAAGGGTTATACATTGGATAAGAACATTTCTAAATTCAAGGATTCAGAAAGTCAAAGTAGGATATCACTTACCACAGCAAGAGAAAGTTTGGAAGGGAATTCCACAAGGTAGGATAATCGGCCCATTATTATTCTTAATAAATGCAAGCGATTTAGGGAACAACATAACATCAAAAATAAGATTATATGCAGGCGACATAATGAAGATTAATGGAAGAAAATCAGTTGTCACAACATTTCCAAACAGGAGCTTAAAAACTGAACTTAAATATAATTTGGATGAGGTAATTGTCTCAAAAGATGGCAAGTGCAAATACTTAAGTGTGAAATTGAAAATAATTTGCACTGGAAGGGTCATGTTGATGACATTGTTGGGAAAGCATACAGATCGTTTATATGTCATAATGAGTCTACTTAAAGGATGCAACAAAAAATTAAAAGACAAATGTTACTTAAGTATGGTTTGTCTATTATTGGAATATGCAAACAGTGTTTGGGATCCTCACCAGGAATACCTAATAAAAGAAATAGAAAGCAGTAAGATTTGTAACAGGAGAAAAGGTAGTATATCAGAAATGTTATAGAAACTTTGTGGGAAGTTTTAAGTTAGAGAAGGGAGAAAACTATACTTATACGATTATATAGAGCCTATACAGGAGAGGAAGCATGGAGGGAAATCCGTGAGAGGCTTCAGTTGGAAAATAATTATATCAGCAGGGCTGACCACAAATCTAAAATTAGACGGGGTTTTAGCAGAAACGATTGGGGTAATTTTCATTCAGTGGGGAGGGCGTGAAAAAGTGGAACAGTTTACGTGGGGAGGTGTTTGATCCTTTTCCAAAATCTGTACTGATATTCAAGAAAAGAATAAACATCAGCAGAGAAAAGAAATGTTAGAGGGCATTTGACCTATGCAGGTTATTGTAAATAAAGATCTTTTTGTGAATAAATGAATTTCATCCCCTTATCTATGGAGATTGGACAGCTGAAGTACGGGACTGCCTGTAGGGGTGAAGTACAGTGGAGACTTTGAAGGCCCTGCGACCACCACGGTAGCTGTGAAGGCCCTTCAGGAACTCTGAAAAGCAGTGGCAAAAGGGACTCTGGTTAAAATGCAGCAGGTCGTTATGCATGTTAGGCAAAAAAATAAAAATAAAATCTTATAGCAGTTGTATAGTATTATTTGAAGTGATTCCACATACTGTATATGAGTTGATTATGTGTGTAAGTACAGAAGATATTATGAGTAGAATTTTGTAAATAATATAAATATATTAGGGATGAGCTGTGTGTGTAATAGAAAAATTGTTATTGTAAATTGTATATTATTGAATTTTAGAAAAATGTCTTCTTTTGTTTTTAATTTAAAATTCAGTGCTTGAGAACAATGTATTTTTGTGTATCATTTGTCACTGAGGTAGACACCTCATTTGCAAATAAAGTGATTTTGATTTGATATCCTTTTCTTTATCTTGTCAAAATGGGAGATGATGGTGATGCCTTGGTAGTTACTGCACATCTTCTTATCTCCTTTCTTGGAAATTGGTATTATAACCCCCTGTTTCCCAATCCTCAGGCACTTTTTTTTTTTCTCTCTCCTTACACACTTGAATATTCTATAAGTCCACTGGAGTTCCACTGGTCTTGCAGCCATGATCATTTCTATGGCTACTTCATCTATTCCCACAGCTTTTCCTATCTTCATCTTTTTAACTGACTATTCCACCATGTCTGATTCCTTCTCTGTTACTTCTTCTGTTCCTGTTGCCTGGATATTTTCTCCACATGTCTGGTTTCTCACATTGAGCAGTTCACAGAAATACTTTCCATCTGTTCACTATCTCCTCTTAATTTATCAGTAATACTCCTTATTTATTTTTCACAAATCCTGTGTTCACCATTTCATTCTTACAGTTTCTTATAATTTCAAATAGTTTTTTCCCACAGTTCATATCTTCCTTTACTTCCAGGGTAAATGTTTCCCAATTTTTATTTGGCTATTATTTTTTTTGGAAACTTATTTTGCTTCTATGTATATCGCTCTGCTATTTTCAGTCTTTTGTGTTTTCCATTCCTTCCAGGTTTTCTTCTTTTCCTTTACTTTATCTCTCACTCGATCATTCTGCCATGTTGTCTCTTTCACTCTTATCTTTCCTGATCTTCTGCCACATATTCTGTATTCAGTATAAATACCAAGCGAGTGGCCACGTGGTTAGTCATGTAGCTGTCAGCTTGCATTTGGGTGATAGTGGGTTTGAATCTCACTGCCAGCAGCCCTCAAGATGGTTTTTCGTGGTTTCCCGTTTCTCACATGAGGCAAACACTGCTGCAGCTGTACCCTAATTGAGGCCAAGGTCGCTTCCTTCTCTCTCCTAGCCCTTTCGTATCCCTTCGTCGCTGTAAGACCTATCTTTGTTGATGGGACATAAAACAAATTACAAAATATATATAAAATAAATAGTAATTTCATAACACTTCTGGGCATTTCATATGAATTAACGTACAGTATTTTACTTTCAAGTCAGTCAATTTCCCTAGGTACATAACTTTCACATGATATATTCATACTATAAGTTTTTTTTTTTTTTAAACCACAAGATGTCATGTCATATATAGCTGGAGTTACCAGTACAAATAATATTTTTATATACTCATTGGGATTTAAGATTGAATAAAATATGAACATAAGTCTGAAAATCTTCAGTTAGTGATTTCTTGTAGACCTCATGTTAAATATACCAGTGTACAGTTATTTGACTGCTCTGTCCTGTGGGTTGCAATATCAAAAGTAATTTTAAAGAAAAATTTTCTTGTTTCAGATGTTTAGTTATTCTATCAGTTTCCTTAGTGGTGAAATAACAGTTACCATATTCATAGCAAAATGTATGTCTTGTAATTCTTAACTTAGGCATTTTGATATCTTCTACAGGTGGCCTGATGGCTGAAGCAGAAGTATTGTCAGTAGTCTGGGAAATTGTGAGTGAATTCCAAAGTCTTCGTGATAAGAATTGTACTATTCGATTGAACCATTCGTCATTACTGAAAGCAATTCTTCTTCATTGTGGTATCGAAGAAGAGAAGCATTTTGACATCTATACAATTCTTAGTGAAGCTCGAGTAAGTTTTCTTATAAAAATACAGTACCTTCCCCACATTCATCTTTCAGTATTTGTGTAAATATTTCACTAAAAATATGGCTTAAAGGCTCTGAAAAACATGCTATGCCTGCGTCTAGATTTTATACAAGGTGGCTGAGATATAACTGAAAGTGACATTTTTTTATAGAATACTTTACTACAAACTTACTTGTTGTACATATTATCTTCGAAGTAGTCTGCTTTGACTTCTATACATTTTCTCCAGTGTTCTGACAACTGTGTATTCCCTTCAACCAAAAATCCTTTAGTTGAGTGCATACCTATTCAAGAACACTTGTGACCACTGCACTGTTATCGTCAAATTGCACTCCTTCCATTTCACTTGTAAGATTCCCAAACATTCTTGGAGAATTACTAAGCCGCCACTCCCTCATTGACTGTTTATACTGTAATGGTTTTTGGTTGTGGAATATGCCACAACAATTTAGTAGGAGTGATATAAGATTGTTGATGTTAATTTTGCAGTTTACGAATGTAGGACAACTTTGTGTTGGGATATGTGCAGACAGCAAGTGGGTTAAAAAAAAAAAAAAAAATCAGATAAGCAATGTAAACCCCCCCCCCCCATTTGGAGCTGGTCACATTAATTTAAAACACATATAAATCGAAGTCACAAGGTAGAAGGTACATACGTTAACTAATAAGACACCAATAATATCGCAAGCTTCGAAAACACACACATCGCTAGAAGCAAAGATAAGCAGGATTACCAACATGACAACTAGAGAAAGGATGTGGGAAGTGGACTGGGATTCCTAAGAGGATGTAGTCTTACATGACATTGTAGGGAAAAAAGACGTGCGAGCGGTTACCCTTCAGTCTGCATTTACCAACAAATAATGAAATTTTTAACATAGTTGAATAACAGCAATTTAAAATAAAGTAACACTATCAATAAAGAAAAACAAAGGGAAAACGAACCACGAGGCTCCTATCTTCAGAAAACCAAAATTGTATTTTACAAGTTCACCTCCACAAGAAACTGTCCAGCGACAAATAATAAAATATTAAGATTACATTTAAGAAAATGAGAACAATTTCTGCAATTAAAATTCACAAGGAAAATTTAACAGGGAATATAAAATCAATTACAACAATTTTACAAGGAAAATATCAAAGGAGATTTACAGATTATTACATTTAATTTATAAGGAAAATTGACAAAGGGATTTAAAATTTGAAAGCAGAGGACTTTAGAGTTGCTGCCTTCTTAATACACATTAGTGAGAGATGCATAGCTCCAAACAGCGTACACTAAATTGATACAGGCCTGTGGGAGGAAACTCCTGATGGAAAATTAAATTTTACATTACACAATTAAAAAGGTTAATAAAAGGGAATTGCCTCCAAAAGAAAAGGATATGCCTAGCTGACGAGCTAAGGCATTACAAAACAAAATGGCGAAAACTAGGATCAAAGGTAAACTCCGAAGCAAATAAATTTACATGTTAATTTAAAATTCGAGATAAAGAAACATGCCTACACTGAGGTGGCTGGAGTCGCTGACGGGACCACACCTGAGGTGCGTCCAATCGTGAGGACATACGAAAACCAAAGACGTGGACAAGAGCCCTGTTCCTACCGAGGAGCCAAAGGCCGGAAATTGAGAAACACGCAAACAGCCAATCAGGGAATCTTAATACGATTCGACCCAAAATTTTTGCCAATTAAAAAGGTCGTTATTCCGAGCAATTAAAACAAATTACCATATATGGACAACAAATTCTAGAGGTTTCGATTGCAAAATGCAGCGATTTCGTTATCGAAGCCTCCATGTGGCAAATACAGGGTGATACAAAGGGTTGTTTAACAGATTGCAAGTTACAACAAGCACAACTACAGGAGATCTCCAATACCAAAATAATTCTTTCTACCAACACTCATAATGATTAAATAAATATAATTGAATGTCTTTCTTATTAGTTCTGAAAATCTTATCAATATTTTTACATAAATTAAAGAAAAAAATATATTTAATTGACTTCCTCAAAAATGTCTTTGAATGTTCCTTAGATTTTGCAATGGCGAATTTACAAAATTTTAGCATAATGACAAGACAAGAATTGAATGGTCACATCCATGTTATTAACGTCTCACCACCGGCGACAAGTAAGAATGGATGCTAATCTGCTGATCTGAAACTGAGAGGTGATTTCCGTAAAGTGAGGGTGGGGAGGAAGTGGGAGAAGGAAATAGGATAGATTCAGAGCCAAGTTAGAACAGCAGCAAACAATTCAATAGCATAAATTATATTGGATTCAGAAAAGCCATGAAGTTAACCCACAAACAACAATTCAACATTTTTACGATATTAATTACAATTAACAACAATAGAAATTACCAGGATACTAATAAACTTGCGGCTCAATACCATATGAGACCGCTATAAAGCTAGGGAGTGCGTAACTTTTACAAAAATGATGCTCAGCACCAGACTAGAATAATTAAAGCTATTAACATCAACAATTTTACTGAGTTTTAGGAAGGTGACAAACTCATTAACACAAAGAAGATAGGTGAACATGAGACCTCGCAAACAATTAAACACCTAGAACTAACAATTTCAAGATTTTTCATGACTGCATTTTACGAAGGCTATGCCGAAAGTTTTTAGCAGAGTGTGAGAAAAATTTTTATTTGCAAAACAACAATTACAACTTTTCAAAATACTCTCCATTAGCACATATACATTTTTGCATTCTCTGAAACCATTTAGAAAACGTTTCAATCCAAGCTTCTTTCGGGATGTCACTTAGTGCACTCTCGTACGCTGCAATGGCCTCTTCATCTGACAAAAACCGCTGCCCACATATTTTTTCCTTGGTCTTAGGGAACAGAAAGAAGTCGCATGGGGCCAGGTCAGGTGAATAGGGGGGATGAGGTAACACTCGCACTTTTTCCCTTTCCAAAAAGTCCATTGTTCTGGCAGCCCTGTGTGCAGATGCATTGTCGTGATGCAGCAGAAGGTACCCACTCTTGGACTTTGGGTGCTGTGACCTCCAAGTGGCGAGGACTTTGGGAAGACAGTCATTCAGATACCAGTCAGCATTGACTGTACGACGTGTATCCAAGGTCACAGAGGTGAGATGCCCCATTTTCGTAATAAAAAGTTGCCACCATCTTCTTTCCGGTGCTCCGACTTCGTAGAACTTTTGTGGGTGGTTCCTCCCCTGGAAAGCACCACACAGAAGACTGTTTCTTCGTTTCAGGGTCATAATGGTAGACCCATGTTTCATCACCTGTGATGATATTGTAGGTGTCTTCGGACTGCCCTCCATTGAATTTTTCTAGCATGAAATGACACCAGTCCACTCTCTCCTCCTTTTGGCTTTCTGTCAGGGAATATGGCACCCAACGGGCACATCTCTTGGTAAGGCCTAAATAATCATGAACGATAGTCTGCGGTGCTCTTGACCCTATATTTAAGGTCCCTTCAATGTCAGAAAATATAAGATGTGGATCTGCTTTGATCGTTTCCCTCACAGCATCAATGTTTTCTTGAGTCACAGCTGTTGCTGGGAGACTGGGACGAGGTTCATCTTCAATTGACTGCCGACCCCTTGAAATCTTGCGAAACCAATTTCCAACTGTGGCTCTAGAAGGGGCAGCCTCACCAAAAATGCGCAGCAAAGAAGAATGGCATTCTTCGGCACTTAATTTCTTTTTATAATCATAAAAAATCATTGCTCGAAAATCGCGGCGCAACAGATCCATCTTGCACCGTGTCTGACTCAGCACTGCGTCTGACTCAGCACTGCCTGTGCTTTTTTCCCTCGCTGTGGAGAAACTACCACTAGGAGGGGTTGCGCGCGCATGTTCCAAGGTCGAAAAACATCGCTCTTTCAAATGAAAATAATCCCATTGTCCCCAGAATTACGGTTTACGCGCTGCTAAAAACTTTCGGCATAACCCTCGGAATCATGTTGACATTCAGCAGCACTGGGGCCGGTTAATTCAGAACCTCTATTCATTGACAATGAAATATGCTTACAAAGCCCAAAGAGGAAAAGAGAGTAAGTTAGGAATTTTCATGGCTCATTTTGGAATTCTTAGAAAATCATTGCAATTGACCAAGTTGAACAATTTGACCTTCAGCTTAACTTTCCTAAGAAAAGAAGATCAACGCAAGTCTTCGAGAAGTTACCATGCGACTTGGCTGTATGGTTAGGGTCACGAAGCTTGGCACTTGCATTCGGGAGATAGTGGGTTTGAACTCCAATGTCGGTGGTCCTGAAAATGGTTTTCCATGCTTTCCCATTTTCACACCAGGCAAATGGCTGTACCTTAATTAAGGCCACAGCCGCTTCCTTTCAACTCCTAGCCCTTTACTATACCATCATCGCCATAAGCCCTATCTGTGTTGGTGCGACGTAAAGCAAATTGTGTCTTGTTGAAATCAGGAAGAATGTCAAAGCTCACACATTAATCTCCAAGGCAAATGTCAACATTGCACTGGTGTCCCAAGGGATCACAATTCATGGCTCGAGTTGGGAAAATCTCAAGAAGTTTTGAAAAGTACAGACTAGCCATATAAACTGACATGACACGTCACAAAATTTTGTTAATCTTAACACATGCACCTAAACCAAATGAGTCATAGTTTGAGTCCAAGTAATTAAGTGAAATTGAAAGTATGTAAATGATGTGTATGACTTGGCCTAACTTGGCAGCTCGTGGGTAAGCCGACAGACGGCGTATGCTCCTATGCAGCGAGTCCGAAGCAGTATACAATTTTTTGATGGGAGAATCCCTCATTTTATAGGGATACAGGAGAGCGTGATGTAATTTTGTCCACCAATCACTGCATACTGATGGTTCCAGAAGTAAGTAAATAGCACAATGGCTGTAACGTCAAAGTTACCCGAAGAGATTCCTTCCATATGAGTTTGACCAGATAGGCAAGAAGTTTGCTTGGGCGCAGTATAGTAAGAGCTTTTGTGTTGTGCTGGTCGGAGCGTAAACACCCCGGTAGTGCCACAGTAGGTGAGGCGAGGAGAAGCAAAGGTCCATTTCAGGCGAACCTAGTAGAATAGGAGAGCAGGGGAAGCATCTGCTGCCTCCAGGGATAATTTTGTGTGTGTGTGTGCACCGGTTCAGATGGCGAAAGTTGAAGAATCCCAGAGAAAATCCCAGACAAGATGACAGAGATTAACGTTCAAGATGTTGTGGCGGAGAAGTCCACAGTGGCGCCTACTGATGAGAAAACTGGCCAGGCAGAGAACTGGGAAAGAGTTGATGAAGAGAGCATTCAGGAGAGTGGCAAGAAACTTTCTGCAATAAAATGAATAACTAACAGCGGATGAATGCCTAGGGACAGCAATACTACATTATACTGTCTATACGAGGGTCGAGTCGTAAGTCATGGCAACCATTTTCTTTCTTGCGAAAAATCTAAGATATGCGTTTGGAAATATAGGGCATGTACTTATGCATACTGCCTGAAGACAAATTCAGACTTCAGGAGATTCTCGTAGGAAAGTGACAGAACACAGGTCATTGGTAAACATTGTTTTATGATGGTATAGACAGCAAATACACAAGACTACGTACAAAGGACAGGTCTCCACTGGTTACAGACCTTCAAAATAATCACCCAAGGTTTCCACTGATCGATCACCATTATCCGTACATCTTTGTCCATGGACACTGGGCGGCCTGGGCGAGCCAAATCAGTATTTAAGTTTTGGTCAGTGAGTAATATAGTAATATCTCCAGCAAGGACTGGTAAGGAGAGGAGAAGTAGTAGTATGGTTGTAATAGTTACTGCTCTAAGAGGTAAACCCATATTTATAATCATGCCCATTAGGGCCTCAACATCACTGTTTTCAATATCTGCAGAGTGAAATTTAAGCTCTGTATTTCTTCAATGAAGAAAAAAAATGTTAAGGTATTTTCTCTCCTCCACCCCTGTATGCAAGTTGTTCAGGTTGGGTTGCTATTGACCTTAGCTTTCTGTTCCGACATTGATGACTGAGAATATTTGAACTTTTCTTTGAAAACTGTCTGCCTGATTTTAAAAGATACTCCTGCAGCCACCCAAATTTTTGTTCAACTCTGGACTTATTTCTAGTCAAATCAGCACTTTTTTTTATCACTGCAAGACTGAAGAATGATAAATATTTTAAACAAAATTGAGTTTTTGTTGTATACCGTTAATTTTTTTCTCTGCTATTACCTTTATTTTCATGTACTACTGTTTTATATGTATGTCTTATTTCTTGTACATCAACTTAACACAGGTTGAAATATGTCTTTAGATATAATGTTAACCCCTGCGGGTGGGGGACGGAGATGAAGAATACACCTATGGTATACTCTGCCTGTCGTAAGAGGCTGCTAAAAAGGGCCCCAGGGGCTCTCAACTTGGCAGCATGGGTTGGCGAACAAGGGGCCCTTAGCCGCGTCCTGACATTACTTCCACTTACTAGTGCCAGGCTCCTTACTTTCATCTATCCTCTCTGACCTCCCTCGGCCAACTCTTGTTCTTTTCTGACCCCGATGGTATTAGAGCATTCGAGGCCTTGGGAGTCTTTCATTTTCACGCCCTTTATGGCCCTTGTCTTTCTTTGTCTGATACTTCATTTTTCAAAGTTTCGGTTCCCTTCTTTTTCCTTTTACCCCCCTCTCTCTACCCCCTGTGGGTGGGGGACGCAGACATAGACTACACTCACCGTATCCCCTGCCTGTCATAAGAGACGACTAAAAGGGATGACCAAGGGATGATGTCATTAGAACCATGAGATTACTTGTGATTAGTACCATTACATGCGGAACACCATGAGTCGACGTTACTTACGACTAGTACCTCTTTTTTGAGGGTCTACGTTATATAAGAGCACTACCATTCTGTGCAGAACATTATGGGTCTGAATGTTGCTTCTGAAAGAGGTCGTCGTGTGTATTCCACTAGTCCGTTCCACTGTGTTCAGTATGATCTGCGTTACACATGAGTAGTACCACTTTATCTGCAATACCCTGGGTCTATGTTGCCTGTGGTTAGGACTACTATGTGAGAAACACCACGGGAATAGTGGCGCCCATGATTAGTACTACTATTTGAGGAAAACCATTGGTCTGCTTTGCCAGAGATTAGTATTATTATGTGACGAACACCATGGGAGTGTGTTGGCTCTGGGCGATACCATAATGTGTGATGCACTGTGGGTCTACATTGCTTATGATTAGTACCACTATGTGAGCGACCCCATGAGTATACATGGCCTGTGATTAGTTCCACCAAGTGAGGAACACCACGGGATTACCGGCGCCTGTGATTAGTACACCTAGGTGAGGAGCACCATGGGTCTGCACTGCTTGTGAGTAGTGCCCTTATGTGCGAAACGCCATGGGTATGTGCTGCCTGCAAGTGGTGCTGTTGTGTGTGACATAACATTGGTTTACCTTACCTGTGATTTGTACCACCATGCAAGAAACATCATGAGTCTACGTTACCTGTGATTAGTACCTCTGTAGGAGGAACATCATGGTTCTGTTTTACTAGTGATTAGTACCATTGTGAGGGGCCAGTGACCTGGATTTTGGACCCCTTTAGATAATAAGCATCATCCCAGTAATAAAGACATTGTGAATTGGATATTCACTGATTGTTTTTTTCACAATCATTTTCTCATCACCATTCATTTTAGTTTCTAGTCAGTGAATACATTTTGAAGTTTTAATTTTCATTTTGTTACACCTTGTACCATTAGGGGCTGATGACCTAGCTGTTAAGTCCCTTTAAACAACAAACATCATAATCTAGATATAATGTTTAGACAGGCCATGTAATTTAAATGATAGCATTTTATTGTATTGAACTGGTGGGTAACATATACATCAATTCTTATTAACAGTTTTTAAGTATAAAGGTTAATATTGTAAGTAAGTACAACTAATATTTAACATGATTATTGACATCATTTTCAATTTCATTGAATCTTTCTAATAGGCCTACATTAAATATGGTTTCACAGCACCAGTATATTAATATGAAAAGCAAGATTCGATTAGAACAGTTTTGACAATCATGACAGTGTGCCTTCCATATTGTTTCAGGATGAGAAATACTCCAAGTTTCAAATACAGACACATCTTATAAGCTTGTGTCTTACTGATCAAGCTATAGACACACTCTTTAGTCTTATTAAGGCTGAAAATCCTATTTCTAAGGCAGTGAGTGCTTTTCGTGCCATAACAAGAAGAAAAGGTGAAGCTGCAGTGCTTGCTAAAGAAGGATTACATGATTTGGAAATTATTGTTGCAAACACAGAAGCTTTAGGTGTGAAGGTTGGTATAAAATTTCTTCTTCTTTAACATTGGTATTGTAATGACTTTTCTATGTATATGAAAGCTAGTGCATGCATATACCGAGTGGTCTGAAACAAATTGAACCCTGTATATGAGTGTTAGACGATTGCACATATCGATAACCAATTTGAAAAAAATAATTCAGTAGCTCGGGCCATTGTCATTTTATCAGCAGCTGATGTTAGCCAATCAGATCTCTTCACGGGTGAATTGAAATGCGTTTTGTGAGGCAGTGTTGCTAAATTTGCAATCGGCTTAAGACCAACTTGAGGGGCTGCCTGGCCGAGGCGATAAAGGCGTGGTCGGTTCGCCCGGAAGGACGTGGGTTCGAGTCCCCATCAGGAAGTCGTAAAATTTAAGAAACGAGATTTCCACTTCCGGAGGTGCATATGGCCCTGAGGTTCACTCAGCCTACACCAAAAATGAGTACCAGGTTAATTCCTGGGGGCAAAGGCGACCGGGCGTAGAGCTAACCACTCTATCCAATCACGTGCCAAGGTTAACAATGGTGGAAGCCTTTACCTTCCACTCCTCCAAGGGCCTTCATGGCCTGTACGGAGGTGACTTTGCTTTGCTTTTTAAGACCAACTTGAGAGCACCAATTGATGAAACAATTTCACCAGGAGAGTGATTTTAACATGGACTGACAGGATTATGCCATGGCAAGTATGCTATGGTTACATAGACTGAAACCCATGGTGTGTTTGTGTTTGATGCTGATTCCTTGGCATGGCTTTCAAGCCGGTCTTAAGCCACGTACAGATATAACAACACCATCTTGCAAAGCCTATTTGAATTCGACCACGAAACGGTTTGATTGGTAACTTCAGCAGCTGATAAAATGACAACAGCTAGAGAATTATTTATGAGTATGACTAACCCTCCAATGCTCATATACCCTGTTTACGTTGTTTCCAACCACCTTGTATATGTCTCACGTCAAGCATATGCCTAATGCAGGTTAATTTTAGTCAGAGAACAATCTTTCTTGTTTTTAGTTATCTTATGCATACTAAATTATCTTGTCAAGCAGGAGATGAGAGTAATTTCCCACTTTTTATTTTATGTTTTTACCTTAACCCCAGCTGGTCAAAACTTCTCTGTATTTTTTGTCACTGTTTTCATTGTCAAGAATTGAACATTAGGCCCACCTGTTTGATTGTATAGCTGTGAACTTGATGTAAAAATATTAATAAAGGAAAAACATAAAAAAAATAAGGAACAAGAAATCAATAAATGAAATACATGTAAGTAATTTAATTTAATTGCTTCCCAATTTAAGGTTTGCCATTATGGCAAAGTATTCCATACAAGTCTTTGCATCTGTAGTGTTATTATCCGGGAACGGATTTATATGTAAATATATATCTCTTTAGGAAGCTAAAATTAATTATATTTTGCATTATCTTTATGAATCATAACGTGTGGAGTTGAAAAATGGAGTATTCATTTTCCATATTTTTCCATATTTTGGAGTTTAGCACATATGTCATATTCTTCGTCATTAAAATCAATACAGTCCATATTTCGGCTAAAAAGTGTTCAATTATATTAAATTAGCAGTCCTCTCAATAATGCAGAAATAAATTGAAAATCTATATTTGAAAAATTAATGTTTTAACTGGTGTGCAGGCCATTATCACGCTTGTCCATGTCTGGGCTGATAAAATAAGCTGATATGCAGTGCGAAGAAAGAGAGAGGTTGAGCCTGGAAGTGGTGGATATCAGCCGGTCAGTACCGTGACTATCCGAATCACACTTACAGCACTGATAAGCTGGGTTACATAACATCGACTGTGTCTGTGCCATGATTTTGTAACTGAGGAAATCTCATTCATCGACGATGTGCTAGTGGTTTCCGGATTAGTTTGTAATTCGGGCATTCCATTTGATTGATTATGTAAGAAGTGGGGGGGGGGCACATAACCTGTGTACACATGTAAGCTTTGGGAAAGCATTCTTTCTGATTATATTAGACATGTTTGCAAAATTAATAACTGGTTTGACAGAAGGCAGTTTGGGTTTAGGAAAGGTTATTCGACAGAAGCTCAGCAATTGACCTATCTAAGGCATTTGATAGGGTAGCTCATGGAAGACTACTGGCAAAAATGAGTGCAATTGGACTAGAAAAAAGAGTGACTGAATGGGTTGCTATATTTCTAGAAAAATAGAACTCAGAAAATTAGAATAGGCGAAGCTTTATCTGACCTTGTAATAATTAAGAGGGGAATTCCTGAAGGCAGTATTATTGGACCTTTATGTTTTCTTATATATATATCAATGATAAGTGTAAAGAAGTGGAATCAGAAATGAGGCTGTTCGCAGATGATGTTATTCTGTACAGAGTAATAAATAAGTTACAAAATTGTGAGCGGCTGCAGGGTTGTGAGATGGACGGTGGACTATGGTATGATGATAAACGGGGTTAAAAGTCAGGTTGTGAGTTCACAAATAGGAAAAGTCCTCTCAGTTTTAATTACTGTGTTGATGGGGTGAAAGTTCCTTTTGGGGATCATTGTAAGTATCTAGGTGTTAATATAAGAACAGACCTTCATTGGGGTAATCACATAAATATGATTGTTAATAAAGGGTACAGATCTCTGCACATGGTTATGAGGGTATTTAGGGGTTGTAGTAAGGATGTAAAGGAGAGGGCATATAAGTCTCTGGTAAGACCCGAACTAGAGTATGGTTCCATTGTATGGGACCCTCACCAGGATTACTTGATTCAAGAACTGGAAAAAATCCAAAGAAAAGCAGCTCTATTTGTTCTGGGTGATTTCCGACAAAAGAGTAGCGTTATAAAAATGTTGCAAAGTTTGGGCTGGGAAGATTTGGGAGAAAGGAGACGAGCTGCTCGATTAAATGGTATATTGAAATAATAACATTAAGTTATTTATTAGACCACCTAATCAATACAAAATCGTCTTGGATGATTTACATAAATTTGTTAGCTAATAGTGGGACATGTTTCGCCTTCTCTGAAGGCATCATCAGCCATAGTCTTAACCTTAAATTAAAAATAAGCGTCTAAATAACATGTAGTGATGAAATGAATTTTAAAATCTTGAAGAGATTTGAAGTAAAATAACATTAAAAATAACAATGATGGTTTGAAAATACAATGTGATGAGATACAATAGTGGAAGTATTAACAAAATTAACCTTAGAAGGCTGCTAAAATAAGTACAATGGAATAAAACAACAGATTGTTATACAACAAGTAGTAAGATTGCATAAAAGTAAAGTTGATAGTAATGGCGGTTATAATTAGACGATGGCGAAAAATCTTATGTAATCAAAGTAAAGAGGAGAGAGTAAAAGTCAAAGTTAGTCGAGAGATCCGAAGTTCAGCTAATATACCCCCCTCCCTTCCCCCCACCGCTAGTACCTCTAATTCAAATACAACCAATAAACCCATAGCCACACCCACCGGAACATCGCTCCCTCCAATAGCCTTACACCGTTACAACACGCGCAGTAATACACTCTCTTCCTTCCCTCCCACCAATAGCAGCCCCCCTCTAATAGTTACGTCAACGCAAACAGATCCCCCTCCAACAAAAAACTTCAGTTATAACACACGTAGCAAGAAGTCTACTGTTGCAAATACTTCTTACTCATAATATTACAAGCTATCTTTGTCACCGTCAAGTGGTAAGTGCATACGATTCTACTTCAAGATTTTTCAAATATCTTTTCACACAATTAACTCTACGTTTCTTGCTTCCATTTACAGATTCCACTTGTATATGCTTTTTCAACTAGAATATCTACAAACTCACAATTTACAACATTTGAACATCACTTCAAATTTTGAGATGGTCCATAGTGATCCTATTTGAAACTGTTCTTCAACTTCTATTCACCAACTTCATATCCTCAACGTGTTCTACAACTTCACCATATGCATCTGACTTTCATCCTTTATCTTCAAGATCATAATGAACTTCGGATCTCTCGACTAACTTTGACTTTTACTCTCTCCTCTTTACTTTGATTACATAAGATTTTTCGCCATCGTCTAATTATAACCGCCATTACTATCAACTTTACTTTTATGCAATCTTACTACTTGTTGTATAACAATCTGTTGTTTTATTCCATTGTACTTATTTTAGCAGCCTTCTAAGGTTAATTTTGTTAATACTTCCACTATTGTATCTCATCACATTGTATTTTCAAACCATCATTGTTATTTTTAATGTTATTTTACTTCAAATCTCTTCAAGATTTTAAAATTCATTTCATCACTACATGTTATTTAGACGCTTATTTTTAATTTAAGGTTAAGACTATGGCTGATGATGCCTTCAGAGAAGGCGAAACATGTCCCACTATTAGCTAACAAATTTATGTAAATCATCCAAGACGATTTTGTATTGATTAGGTGGTCTAATAAATAACTTAATGTTATTATTTCAATCTACATCATCAATACGGACCAAAAATGATATTTATTACATGTAAATGGTATATTCCGAGCTGTCAGAGGAGAGATGGCGTGGGAGGACATTAGTAGACGAATAAGTATGAATGGCATTTATAAAAGTAGGAAAGATCACAATATGAAGATAAAGTTGGAATTCAAGAGGACAAATTGGGGCTAATATTCGTTTATAGGAAGCGGAGTTAGGGATTGGAATAACTTACCAAGGCAAAATGTTCAATAATTTTCCAATTTCTTTGCGATCATTTAAGAAAAGGCGAGGAAAACAACAGACAGAGAATCTGCCACCTGGACGACTGCCCTAAATGCAGATCAGTAGTGATTGATTGTTTTCTTGTACGTTCAGTGTGTGCAGTTGTATATTCATATTCATTGAAGACATTAACGTTGTTACAATATGCCTAAAGTAGATCAGTCAACCAGTTTAAAATTGAAAAGTTACGAATCAGAATGTAAAGAAGATGGTTTATCAACTGACAGTAAGATATTATTTTGTAATTTGTGTCATTGTACAGTGACATCTACTCAAAGGTTCCTTGTGCAACAGCACGTTTCAACCAGTAAACACCAGGCTAACAAACAACGAGATTCCAAGCAGAGACAGTTGTTTCCGACACAACCAGCAACTTCCAGTGTAACGTCCGAGTTCAACACCGATCTCTGCCATGCTCTCATCTCTGCTGACATACCTCTCTTCAAACTGAATAATCAGTGCTTCAGGGAATTCCTCGAGAAATATACTAAACGATCCATCCCGGGTGAGTCAATGTTCAGAAAAACTTACTGTTCAGCCATATATGATGAAACTGTTCTGAAGGTAAGGCAAGAGATTAAAGACAGTCCAATTTGGGATTCCATTGATGAGACAACAGACAAAGAAGGCCAGCGAATTGGCAACGTAATCATTGGTTTGTTAAGCGAAGATTATTGTAAACGGATTCTCTTACACCCTGATGTTCTAGAAAAGTGCGATAACAAAACTATAGCAAAACTGTTCGTCGCTTAAGTGCGGCCAGTATCCAGTATTCGGGAGATAGTAAGTTCGAACCCCACTGTCGGCAGCCCTGAAGATGGTTTTCCGTGGTTTCCCATTTTCACACCAGGCAAATGCTGGGGCTGTACCTTAATTAAGGCCACGACCGCTTCCTTCCCAGTACTAGCCCTTTCCCGTCCCATCATCACCATAAGACATACAGTATCTGTGTCGGTGCGACGTTAAGCCAAAAAAAAAAACCTGTTCAATGAGGCTATGGGTATCCTCTGGTCACAGGGCGTTAAGTATAATAAAGTGTTACTTTTTATTAGCGATGCTGCACCTTATGTGATAAAAGCCGGAGAAGCATTATGTGTTGTATTTCCTAAGATGACTCATGTAACAACTGTAGCACATGCCTTTCATCGTGTGGCAGAAGTGGTAAGAGGCAGTTACCCCAAAGTAGATTTATTGATTTCCTCAGTGAAAAACGTTTTTCTCAAAGTCTACAGAAGAGTTAATCTTTTGAAAGAAATGTACCCAGAGATTCCATTGCCGCCTAAGCGGTTGAATATTATGTTGAATTTGTAGACTGTATTAAGAACGTTCTGCATGCCATGGACTCTGCAGATGCAGCCTCAATTGAAGCCGCGAAAACAGTTGTCTGCAATACAAGTGTGAGAAATGACTTATGTTACATTCGGCATAATTTTTCATGCATCACAAAAACACTGAAAAGGCTCCAAAACTCGCATCTCTCACTTTCTGAAAGTTGTGAAATTGTGAATAAAACTGTGGAACAACTAAATCGTGGTACAGGTAAAGTTGCAGATGTAGCAAACATGAAGATGGCCACTGTACTTTCAAGAAACCCTGGATATGAAGAAATGACAAAGGTTGCTGCAATGCTGTGTGGACATTTAAGTGTAAAATTAACATTGGTTTTAATCCCAGCAGATATTGTGAAGTTGAATTATGCCCCCCTTACCTATTCTGATGTTGAATGCAGTTTCAGTCAATATAAATCTGTTCTTAGAGATAATAGGAGAAGATTCACTTTCCAGCACTTAAAAGAACATTTTGTAATCCATTGTTTTGGTAACAGAGAATAAAAGATTGTGTGTTCAAATATATTAAAATGAGAAGTGCAACATTATGTTGCATGTAGATCTACTTTATTTAGCTTCTTTGAACTTTGATATTAAATAAAAATTAATGTTATATGTGTAATTTTAAGTCCATTGCTTGGAACATAAGCCTCTCCCTCTCCTCTTGTCTTCCCATCACTTCTCCCTCTTCGCTCTTGCCTAGTCCTCCTATCTGCT